>NW_027286874.1:18285468-18712968 GCF_022747635.1 Hetaerina americana | reverse complement strand
TATATATGTATATATATGTATATATATGTATGTATATATATGTATATATATGTATATATATGTATGTATATATATGTATATATATATGTATATATATATATATATGTATATATATATATATATATATGTATATATATATTATTTGGTAATCTACCGGTTAAGGTAGGTTTTTGGACGGACACAGCTAAGAAATAAATATTTTGTGATTCCTAACGAAATAAAAAATCCAGGAACCTAATCTACATCAGACCCCTCTTCATCTCTGAGTACTTTCTTCCTCCCTTCATCTCGTCCAACAACTCTTTCCCGTTCCTTCCCTTACCTCGTTTGCCTAACATTCTCCCATCAATTACAGTCTTCAACATCCCACTGCCGGTCAATACCCCATTCACCCAATTTTCCTGCCTCCATAGCATTTCTCCCAACAAACCCCACTCTTCGCCCACCATACCAAGTACTTCCTCATTTGTTTTCTTCTCTGTCCATTTCACCTACTCCCCTACTCCATTCTTCTCCAGACCCACATTTCGAAAACTCTAATATTATTATATATATATATATATATATATATATATATATATATATATATATATATATATATATATATATATTTATAAACACAGTAATAAACCCGAAGGTCGGTTTGGTAGGTGATGGAAGAGGACTTGATGTAGAGTAGGTTGCGGGATTGTGTTTTTTTTGGAGTCACAAAATATTTATTTGGTAGTTGTGACCATTCAAAAACCTACCATAACCGGTATGTTACCTAATAATAATATGTATAACATTTGGACGGCACAACTGAACACAAATAAAATAGTTAAAAGGATACTCACATTGAGTGTATTCTTACTTGAGTATATAGCCTTATATGAGTCTTACCTGAAGAAGGCCCCTCGCCCACTACCCCACCCAACCAAGACCCCCCCGCCCCATTCCGATCAACCCAACCCCTAAAGCCACTATCCTTGAGTGACGGTTCGTTTTTCCGCGCAAGTCTACCTAGCTAATTAAAACGAATCCCGGGAGGAGGAAGCACCGTAGCCCAGCGGGTAATTAATGGACATCGGACGGGCGAAAGGTGTTTGGGGGCTCGGAGGAATATAGGCCTAAGGAGTGTGAGGTGCAGAGCCGGGGGTGATCGGAGAAGGATAGTCGGTGTGGGTATGGGAATGGGGAGTTGCGAAAGGGGTTGGGGGTGGCAGGAAGGGTGGGGTGCTGCTCTCTTGAGGGTTTAGAGTGTGAGGAGGGAGGCGGAAGGCCAGTATGGCCCATTATTGGGCAACCAAATGATGCAGGGTGTAGATAAAAATCGAGAAACTGGAAACGGAGGGCACTCCTACAGTTTAGTATCGTCCGTTTATAATATTTTTTATTATTATTTCGCATCTTATCTTTCGGCATTAAAAATTCATGCTCGTAGCGGAGGAGGAGTACAACCAAGTGGGACTGGGCTTCCTTTCGCGTTCCTTAGCGCCAGGTTAGGGAACCGCATGCTTGATATTGGGGGGTCTGTACGTATGAAGGGGGACAGACGAAAGCAACGAAAGAACTAAAGCTCCTCGCTATTAACAGAAAAAGGGAGGACCTACCAGGTGCTATAGTGTTTCCGAAAATTTGAAGTAGGCGGTAGAAATGGAAGATTTCACGATCACGATGAAACATGATCCAATAGCTACGACATTTGGCAATCAACCGTCCAAAGGAACGAGGGCGATATTTTTTCTTTTTCTTCAACCTTTATCTCCCGTTTTCCTGCCGCAGCCTCCTTGAATATCTATACCTATCGTATAAACGAACAGGTTACTTTTTTGTTCATTTATTTCAATATATGAAATGTACTGCGGGTACGGAAAATGTAAGGCTCTAAGGCTTTACGGCTCATGAACAGAGAAAAAGTCTCGTCAAAAAAATACAAACTACGGAAAAATATCTAAAGCATTGAAAAAGTGTGTTATTAACGAAAAAAGACCAGTCGAAAATATTAGAATCGATAGTATTGTTTTTGGCCGATATTCTAAGGATAAAAAATATCCAAAGTTTGATTTTGGATTTCAAGTTCACCTCGTTAAAATTAGTTTGGGGTATCCACATTAATGAATATTTTGTGCTATAGATTTACGCTCTCTCTTCTTAGTAATATACGAAAAAATTTAGTTACACTAATTACTATTTCGGCTGTTGAAGAATATGATAAATAATTTGTAACCTGATATTTTAGATTGATAAAAAATAAAAACTCTATTAAATATACCCTAAAGGTTACAACTTCGGGATTGTCATTAATTTTATTTAACAATGGAAGACGTACGCTATAGATGATGTATGGTATATAATAATGTATTTGACTAATATACGCAAAAAAACGCATCATACGTACAATACGTATATGCTTATTCTTCATGGCGTGATTACAGTCGTTGAATATTAATTTTATCCTGATGGCATGTCTTACTACCAGTTTCTGCGTGTTAGTGAAGTTCATATGTTCATTCGGTTGAAGTCGTTTCCGTGGACTTTTTGCCAATCATCAAAATGCTGACGGATGACTCTCTGAAAGGGTAATTGATAACCTCGGAACGATTTGTGGCGTAATGCGACGTTAAAGCCTTTCGTTTATACCGAGCAATAACACGGCCCATCACGCTATTAACGTCGATTTTATTACCCCGTTATTTGGCCAGTTCGATCCGAGTGGATGGACAGACCAAATTGATTGATGAATTGATTTACATGCATGCGATGCTCAAAGTTTGATTATCTGCAGTGTCCGATCTCTGTCTCAGTTGAAAAATCTCCCCGGGCGAACACAGCGGAGGTGGAGGAATAGGGTGATGGAGATTTCTCCAGCTTTGTTTTTTTTTCGGGACCCTTACACCGTAGGGATCTATCCCCGACAGACACTACGAGAACCACGCATATGTTTCCGCGCCTTAATTTATGTGGCCGTGCCCGAGGTTCCAGATTTCGGTTCTGGTTTGTTTGAATTTTACTTTACTTTCTTCCGTACCTCAAGGTCGATTAATTTTTACGGGCAACCTGTGAGTATGTTGAAGAGATGAGGAATCTGAAACAATATACAGAGATTTTATGTATCTGGTAATTTTGGACAATTAAAAGAGACTGTATGGAAATAGGCAAAGAAAAGTTAACCAAAGAAAACTTTTTATATTGAAATATTTATTTTGCATGGAAATGAAGTGGAAATACTTGTGTGTAAAAAAATTGCTATTGAGTCAGCATATAATTTTAGTTCCTTTAAAAGGTCGCTTATCAAATATATTGACTATTTCAACAGAAAAATACCTTGATTTAATGACTGAAATACATTTTACTCGTAACTTCATCCAATTAAAAGGTTCCTTTATGTTTCACATGATGTACTAATTCGGAAATGTTTTCGTCTGAGAAAAAAATCCGACTCTAAAGGAAGCACATCACACTGCTAATTAGTACAAACTGAATAATTTCGCATCAGAGGATTGTTAACAAAATCGGTATCAAATTTCCGTGAATTATCGTGAAAGTATTTTATTTCAATTAAATATTTATTTTACTCCTGGCTTTATAAATGGTGGAAATATAGATTAATTCCCAATATTACGGGACGTTACCTTTATAATGACTTATTCATTATATTTTCTGGGAAATTTTCTTGGTCTAATGTCAACTCTTTCAATAAATGTGCTGGTATTCCGTCTTGTTTTAGAAAGTCGTCAGTTCTGATAGACTGCAATGGCTTCGTGAGCCTTTTATGATGTATAATTATGACATCAATCTATTAATTACAACTTGAATGATATTTTCTCGTGGCTTCTGCCGCATCCAGTATTCGACCTCTGCATTTTTTTAGTGCCAACTGCGAGCCTTGAATTTATCAGAGTAGATTTTAGCTCAGCAGAACTGTTTTATGGCAGAAACTTACTACATAGTGAGAACCTGGAAGAAATACAGTGGTCATGTTTGGATGAATTTTCTGTCTTCGTTTTTGTCTGGGTTTTCATAATTTTCTTCAATAAATGTTTTGGTGAAACTGTTTTTAACTACTTAGCCATTGTGGGCCAGTAATGATTAAGTGGTTAAAAGTTATCACTGTAACATTCTAGCGTAAGAAAAAAATGCGTTAAGGATACTTGAGGTCGGCATTAGAAGGTCGTGTATTTATTATTTATATATGTTAGAGCAGTGCTCAAAATATAAATTTTTATATAAATAAGCATAGGTCAAAATCTGTTGCTTGTGAGCATTGGCTAGAGTACAAACTCATTACGATATCGTATTCAAGTTATGCGTTATTAGATTTTGTAGCACTTTTGAACATTTTGTTAGTATTTTGGCGAAAAGAATAATTTAGTGGTTGCAAAATGTGAAAAAAATGAAGAAGTTAGGTTCCAAAGCACTACCTGCGAGAATACAATGGAAAAAAAGAGTACCATCTCACTTAGAAAGTGAGGGTTGGTTGGCTAATGTGCCCATCTTGTAAATACTTTTCATCATCTTATTCAATGAACATATCCTCCATAATATCGTCGATTTCGACTAAAAAATTATTTTATCAAACTTTTCGGATATACATACGATTACAAGCAAGGTTATGTAAAAAATAGACAAATTATTGTATTCTTAAGACCAACATAGAAAATGGTGAGTGCGAGTGTACATTCCTTCGTTAGTATTCCTTCACTTGTGCGTGTGTTTGTAGCAACTAAGCGGCGGAATTTTTATCAAACAGATTTCTCGGCGCTGAATTTTAAAACTAAATATCGTTCAAAAATTTTTTTTCATATGTAGTCGCTACTTGTTACAAAAGAATTGACACATTACGTTGATGTACCTGGAGAAACGATATGGCTAATCCTGATTCTAAATTTAAATTTGACGAGGGTCAGCTCAAGAATTCATTATATAGCTACAACAGTGCAAATCACATCGGAGTGATTTTTCTGCCGGGATATTTACCATGCAAGATGTAGCGTGATAGTTGACGGACACTGATGCATTAGAGAAAGGAATTTGTACACATCCTTGATGCAAATTTAGAAATATTAGATTTAGGAGCAAAATTTCATCAATTGACATAACTGTAATGTGAGAAAGTGATGGAAGTTACATCACTACCCGAAGTATTTTTTTTCGGAATGTAATTCTTCTCATTATTCTTCTTTCCATGGCAACGTAACTCTTTTATCGTGATTAAGTTATCCCGAACCTTGCTCTGTGGTCTCCTTTTTAGCCTTCATAGTCCTGTAAAGACGGGCAATTTCGTAATCGGGGAGATATCAGAATATTCCTAATCGCTTGTGCCTGGGAAAAATTAGCGATTCAGCAAATATCACTCATATATATCTACTCTCATAACAGCAGCCCCCAATTTCGCTTCATTAAGATAAGTGAGGCAGAGGAATAAATTATATTTTGTCTTCTTATCTTTATCTCATTTCTTCGAAGTAAGATGTATGCATAAATATTTTCTATCCTTTCCCTTTGATCTCCTTTTTATTTTCCTTTTGTCGTTTGAAACTATTATCCTTCATTCCTGTATGGATTTTAACCTTGATGATTGTGATCGTCATTGTGTAAAGTCATTGGCATGCCGAAGAATGTCGTAGTGCTCGCCAAAACACAGGTGTAGTAAGAGGAGAAGATTCTTTTCACCCGAAGTGGCGTCGTTATGAATGATGTAGTTAATCAAATAAAGTCATCAATAAAATTATCAGACAATTCCCAATCTGCGTAATCAAGTTGAATTTTAAAAGTTGCAATCAAATTAAAAAACCTTTTTCAGTTATTTAGTGCAAGTAAATGCAATGTGACTTAACCATAGCGATGTCTTTCTTCACTATAAAACTGTATGAAGAGTATTTTGAACAATTTTGATATATGAAGACGAAGCATCGAGTAAGGAACGGATTATTTCTAACCTGCTTAGAGGCTTGGGCATATACTTTATTCTGTGGTATATATGCACATCAAAGAAAGGAAAATTGCCAAAACATGATTATCATGGAAAGGCAAAAGTAATAATTAACGAGGAAAATTGTGGTGGTTTTAGTGTCATTATTTTCATTTAGGCGCCGTAATAGGAAATAGTAAACAGTCAAGTGCCCCATTATTCTCAAATCCATCGATAAACCCTGGCACGCCTCCTCAACGAATTCTAGGCATATTTAGGCTACTCTGTTCACGTATTATACATACTGTAAATCACTTGCTCGGATTGAATTCCTCCTACGAGGTTATGTTTAATGCGGATTTAAGTCTTACTTTTAAGTAACTATTTCAAGAAGTCACGTGGCACAAAGAAGATAGCTTTTGGTGAGTTTGAATAGCTGCAAACAATATCTTTCCTAACTGGGTCTGAATTTATTCCTTAGCTACCAAATAAAAATGGTCGTTGCAGCTTAGGTTTTAAGCACATACCCCCAGGAAATGTATGATTTGATTCCATGCGAATATTCTCAATATGAAATGCTGCAGTTCTTTAAGCGTCTGGGCTCCTGCTATCGTAATTCCAATTGACTCCGTGAACAATGGCGGATATATATATATATATATATATATATATATATATATATATATATATATATATATCCATTTATATATATATATTTATTTTCAAAAATTTCAAACAGAGTATACCAGCCATATTGCGACAGTTGGACAACTTTCAGCATGGAAGCATATTTAATAGTGATACTAATAATCGTTGTCAAGATTTTAATAAGTTTTTTCATGAAATTCTTGCGTCACTGTCATTCCATAAAGTTTATTTTGAAAGTCTTAATCTGACTTATTTCAAACCACACAAACGTTCATACTGTTAATGTTATTATAATGATAAAGAATGAAGATTTAAAATATCTATCGCAATTTTGCTTCATCATGCAGGATAATTGATTACGGAATCAGAGAGGTTCTTCGGCCACATGAATGAACATATCAACTCATAGATAAGTCCCTGGGTCTTGCCCTAAGGTAAATTATTGGTGGCTAAACCGGTTATTATGAAATGGCTATTCGAAAAAATGGCCTTTCCTTATAATTTTATCGCCTTCAAAGGTCTACTCTATTAAAGGCTTAGGCCGAATGTCTATCGCTAAATAAAGCGTCTGGACTCTAGAGGCAATGGAGCTCATTTTCGCCGCACCGAAATAAATAATGCATTGACAGTCACTATTATTTAACATCGATCGGGACCTTAGGAAACCCGTCTACCCAAATCCTCGCCCTGGGGCGCTCGGGACCTACCTCTTCGCACGTATTAGAAGCGGCGAAAGGGATATCAGTTCGGTGTGGTGTTTGTGTGAGAGAAGGAAATAGAGGTGAAAGGAGAAAAAGAGACACGGATAGTTTCTCTCTGTTTCACGCCAGGTGTTCGTGAGTTGCCCTTGCCTCCGCCAGGGGCTGCAGAGAAGTCGGAAGAAGGGGGCGTGTCATATAGGGCGGTGGAGGCAGTGCGGGGGGCGTGGGAGTGACTGACCCGTAATTAACTGGGGCGGGAAAGGGGGGTAGCGGAAAAGGCGGGGTGAACTGAGGGATAGGAAGATGGGGGGGCGGCGCCCAGTTTGACAGTCGCCATGTTCGGAGAAGCTAGTGGAGGTGTGAGGCGCACGTGACGGCCTAGCTATCTTGGCATTCATGATGTTAACGAATCGAATACGTCTCTAGTATCTCTAAATGCGATGAACGGTCTTAGTTTAAAAAATTCTTTTGCACAGGCATACGATATGGTTCGGCCTCTGGTCACAGGAACACCACTTGTACAAAGTAACAATCGCCGGGTTCACTTGTAATTCAAGATTCAACCTTCAACAGAACAACGCAAATGGTGGAAGGGTTTAAAAGAAATACTATGGAATACTAAAGCATATAGTATATCTTCTTTAGCGCACAAATCTCTTTAATCTGAAGGACGGTTCTATACGCGAAATTAGAGAACACCTGGAACTTAAGCGGCGTGTGGAATTCGCGCATTCAGGGAAGGTAAATCAGTTCCCTTTGGGTCTGCGGTTCCCCAAAAATATTTTTTAACTCAAAGAACACTATTGAATTTATCTAATGGTGTGATCCGTAGTAACCACTGGATTTGAGCTACGGAGCCTTTGTTCTGTAGTCAGATGTTCTCGTCACTGAGCTACCACGCCACCCATATTTTATATGCTAGTCGAAATGAACATATAGGAATTATCGTTGGTTACTTATACTGTTATATAGTTGTGTATTTCATTGAGATAATTATTTTAATTTATAAATTTAGCCCTTCATTTAATGAAAGTTATCGGGAAAATTTCACGTAGTTACCATAATATTACAAGTGCATACTATTTTGCAGCAGGCTTAGTATTCTTTCCTTTATATTTACCAGTCTCGGATGCAAGGATTTTACATTCAGATTCATCCGTGTTCACTTCTTCACTTCCTGTCTGCGAATAGTTGCAGTGATATATTTAAGACCTCTTGCTGCTGAAATGGAATTGGACGGCAGTGCTAGTCTAGAAAAGTCAAATCTTAGCAACAGTGCATCCATTCTCGCATCTAATTACCAACACGTGTTAAATGGCTTTACCTGGGATCAAATTTTCCTCTTATATTCTGTCTGGATAATCCCATTACCTTCATTATTAATGAATGAGTAGACAACAGTATTATAATTATAATGATAATCCTAACCAGATAAATTTCATTACTTAAATCATCATTATACCATTCAGTGAATGTTTCGTACTGAAACCCCGATGGAAGTTTCACCCAACACATGTCATTTTTCTAGTGTCAGTACATAACCGTGAATGTCTCTCTGATAAAGGAAGTTTTAGGAGCAATAAGTAATTTGAAAATAAAAGGCGATAAAGAGAAAGAGGTAGAGGAAACAAGAATGAGAAAACGAGAAAATTGGTTCGGGTAAAAACAGGAAGATTTCCCATAGTTCAGCTGTTTCGTCGGTTGGATGACCTTGCTGGATCTCCCTAACAATGCATTTTTCATGTTTTTTCCTCCATTTCCTCACCATTTTCTTATTGTAATGACGAGCAAATATATAATTTGGTCATCGACCATAATTCTGTTTCCGCTCGTCAGAAGAGTTTCGTATAAACTCTATCCATCTTGATTCTCATTTGTTATTTTATTCATTAGTATTAATGCCTTGGCTCTCAATTTTGTTTTTTCCTGCACGCTCGCTGGAATACCGCCACGCTGTCTCGCTCCTAGCTTCATAATTACCATTCACGTTCCGATCTGAAGTGAAGGAGAATGAGAGAGGGGGAGAGAGATAGACAGTGAGAGTGGTAGTGAAAAGACCAGAGGTGAGTGACGCAATTAATCTCGGGAGTCCTCGAAGGGTGCGTGGTGTTACCCAGCATTAGGCATGGGTATTCCGGTTCAAACAATATTTATAGCACCTTTCATATTCTTAATCCATTAAAACAGTTCGAGATTCCATCTGAGAGTGCATTTATTATCTATGATTACTACCTTTATGAAGATTTTCTCCCATCATTAATGATGAGAATTGCTCACACCATTACAAATAAAGATGATATTATTATAATAGAATTATTAAAAGATCATTTGTTCAGTCTTATCATCTGTCGTAACTTTTTCTGATTTATAACGCCATTTCTCTTATGCATGGGTTTGGTGAATTTCATCCAAAAATACGTTGTTATATCTTATCTGTCATTGGTATTATTAGATTTTCTGAAATTCCTTAAGAAAATGTAATTTTCAGGTTTGTAAAATATGGGCGAAACTCACTGTCCAGGCATTTATTACGTAGAGTTGTATATTGAATTCGTAAAGAGTAATTATATAACAGAGGTGAAACTATAATGTTTAATGATTTCTTATTAAGAGAATTAAAGTGGAGTGCAACCTTTCAATGCTTTGCTACGCATGGATACTTCGTAATAAAGTGGTATAGTACTTTCTACTTACTCTAAAATCAAAGTAATTGCACGGTATTTAATTAATCTAATCTGATCTGAATTCATAGATGACATTTGAATTTCTTATTGTTTCTTTTGTAGAATATAAACATTTTGCATAAAAAAATGGTATGAACTCAAAATTTTCGGAATGCATCAAATTTATCTCCTTGCAATTATAAAAGAGTTAAGACACTTGAGCGTCATATGAAAACTTTCGATTCTTTTTATTTGTGCATCTCAGAGGCCAAATATTACAAAAGCTCAACCGGAAACGTCGACCTACACTAGAAAAGCTTTCTTGCAGATGCTTAAGAAAGCATCGTATTTAAATACCATTACCAGGTCCCCCTCGGGACACTAGAATTAAGCGCATTCATGCTCCTTTGTTAAATCAATAGATATACGATCGATCGGGCTAATAGCTCTTTGGCGGTTCTAACAGATGAGAAAAACTGAGCTTCCCTAGGTTAGCTTTTATGTTCGAAGCGTAATGGGTGAGGAGCAAAGGAAGGAAACGCGACCGAAGCTGGTGGGATGAACGAATGAGAGCGATCACCTAATTGATTACCTTCCTCATTGTTTGAAGTTGTGTCCGTTAGAGTGGCGATCAGAAGTTTAAATGGATTTGATGTTGATGGATAGATACGGGGAAGCATAGGGATGCATAAAGAGGGCGTGAGCAGGTGGGAGCCCGACTTTAGTTTTATAGTTTTATGGGAAAGGGGAAACGGAAATAGGAGGGAACATAAGTCAGGAAGAATGAATGAGAAAAATAATAGAAGTTATTTGACCGTATCTCGGCACTAATGGTGTGGCATAGTATCGGAGTAGTTGTATTAATTGAGCTATAGGAAATAAGCTCAAAGCTTAATTGATCTTCTAAAATTACTCGCTCGGTTAATATGATTGGGATTAAAAAAATCTAAATTGTGTGAGATTGTGCATAAACTTTCTTACTGTTATAAAAATAGGAGCAATAAGTTAGGATTTTTAGCTTAAAGCTAAGGATTGGGTAGTTTTGAGGGGAGGCGACCGACAGCTAAGGTCATTTGCGCCATAGGGGAAGGACAGGAAAGGATGAAGGGTGGAGAGAAACCCGGCGTCGGCATTAGCCTACTCTTTACGAAAGGCGCCAAGGGGTCCGCGGCTTAACGTCCCATCCGACGGACGGCGTACTCACTCAAAGTGCCCTCCACAAAGCACCTCAAGTAGGGATCAAGATACCTCTGTAAAATAGTCATTCAGAGGTATCTCGATCCCTACTTTAGGTGCTTTGTGGAGGGCACTTTGAGAGAGTACGCGTCCGTCGGATGGGATGTTAAACTGCGGACCCCTTGGCACCTTTCGTAAAGAGTAAGCTAATGCCGACGCCGGGTTTCTCTCCACCCTTCATCCTTTCCTGTCCATCCCCTATGGCGCAAATGACCTTAGCTGTCGGTCGCCTCCCCTTAAAACTACTACTACTGCTAAGGATTATGTTAATTGGATATGCGTATGGGAATAAATACATAATAACAATATACAAATGCATAATGCCCTAGTTTTTCACGTTAAATATTTAAAACTTAGATTATAAACAAAAATCATTTATAATTTTCAGTTTTGACACCGTTTGGATGTTTAAAGTGTCTGGCATCATAAAGAATATTATTGTCTTTAATAATAATATATTTCGCATGCCATATCCTAATGCCTTAATTACTAACCAGTAGTTATTGCCACAATAAAGTCTCAATGATAATACGTGTATTCATTCCAAACTCTGTAAACTTCGTCTCGAATATTTCGGAAGAACATGTACCAATATACCATGACTATCAATACTAGGTATTTTGAACACATGATTCCTAAAATTATATAATGTTATTTAATGAAGTACTTTTTACGTTAGTAGTGGGCTTCCATCTGGCTTTAAACTCCGATGAAATTACTGAAAGTCGATACCAAGCAGAGTGTTTTAACGTCGATTAGAGCAATAATTAATTAACCAGAGTGATTAACTCTGAAGCTAGTTTTGATACATAATTATGCATTTTGAAGTTCTCTTATTTTTATTTTTAAAACTATTATCAGAAATAAATGTATTTAAATTTTATTATTGATTTCTCTGTCAGTATGCCAATTCTTCCAAATGTGTGCTGAAATGATTATTTTATGTAGATCGACAACTTATTGTATTTAGTCAATATTTATTTTCACTTTTTACAT
Source organism: Hetaerina americana (assembly GCF_022747635.1). NCBI lineage: Eukaryota > Metazoa > Arthropoda > Insecta > Odonata > Calopterygidae > Hetaerina > Hetaerina americana. The sequence continues at coordinate 18,700,831 of NW_027286874.1, read as the reverse complement.
ATATTTAATATTACCCCGTTTAAAACATCGCAGTGTCTGTATCTGTTGACAGTGAAGCGTTAAAATCTACGATCCAAATTAAGATGTAACATACAGGTATATATGAATATAAAATGTATAAAAACTCCTCGAGCCCACCCAGAGGGTCGCTTCCAATTTTTACCAAGTGTGACCCTGACTTAGAAAACGGATTATTTTGGCTATTTTAAAGAATGTCAGTTGGGAATTCTTGAAATAAATTAGCTAATAACACGGAGAAAAGAATTAATATTTTTAGGTTGATAACGGTGATGCATTGAAATTAAACGTTTGAAATGGTGTGGACACCGCCGACTACATTTGATAACTTCCCTACTTCTACCTTATTATCGAATTTTTTTGCAAAACTGGAATAATAGGCTTAGTTAACCTATTTACATTTTTATATTTTTGTGTTGTCATAGGTCTGTCGTATTTTGGGTCTAAACTATTGATTTTAGGTGCATAATCAATTTTCTGAAGAAATTCTACTTTCACCCAAAAAATAGATATTGAGTGTTGTAGAAGCAATAACTAAATATTCACATCCTTACCATGAATATTCCAGGTTGATTTGCATATTAAAGGCAAGTTGTTCTGCGAGAGAAACCAAAGAGGAAGATGGGTGGGTTGGGGAATGCCAGGAAGGGATGGATGAAAAGAAGTATATGGAGGCAAGAAGAGAAAGGGGTTGAATTGGGGAGGAGGTGAAAAACAAAGACGGGGAGTGGGTAGACGATTGAGATAAAGGCTAAGGGTGGAATAAAGGTGGGCGAGAATTCGAAGCAGAGCTTAGGTGGCGTAGAAACGTAGACTCCGCCTCGGCCCTTCTTATAAATTATACATGAGAGTTCTTCTTTCCATCCGCATCCCGTTCTCCTTCCATATCCGATATTTCCTCCTCCCAACCCTTTGCCCTTCCACTAACCCCTCTTTCCAGTTGCTATACCGCTCTGCTTCTTTCTGCGTTTTTTAACCACCTTCACGTTTCCATTCCTTCCGAATTAGTCGTGTACCCGTGTGACTTTCGCCGCCGCCTTCCGGTCGACTCTTCTATGTTGCAAGATCTTCAATTCCGTTACACTATCTGCTCCAAATATTGAGTAATCTCATGGTCCCAGATTTTGCCATATTGTGTTATTGCAAAACCTGTGCTGTCTTTTGACCTATTCTTTGTTCAGTGGATTCATGTGAACTTCGAAGAAAAAGTAAATATTGGCAGATTTATATTAATCGACACTGTGAACAAACAGATTGGGTACGTGAAATACATTAAAAGAATTACTGAGAGCAACTAACAACATAGATACCCGAAAACGCTTGTTAAACTCTCTATCACTCACCACTTTTAGTACTTACACAATTATTCATAATGGCTAAATTAATTATTCGATTCTAAACTTTTTTTGAGCTTAATAAAGGAAAACTTATTTTCATTGCCCCTTACCATCTTTCAGGTGTCATTTTATTCTTACTATTAAAAAATTAATCTTGTTCTTCTAAAATTGGCATTGCATGTAATTACCGAAGTTACAAGTGAAAATATTTTGTTATAATAAACTCTAAATAGACCGTACACCCAACTGTCTCGAAAAGGTTATTCCACAGAACAGAATTTTTCCATAGAAAAAAATAAAATACCAAAATCGGCGAGTTACACTACTTTAACAGATTTTTGACGTTACCAAGGTAAAAAAAAATGCTGTCACCTTCAGGCTTGGAGGGGGCACATTTTATTTTTTTTAATTTCCTTTTTAGTTCACCCAAATAGATATTTTTAACTAACATGGTTTCCCAGAAAGCGATTTCAATTGATGAATGTCCTATATTGTGACATTTTTCTACACTAAGTTAATAAATACTTTAGTTTTTGAAAGTAAAAATGCATTTTTCATTCAGCATTTAATCTTCCGCCCTCAGGGAATTAAATCTAATTTTGCACCATAAATTATCTAATATTATATCGGATGACATCCCATTAATTTGAGCTTATACTTGGGCATTAAATAAATATATTTAAAATGTATTCTATTAAGTCTTAATTACGTTAATGTGGATTATTAATGATCGAAACCCAGTGCTTATTATTGCCTCATGATATTTTAAATTTGCCGTACTAAACACTGGGTACATTTTACTCTTGATCATTTATTAATCTTAGTATGAGACAATATTAATATTTCTAAAATGTATTTTCGTTCCGTATAATGAGGACTGTGGCAAATAAATTTTACTTAAAATTTTCAAACATTCCATGTTAAGTCCCATTTCTATAATAATAACTCTGTCAACTTGTGGCTTGAAGTAGAAGAAAAAAAAGCCCAGACCGATTACATTCCAAGGTAGCTTTGCCGACAATACAGTTGCATTCTAGGCCAAGGTTCTCAGGTTTGAGCTTTAAGTTGTTATTGAGATTAAACCTAAGTTAGTGTAAATATTATCATAGTGAAGTATACAAATGAAATAACCTATGGTAATTAGGACCTAATGGTTTCTTTAATTTTTTCAATTTAACTTAACAGGTGCCAACTAGCTGACTCTTCATAAATGAGAAATCATGAAAATAATTCTGAACTAGTTTATGCATCCAAGGAAATTATCCCAAATCATAAAATCAGCCTTTTCTGTCAATGAGAGTGGTGAATCATGGGCATTATCCGTAACCCTCTTTACCGAGAAGCGAAAACAAACACCTTGCATTTAACCTCTTCCTCGGTCTTATATTACCATCTCATCTCCTAACACCTCCTCAGCTCGTGACACGAATATCAAATAAAATCTTCCGTCCATTTACTTCCATTTTGTATTTGATCTGTTTCCACGATCTTCTTCCGCATTAAGTGGTCTGAGTCCATGCTCTTCAGGGGCTTTCTAGGTTTGCGCTATCGCTGGCCGGGGGCAGTGCTTGCTTCCCGGCTGCCGGCCCCTATCTTCTACATCATTGCGCGTCACCGCGGCCCTATAGAACGGTCTTCACTATGAAAAGTTTTGGTAAATCCTTTGGGCACACCATGTAACATTGTGATACGTTTATAATGGTGAAAAAATATGCTGCAAGACGGGAGGAAAAAAGAACTTCCAGGTGAATGCACTAGGAATCAAAGCTAATTTTAACGAGAATTTACGGTCTCTACTTCTCGCCGGTTGTATTTCTAGGTGATTTGCACATTCCAGATGTGGCTCCTCCATCGTTTTGTATCATTTAAACTTTGCATTTACGAGCTTAATTCCTTCTCTAAATGTCGGCATCTCTCGACATGCAATTCCTTCCCTAATCCTGTCGTTTGCATCCTTCCTACTGTCCTTATACAGTCCAAGGTGGACGAGAGTTTATTCCGTGGTTTCCGTTTACTTATCTTCATCCTGTAAGGCCCTGAGGTTCTGTCAGTGTACTTTCAAGTGGTCTGATGAATAAAAATGTAGCATGGGAAGTAAGGAGAAAGAGAAGGCAGCCCATCGACAACTTCCACGGTGTGTCCGGTGCTGGGGGACGCCACCCGGCGCTACCACGGCTCTCCTTCCCACGATGGCCTCGTAGAGGGCGGCTTTCTCCTCACCTACTCACTCTCCCTTCATGCCTTCAATACTACTGCCCGTTAAGTACCACGCCCGTTGGCGGTGTGGCACGATCGGTGCCTGCCACGCCCTACTAATGGCTCCTCTTGCCTCGGCGGTGTTGTTCTTCCAGCTTCGTCCTATTTCACCATATACTATACACCTACTTACCTTTTTCCTTTTCAGATAGTTTCAACTTTTCCAATCTTCTCTATACTTGAGGGCCAAATAGTCCAACGGCCATTCTGAAATTAGATGAATCGACCCGGAATGAAATGAAAGACAACATAAGGGCTGAAAGAAAATCTCCCCATGCATTTTCATAGACATTATTCAAAGAAAAAGACCCATTCTCCGTGTGACTCTTCAGAAGAAATTTATTTAGGTTACTTAAGTTGTGCGTTGAGCCCGTGCTGTGGTTTGCAAATGGCATTTTCGGGTTTGGTGGAGCTTAAAGATTTCTGACACGGCAGTTTTCACCGTTAGCGACTGGTAGATTCTTTTACTATGACTACCTTTCATGTAATATGTTTAATATCGTGTAATAAGTTCTGTGTATGCATTATAGGTAAAAAAGTGAGAAATATTTAGGGATAATGGAAAAATGAAAACTTCTGTTAAGCTTTATCGTAAAAAGGATAACAGTAGATAAAAAAATTTTCTCCGCGGATTACCATTCAAATTACTAGGATGAAATGGTAGTCTTGACACACGAAGGAATATCGATCAAAGTAAATGGATGAAGACTGATTAACTTAGGATTCACTGAAGTAGATGCCTGCAAGACAAAGGCTAGATTTTAGGTTTCGTAATGAATGGATAGTGCATCTTAATACCTAGCAACTATAGTTGGCTAATATTATATTATATATAACGGCTAAATCTTATGACAAAATCGTATTTTCGACATCTTGGCAAAACGTTATTGCTGGGATTTATAAAATATTTGCTAATTTACATATTGCTGTAGAATATGTTACGCTAAGAAAATACGATTTTACACTCTGAAATAATTGGGTTTTAGGCTAAGATCAAATAATATGCTCTCGTTTAATCTCATCTGATAATTCCACTCTGAATATCGATATTTATTCGAACTGTCCTCTTCGAAACTATGCGACTCAGACATGATGCTTGGTCGAGAAATTTATAAATTTTATACGGATTGAGGCGGTAGATGATATAACATCAGCTTATTTATTCATAACTATTATTATATTTTAGGAATTGAAATGATTAAAACGATAGACAAGTATTGTATCATACATGCTGATATGCTCAAACTTGTTTTTGTTTCGATTTTAGGAAAGTTCAACTATATTTAAAGTAATTTGAGGAGAAGGAAGAAAATAGGGAGAAGAAAATCAATTATTTTCGAATCGAAATAAAAGAATAACCTAATTTTAACAGTATGAAAGATATTTTTCACTGGCATATTTTTAATTCGTAGAAAGTCGCGTGTTTTACCCTGAAGGCTTTTGAGTTGAAAGATGATCATGTAAAGACTTCCCTTCAGAAGCAGCATGTTAGTGCGAGGCGCAGAACAAGCTGGTGAGTTAGGACGCACGAGATGATGACTCGTCCTCTGTTGGTGGTGGGGCCTTCATCCACCCTAGCTCCCGTCCCGCGCCTCCCACCCGCCGCCCGACCCCGGGATGTGGTAAAAGGGAAGGGAAGGCGGTGTGGAGGGAGATGTGGAGCACAAAGGGGCGGGGGAGGAACAAGGGCATTGTGCGCGGATAGGCTGTGAGATCTAGAGGGTGAGAGAGAGGACTGGCAAGATTTTCGGGGAAGGTCGCGGTGGGAGGAGGAGGATGCTTTGAGAGGTTGTGGGTGGGGTCTTCTAGAGAGGATGGCGTTTAAAGGGGGACAGGGAATGGTGTGATGCAGTGTCCGGGGGTCCTTCTGAATAGGGTAGCCAGGGGGGTGGGAAGAAAAAGCGCTCGGGAGGAGATGTCGGGAGAGGAGGGGATCGCGGGGAGTTGGGGGAGAAAAGCGATGAATAATGATGTGTACGCCCGGGGTCTCGCGTCGCCTTGGTGTAGATAGGGATCCCGGCGGGAGGCTGTGAGTTGGGAAGGGAAACGGGTGGCGGGGCGTGGTGTTGTGGAAGAGGAAATGGAAGGGAAGGAAGGGAGAATTGGATAGAGGAGGTGGGGCGAACGAAAGTCGGAACGAAGAGTTCAGGAGTTGAGAGGAGAGAAGAGGAGGATGAAAGAAATTCAACTAGGCGGAGGAGAGACAGAAGGAAAGTAGAGGGCAAAGAAGTTGATAAATATGCCCATTTAGCAGAAGTAACTATGAAATACCTTAGTCCTCATTATTTTGCATTTTATGACGCTCAATCAGTTTGAGCACATCGATAGGTCTTCATAACGGGTTAACCATTCCTCAGGAATTTTGAGGCTCTCATGGTAGGAAATAATATCTTTTTGCAATTTTCTTCGTAGAACTTTTACATGCTTATTAAATACACCGATACCTTGTTCCTGGATGTGCAAAATTGGTACGTTCCTTCAAAATAAGATGGATCAAAAAATGATTTGACAAATTAATTTAAATTGAGCATATCAGTTTATATCCCTTCTAGAGATAATTATTGACGAAAGAAAATTAATTAAAACATTAGTACTTGGGATAATTTGTTTAATTATTGTTTGGCCCTGCCCTTTTTTTCAAAAGATTTCATTAAAATGTATGTGTTAAAGGTTCAATTTTTTACAAGAGTTGCCATTTCAAATAACTGCGTCCGTTGGTGATGTATTTACAAGTACCTTTATATGCAGTAAGAGCCCTTCTGTCAAAATGTACTGCATATTTCAATGAATAACTGAGTGATCTTTTTCGATACCTGAATTGGAATATTTCAAAATAACTTCTGGGATCGAAGAATATTCTTAAATATTTTAAAATGATATTTCTTTAATCAGACACTTAAATCTTCAAAAAGCATTCCACAAGTGGATCACCGTTACAATTTATAGTGGAATCATAAGAAAGCCAAATGTAGACAAAGAAGGCCTCTGCAATTTTATACAGAATTTTTGTAATTTTTTTGTAATTTGTGCCGAAAAATGGCACACGGATGTTGGCCCCAAATGGCACGAAATGACAAAAATGTGTACCTATCTAACCAACCATGTACATATATGATTGGTTAGATTGGTACCCATTATTGTCTATTGATAAAGTCTATGATTAATTAAATATAGTATTATATTCATTAAAAGTAGTAAAGAGGTACCTTATTATGAGTTTTTCTCACTCTTTTTGATTTTCCTTGTCCACAAAATTTCAACCATTGTCATCGTAGGTCACCATCAAGTTGTCATGTTGCGTTCGTCCATATTTGCCATCCCTGCAGCGTTTTCAAATCACTTTTGGAATCGAAATGGTCTCGCCACTTTTTCATCATGATAACCGTAGAGAGGTTGCTGCATAATCACTGACTTCAAAATTTAAATAAGTACCCTTATCGGCTGGCTTTAAGGATAGAAGCTTGAGAAAATTTTCCACGCTTCTAGCCACAGTTATTTTCCAGTATTTCATGATTTGATTGGAGTTGTTTGCCATCAATCCTTTGGTTGTTGGCGAAGCGATTGTGGCTTGACTCGGTCATGTCCTCTAATTTTTCTGATCGAGGTGTCAGCGTGTTCCTTCCGCCGTGCTGGAGCGATGGAAAATGGAAATGATTTCGTGGTTGACTTTGATACACTCAGGTATCGAGTGTCATGGTAGGAAAAACGGTGGACTTCACGGATAGCGTGGGAGACAAATGAAGCACTCTAGATAATTTGGACACGAGCACAGCTGGTGGTAGGTATACAGACCTGGTACCCCTTTCACCCAGCACTGCATGTTGTAAGCCAGCGGTGTAACGTCCTTGAATACCAACCCAGAGGTCGCGGGTTCGAATCCCGCCTAGGTGGATTTTTCTCAACCTAGGGCTTGGGGGTATGTAATTGTTTTCAATGCCATGTCTAAGGGTTAGGTGGTAGAAGGGACTATTAGTCTTAATCTCTAACCTAGGACGTTTAATCCCAATTAAGTCAATAGATAGTTTAATATGAAGTTCTGGCCGACTCGATTTGTGATGAGTAAATGTTAGGTATATCAATCCAATATTTAAGTGAATTAGAATGACGCTTTGAAGATAAAAGTTATTGTTTTGCTTTTCGGACCCTTCTGTTGCCCCGGGAGAACCTGGTTTTCTGACTACCATTAACGACCTTGTCTATTTTTGTTACCAGATTCATGAGAGTTACCGATCACCGAGACAATGTCGACGCAGGGCTCAAACCCACGACCTTTGGACTAACAGGTGGGCTCATTACTCACTAGCTTAGCCTAGTCGGTCAAGGTATTACAGTCAGATTTTATCGAGTTGATAAGAAAATCCCAAACAGCTTTTTCGGATAAGGAAACATATGCTGGACACATTACGCATCGAAGTAATTTCAGATTTTTACTACTGTAAGACATTTCGGTTGATAGGTCCACTATGTTTGGAACACAATCGTGAATGGAAATTGGCTTTTGGGTAATATTTTATTTATTGATAGCTTATGTAATTGTGTATTTATATAAAACAGTTTCTGGTGTCACTTGGTGGAAAATCTTTATATTGCAATTGAAAATAAACAACTTGGCTTTTCCACATAGAATTTTTTTATTTACGTCCTAGGTTTCGTTATGACGAAAACTGACGATGTTATACCATAACGAAACCTAGGTTGTAAATAAAAAAATCTATGTGGAAAAGCCAAGTTGTTTATTTTCAATTACAATAATTTTGTATTCATTGAAATCCAGTAAGTTAGCTCTTTGAACAGTTAACAGGTTGTACGTGATTACAATTTTTTCTTACTTGAGAGATATAAAAAGCTATAAATCTACCTATAAATAGTTATACCGTCTTGGATTTAGAATTGTGTGGTAATGGAATGTTGTAAAGATATTTAGGTACCTGAGGAACAGAATTATTAGATAATTTGTTCAAATATTTGATGAATTGAAAGTGAAATATTTAATAAATGGAGAAGATATCTAGTAAATGTAAATTGGATATAGTTTCTGGTATAAATGTGATTTTAAATTAATTTTTAAAAACTTTTAAAAAGTGGGCACTGACTGTTTAGGTATATTTTTGCTTCATTTTACTGGAAGAAGCGGTATAATAATTATACTAAATTTTCTTTGTGAAAAATAGCCAGAATGGTTCAAATAAATATTCAATTCGTGACTTTAAACATGATCCATAAGAAAAAGAACTTTACCTATTTGATAGAACTAATAGCCTCGCCAATGGAGCATAAACTGTAAAATACGGAATTAATTGAATTGCATAATCCTTTTTTGTCAAACCTAAAAGTTCTTCAGTATTCCCTGGAGTTAGACTCATATTCTTTTGAAAAATGCTCAGAATTAAATCGTTTAACTATTGCAATCCTTAATTTCATTGAGTAATCCTTCGCGCAAAATTATAAGATTTTTCACTTAAGGAGTCTTCCCATCCGCCATCGCGCGACATAAGGCGGCAGCAGCGCTCCCTTCACTGCACGCACCCTCGCTCGCCCGAGCGAAGAAAACACCCCTCCGTCACCCCACCTCCCTCCCGCTTTCCCACCGCTCCCGCTGCCGACCTAACACTTCCCCACTCCACGTCAGCCCTACAGAGAAGCGACCAATCATATCCAAGCCTTAGGTGGCGTTACCTAGCAACGCCACTGTCAAACTGACTGGAAGCCTCGGTTGATGGCCGGGGGAGGTGGATGGGGGAGGGAGAATAAGGCATTGGGTTGTGCGAGGGAGAACTACGGGGCTGGAGGAGGACGGGGACCGTTGGGGGGGGGGGGCAGGCGGGGGTGGTTGCGAAGGTGTGGGTGGGGGCCTGGGAGAGACTAAGACACGAAGGGGGAAAAGGAGGGAAAACGCACTCGAATAAAAGGAAGTGAAGTTGAGACTGTGGCGGAGTGTTAAGAACACAGGAAAGGGGGAGAGGGGAGGAGAGGATAGAGGTAGAGGAACGAGCAATAGGAATGGCGGAATGGATGTTCTTTTTATAGCATGCTAAGCAGAGTGGGAGGCTTATATCGTAGGTGGTGCGACGGATTGAGGCGGGGTAGAAAGGGGTTACCTCGTGTGTGTATGTGTGAGTGCGCATGTGAAATCCACGCTGAGAGACTGTAGTGTTCGCCCGGAAAGGGAAAGAGGGGAGGCCGTGTTAGTTGTTGGTTGTCAAGGGGCTGGTGGGGTGTGGGGCCATAGGCGGGGGTTGGGTGTTTGATGGGCACTGACGTAACGAGGTGGTAAGATGACGGAAGAATGAAAAAGAGAGGGAGGATAAAAAGAGCGAGGGATGAGAGCGTGGGTGGCGCGGGAAAGGGGGAGGGGAGAGGGCATTGCGGGTGGGGGAAGAGGAAGAGCAGGCTGTTCAAGTGGCGGTGAGAGATGCTCTTGCTCCATCCGTCGAGGAAAGAGAGAGTTGGATGGAGGAAGGAGGGGCAATGGTGCTAAGGTTACGAGAGGCTGGGAAGAGGAAGAATTAGAAATCCAATTAGCAGAAGGCGCTCGCTCACTGATGATGGATTCCTTGTAGGCTGATGTCTCTTGCTACCGAGGCCACCTCTTCATTTGGGAAAATATTCGGAGAGGTGACGGCCACATGGGAAAAGGTTTTGTTTCGCAACCTTAGGGTAAATTGGTGGCTTGCGACAACACACGGGAACTGGCTATAATTGAATGGACTGGCTTTGATGGATAAAGTGACAACATCGCAATAAATATGTACTCTATTGACTCAATTTGAGAAACATATGCCTGCGCTGCTCTCTATTGAAGGTCGATCATTCGCTATACATGTATATGTACGAGTGCGGTTTTAATGCTGTCTAGTTTGGCGGTGCTCGGCCTATGTTGTAGAACATTAAAAATCTCTCTCTAAGTTTGTTGAAGGGAATGTAGTGAGGTTGATAACTTCATTTTAATGAACTATTTCTGTTTTTGTCATCAAGATTTTTCGTCAAAGTTATTCATTTAGTACTTTTAACGCCATTTTTCCATTAATATTCTTCTGCATTTTCCGTAGAAATATGAATGGCAATGAGAAAGGCTAATTTATTGTTCGCATTTGAGTGTTTAATGGCATTAGTACGCATAAAAATTAAACATGTTTACATTTTGCGCGGATTATTTTACGAGCATATATGCACGAAGTTAAAAAATTGATCCTATCATGTAATTAAATGATTACTAACTGTATCCGTATGAAAATTGTGCCAGAAGGTAAGAGGGAAAACATATTCCGTTTATAAAGGAGTTGTTTCTTAAAAATAAATATGATATAGAAGCAAAAGAGCTGTATACGAACAACCCTCCTGGGTCTATAAACTTGTGGAATATTGATTATTGGTAGAAAATTGGTGAGAGTTTACTTATGACAATGCGTCAGATCCTTGAAAGTCAAGCGAGATGAAAGAATGATAAATTATTTTAACCACTTTTTGGATGTGGTGTATATTTGTGCGAGTTCAAATAGTATGAAACGATTTTCAAGGATATTTGGAGTGTTGACTAGAGAATCCTCGATGATTTTTTGTAACTGTTGCGCTTTTATCATGCAGTGAACACACGTAGAGACTACAGAATCTATGAATTATTCTTTATTATTTACCTTAACAAATATTTTTTACCCTTAATGCTCGGAGTTACTATGGATTTGTTTGACATTACTTTCAATATTCAAGTGGCTCAGCAACGCTGTCTCTGATAAAAGTTAATAAGACAGTTAAGAGCATACATAAAAATTAGATACTTTAATAAGCATAAGAAGTTCAGTACTTTCGGATACAACAATTGCAATTAAAAAAACGAATCAATGTAAATTCAAAATGCATGTTTAAATGCTTATGTCTTTCATATTATTTCTTCAGCAGGGGAGACACTACTTAGTTGTTCGAGTGCATAATTTGTGCGCCACGAGGAGAAAGATAGCGTGAAAATGTTTAATGACACGGGATTTGTGTAAAATATAATTATTCATCCATAATTATCATTTATTTAGAGTTTAGGTCGACTAAAAGAAAACAGTTTTCGAGAAAGATTTTGCTCAAGTTTCTTGGGTGCTCAGAACTGAGAGGCAGCGGTACAACATCAGCGAAGAATGTAATTCAGAAAAATAACTCCTTTTTCTAAGTTACAAGTGGGCACATTAATCGAATGAGTCTCGCTGCACGTCAACTCTAACTAAATTTCGAGCTTTGGTATTCGAAATACTATTTATTAGTGGTATCTTACATGTGTCAACGTAGGTAACATTTGCACGCACGAGTAAGGTTGCCTTTGAATACACCTAAACTCATCGTTTTTAAATATGATATTTCCGAACTAGGCTATTGATGAATTGTATAGATATACAAAAATATATTATTTAGTCCGATTCATACTTGACCTCAGGAATTGTCCCATTGGCTTTTTTTTTATTAAGTTGATTTGGTTGAATGGCCTACTTTTGTCTTAAAAACCTCATTGAAGCATTTTTTACAAACAAAATTAGAAACACAAGAGGTTTGTTATTGCTAGAAATGTTAGAAAATCACCCTCCATTCTTTCCATTGTTCGGGAGACAGGACAAAGTGAACCGATCAATTTTGTTCATTTCATGAGGTTCTTCCCCAACAGCAATTACTAAATTACAATAGAAACTATAAATACTGGCCTTATATTTGCTTCACGGTGTATACAGGTATGCAGTCTGCAATATCTTACTACTTTCAGCTTCGTCACGTATTTTTGGGTCGTTTCTTCTTTATTTGCGAACTCTTGTGTTTCAACCATTCTTGCTTGTGGTTAAAGATATTACAGCTTCACATTTTACGTTCTGACGCAGATTAATTGACAACAGGGCACTTTATGATGAATATATATGTACTCGTATACACACATATATATTCATATATGGAGTGGTTTTAGGGTTTGCTGTTGCAGAAAGTCGTGTTCTAGTTTACCCATAAAAAGATTGGCGTATGTAGGAGCCATACGCGTGCCCATTGCAGTGCCTTTTATTTGTAAATATATTTTGTCATTGAATTGATAAGTATTTTTGGTGAGAACGATTTGGCTCAGTTCGATGAGGAAATCTGTGGATGGGGTGTGTGGTGTGGATCGTAGGGAGAGGTAATGTTTCAGGGCTTCTAAGCCTTCTTTGTGGGGAATGGAGGTATACAGAGATGTAAGGTCTATCGTGGCCATGAGAATGGTCGTTTTGTGCAATTTTGTTTTTCACACAAATTGTGGTACAGATTATTTGATCCATTTTTGGGAACAAGCAAAAATCGAAGACAAGGGAAAACACGTCGAAGCAAAACAGCTGTCAAAAATTAACTGAACATTCAACATGGCCGAAATTTTCGGCATAAGTGAGAGACATAGATACCAACATAACGCCACAAAAAATCGAAAATCAAATATACATAACCTGCGAAAATTAAAAATTTACGATACTTTTTGAACAGACCTAGTATGTAATAGTGATTGATTGGATTTGTATGCATAGGGGTTTAAAATCGGATACCATTTGCATTGGGGTTTTATGACGTCATCGCCTTTGGATGCAGGGTGGATGTATGCCACCGGTTTTCGGTTTGAGGGAAGGGTTAAAGCTGCTTTGTATGCTGCACGGACGCTTTTTATTAATTGTAAGGCTCGTAATGTATTATAATTTACAGATGCTTTTGATGTATTTAATGTAATGTTTTATTCGGAAGTTTGCTGCTATTTCTCTCTCTCCCTCTCTACAGGGTTTTTTCGTGCTACAGTGTCGTCCCCAGATTAGGTTACGATAATGTATTGAAACATTATTTTTTTCTACGCTGTTATAAAAGATTTGCACTCAACCTTTAGCTATGGTGGTCCGAACTTCGTAATAGCGTGTTATCTCAAGAAGTGCATGAAATAAAAACAAATCCGCTTGTGAATTGTTATTTTTATCGTTTAAACGACGCATTCTGTACACTTGATTCCTTATGCTACGGGTTGAAACGGAAAGTAAATCTGAAGAAAGCCCTTGTGTTGTCAGGCAATGGAAGAACAGTGTAATAGTTAGAATAATCTCGGAGAAACAAAGGAAATGGTGAATGAAAAGGTGTAATTAGTGTTGGAGAACTGCTATTCTCCAATCGCATTAAAAAAATATATAATTTTAATTTACGGTATATTCTATAAGCTGGAGGCAGGATTTATTACCTGTCGTAGAGAACTTGAATACAATATGCCCCAAAACGTCTCCATGAATAATGATTGTTTTCATAAAAACAAAGGTATAAATATATTAGAATTACTGTTGTTTCAACTACAGCTCGAGAAAAGTTATTTTAAAATCGTACTATTTTAGAAATAAATTCATTTAAGAAAGTTGGAACATTCTTTCAGCTTTGAATAATGTTTCAAAATATCCAGTTCTTATCTCTAATTTTAGTATTGACCGATACACGGTTTGACATTTCTGTCTATTGTAGGCCACAGTTTATCGTATTTGTTGAAAGCAGTTTTATTTTAGACCTTAAGGTAGAGGATGGATGTTTAAGATTCGATTTTATATCAAGTTCCGAGTTTTGTCTAATGGAGCTCTTAAGTTTTAATTAGTCGATTCTCGTTTAGGGACCATTTTTCACAGAGTGAAAGAGACAGACGAAAATAAAAGAATGACCACACTGGTAATACGCAATTTGGTAATTTTCACTGATAATTACTCTTTGCGTGCTCGACTTGGTCACTGAATGTCTAACCAGGAGCAATTTTAATCCGAATACAGAGGTAAATTAATGTAGTTTTCCGTGAAAGATCTTGAAAAATAACGCTCCTTTTGTGGCAGGGCGCTCGTTGACATACACGCGTGGAATATCTTGATGGGACCCAGCACTGAGGCATTAGTACTTGTACTCAATACATTTTACTGGATACATCATATAAATATTTTGAGTTATCTATCTGCTTTATATATTGTGGGATGAAAAAATGAACTGGATAAAATGAGTTCAAAAAATGCACGTGCAAAAAATGCAATTTTAAACCTTTTAAGGATTTTACTTAAATAAAAGGCTTATGATGCTAGGGAGGCAGCATATAGATACTTGTAGTTTTTTCCCTAGATATATTCATTTTATGGAAAGTAACTGCCATCCAAATCTGCTTTGATAATTTATATACTAGAAATGAATTAATTGAAATGCGATCTGTTTTCGTTCATTTACGTGCAACATAAGCCACGCGCCTTAAATAAACTATATTTAATGATTTTGATCAGGCAGCCATACTCGTAAATTGACACTTATACATTTCAATTTCAATAAATTTTAGGATTTTGGGCTGATTGTATTTTCCGTGTCCTCACAGTCAAATATTTGTTCTAAAATTTAGAGATGTCAATACGTCGTAAGTGTCACTTTCATTTTTAGGTCAGTTGTTTATAAAGGAAGCACATGATGTTGACTTTCATTTCAACTCTAGAATATGGGTTAAGATATTTTACTATTTAATATTTAACAAAATAAACAAACAATTATGTCTCAGGAGTTATGCATTCCACGTTACCAACAGTACAACCCCAGACAGCACACTATAGCTCCTTGAATATGTACGAGTAAATTACTTAGAGTTACGTAACTCGCATTTACACCATTTATTAAATGGCTCGCTAAAAAGAACAGTATCATTTGCATTTTAAAAATGCTAAATTGTTTACTGCCCATTGTGGTTAAATAATGCTACGAGCTGGAAGTAGTACTCCGTCTACACATGGTGCGTTATAATGCAATTGTATTTCCCGCGCCGCTCCTATTAGTCGGAGTGGGATCAAGCTACTTGGGTGGGGAGGGGGGGGGGGCGCTAAGATTTTCCGCAAAGCAATCTCGGTGTTCTCCAAGCTGTAAAAGTGGCAGGACTTTAGTTATTGTAAACCTCTGCGTGCCGACCGTGTCACGAAAGACCAACTGAGCGGAAATTTCAAGTGAACTTTTGAAATGCATTGAAAATGAATCTGATTATTTGTTGACATATCCCAGACCTATCCTAGACTGTATATTCCTTGAAATAATTAATGTATTTCATTAAGATGGAAAAGAAGGGAATCTTTGTTTTAAGGTAATTTTCCTTTCCCTTCCGGGTATACATATTAATTCGGAAGCAGTCCTTAATTGTTTGACCTATTAGAAAGGATATTGAGGAAGTAGGTTATGAGAGTTAAGTTTCATATTTAATATGTAGATAGAAGGGCTAAAAAAACGACTCAGTGGTGACTGGCACTTTTTTGTTGAGGACTGGCAATTTTTTGTCTTTTTAGAATGTATGGTCAGCATTGTTTCTTCTGGAGATGAGAATTTCTCTCAGTGAACGAATACGTATTTAATTTTATTATTTATCTCTCGTATTTATTTTTGGATATAATGAAACTTAAATGACTTTTTTACAAGTGTCCCTTGCTAATATGTATCATATAAGACCACATCTTGATTATCATCTGCGAACAATCCTTGAATTCTCACCTTATGTGGTGGATCATTGTGCGCGTTTTCTACCTACTCACCTTACTTGTTGTGCAAATCACACCAACATATCATTTTATTTCCCATTATTCTATCATAAAAAACATTTTTTCATAGATTTTCTCATATATTTCAGTTTTTATCCTTGCATAGGCCATATACGTTTTGCTGAAGGATGTATTTTATTATGATAGTGCAAAATTTTAGTAAATAGACTGTATATATAACATAATTTACCGATTTATGGGTAGGGGTAATCATCATTGTGTAAAAATACAAACATTAAACATAATAATAAGTATTAATATTAGATGTGTGGTTACCTTTAATGTCTCAATTGAGAGAACGAGTATGTATTCATTTCCAAACCGTTTATATTAGATGGAATCTTCCATTGATGTTTTGTATAAGTAGTATATCATTTGTCGGATATTTCCAGATGTTATTTTCTTATGAAACTATGATCAGTTCCAATATCCCAACAAGTACCGAGAGCCTAGGTGCTATTCTAAGTGAAAATTGACTTTGGAGCTATTGTACTTTGTAGTCTACAAAAAATATTGCATTGACGGAAATACTGTTTAATATTTAGCAGATAAGAAGTTCATGGGAAAAGATAAAATGGGGAAATCTTTTCTATGACTTGCTTTAATCGAAAAACCTTGTCTCTATGATTACTTTGGATTCTTTTGGTAACCCCTTGTAATAATCGCTGGCGGCAATTCCCAAGTAGATCTTGCATGCGGCACAACTTTTTTCCAAAAATGCGAATAATGAACACATTTTTAAAGAAAAAAACACTTGAAATTATTTGTAACAGGGAGTAAGTTATTAAGATTCCATTCCGGCGAGGAGTAATTTAAATATATTTTCTTCCCTCGCTCTACCACAACAGAAACAAGGTTAAAGTCTCTATGAGGGTTGATCAAAGAACCTTGCTGTAATGTGACTTACCGAACTTAATTTTCACTTTTATTGGCATAATAATGGATGGCATTAGCCGAAAATCCTCTCATTTATACCTCGCGATTCTCGCTGAGAATAACCAAGATGTATGCCCGATTGGGTATTTTACGAATTATTACGTGTCACTTTGGATTTGTGAATATCTTCTGGAGTGATATTTAATCAAGTTAAAGGCTCAATAATATTTGATTCGATACCAATGGTTGCGCATGCATAATTTATTTGAGCTTGATCGCGCTTCTAACGCCCAGATTACATAATTATTTTATTCCTCGCCACGAGCTCTTAGGCGAAAGTCCATCCGATAAAGAGGTTTTGGGCACCTCTTTTGCTTGAATAAATTTCCATTCTCCACTACTCATTTTCGGAATTTCTTACTTTCGAAGAAATATCTTCAAAACAACGTGTTACTATCGATATCATTCCTTAAGTGGCACAGTTTATTTTCTCCTCGTCGGTATATTTCAACGGAATCGAGGCAATTATAATTGATGCTAATCTATCATAGATCTGATTTATATTTTCAGGGTGTAAAGGTAACGCAAGTATTATAAATACAAAATTATCAAGCGTATTTTCGGCATTTTTTGGGCCATTTCGGTCATAAGAACCTCAGCTGATACAATAAAATATCGAAAATGTGCAGATTTAGGCGTGATTGGAGAAATGCAAACATGATATTTTATTAAATAATCACACTAAAGAGATAGAGTATAGATGGAGTTAGGACTGCAAAATGATGGATGCAAGGTGATGAATAAATTAACATGAATTAAAAACCTTCAAAAACTGTTAAATGTGAAAGGAAGAGACACTTTCATTAAATTAAGAATATTAGAGAATAAAATAAATAAAATTAAAAGAATAAATAAAGAAGAAAGAAAAATATTAAAATCTTAATTATTCTTAAGATTTTCGATGAAATAGTAAAAAATGGTCTTTAATATCGCTTAATAAAAATAAGCCTAAAATGTCTTGAGCCCTTCCAGCAAAATCTTAATTGATCGTATGTTCGAACAGGGCTTAAATTAGAATCTACTCAACAACTACTTGCTCGACTAATAACCGTGCATTATTTTCCGTATCACCTGTCATTTAAAATGGTACCATTGCAGCCCAAGTTTGTCTAAAACTCCTCTAGATGTTTATATGCCATAACAGCCAAATTACAGTGAATTCGCTGTCGAATTTAAACTCTGATTTCGATCGTGAACTTTGGTGCTGAGCGCGAAGAAAGCGATTACAAAGCAAATACTTTTTGTAGAGCCATTTATACTAAATTCTTAATTATCTTAAGGCTATACTTCAATCAGTCCATGATGATTTACATGATTATTGACAAGATTCTTATCTCATTCCGGTGAGATTTGAATTTTTCATCTTCTACCCATTCTGCCGTTTCCATACCCGGCCCAAATAGTTTCCTTCATCTGACGCAAATTAGAATATTGCTCCGCCCTTCTCCATGACCCTTTCGAGATCCCCATTCGCTCTCATCCCGGTTGTACAGCACGTTCATCTTCCTCCCTCCTTCCCTCTTTCATTTTGGTTCACTCGACTGCCTGTTCTTCCCTTCCGCCTCCCGCGCCTTTCTCACCCGCCACCCACTGACTCGCAATCCTTTGAGGGGGGCGAGCAGAGTTGGATTGCTTCTCCCTTCTCTCTCTCTCCCTCATCGCTTCCGAATGCGACCCGCGGAATACGGAATCGCTTCCCGCGAATACTAACGAAGTCGACGCCTGAATCCGTTATTCTCGGGACAAACGGGCACGCCCATCCCCAGACCGTCCCACCTCCTTTGGTTTGAGACGCCTTGTTTATCGCACTCCTCTCACTTCCCCATCCCTCGCATAATCCCCCTTCTCCCTGTGCCTACGTTTCACCGGGAGCTATGCACCCTGGATTTTATTTCTGCCGAACGTGGATGACATTTTGTGCGAAGATAGGTTCTGTAAAACTCGGCCCTTGTGTATTACGCTCCTGATACTGCTGAAAGAATAGTGTTCCTATATTGCTCAAAGAAAATTAGATCACATCTCGCGCGTTTCATTCTATGAAAAAATGCTGGTGAAATCGCAAATGAAGCGCCTGCTTTTCACAATTTTTATTTCGGTCCTCCCTGTAGATTTATCTCCACTTTCAGAGATCTCTCCCTGGCTCCCTCCAATATTTTCAGACAAAAAGGAAGGGCACCCTGGAGAATGACTAAAAATCACTTCAGGTCGATGATGGAACAGCAAATATTTATTTATAGTTATATGGAAAAAACTGCATGATTTGCAAAACTTATAAAGGAACCTGAAATATCTCGACTCTAAAATTTCTAAAATCTGAAACACATCTCGGAGTCATAAAGTTCAACTGCGAACCAATGGGCAGGTTTTATATGCATTCAATTTGAAGTACTGGGTTGTATAAGTTCCAAGGAAACAAATATTTGATGCAAATGTCTCGTTATTTTACCTGCAATCTGTGGGATCTTTGAAGTAATTGCCTAACAATCAAGTGCAATACTCCAAAAATCCGAAATAACTTTTTTCATAAGTACGAGGGCTGTCAAGAAAGTAAATTACGTTTGGACTTAGTGGGGCGGTGGGTTGGGCTGGACCCACCATCTTGGTGTTAAACTTCCCTACAGTAAGTACGCATCCTGCTGTGGTAGTGTGCAGACTGTGGCTCCTCTCGTTCTCGTTTATTCACTTCTTAAGCATTCTCCTGTATTTTCTTAGTTTAAAGGATTATACTTTATAGTCTTGCGTTGATTTGTTACTCGAAGTAAATACGTGTACTAATTTACAATACTAATTGGCCTCCTAAGCATATCATAAATTAATATTGTGATATTAATCATTACATAATGACATGTCTGTCATACTGTCCCTGTAATATAAGCTATCAAAAAACCAAAACGCTCCTCTTTCGCATAATACGATGTATATAGTCTTCGTTTCCTTAAACGCTTAATATGAGTGACTAAATGTTACATTATTTTTCTCTGGTGGTTTAAAATTTTCTATTTTCAGTGATTTGTTATGGTTAAAGGAATAAAGGAAGTCAATTTATGCAGTTAAAACGAAAGTAAACATATCTTATTGTATATAATCCATAAAAAAGGACTTTTGACGTTCCCTGTGATATGAGAGATATGTGCCTTTTAATTTTTTCAGTTTCTCTCTATCCTAAAAACTCTTGAAATATGTGTACTGTGCTTCTTTTTTAATACTTATTTTTCTGACTAGACAGTGGATACATCGAAAATCCACCATGACCAGTAAGTTCATAGCAATTTTTCATTATGAAAACTTTATTATTAATAATAATTAAGTTTTCACAACGATAGGGGACACTAGATTCATGGAATTACAATATCAAATTTTCATGTAAAGAAAAGTAATAGGCATTATGTACGAGTTTATTCACTAATATTGCAAGAGTTACTTGCAATATTAGTGAATAAACCTGTTACTGATTATGATATTACGAGTATTTACTTGTATAAAAAAATAGCATGCTGACGATGGTGATTACGATTCCTTGTAAGGTTTCCAGTTTCTAGGTAGATGTAGGGTACTATTAGCTGCTCAGATAAACGGATGTAAGTACAAATATTGAGGCACATATCCCGGCCATGTCAAATGATATTTTCGGAAAATTTGTACACATTTTAATACAATAATATCCGTGGTTTTGACTGCGTATAATTTGATGCAGGTTCATTACTAGTGGTACTCATCAGTGGCCCTCCTACCATTTAACAACCAAGACCCAGACATAATGTGAGCTGAGAGAATGCTGTCGGTGTTACAATGCTAGCATGTGCCATTTTTAAATGCCAAATGATTTAATAACTCACGTGAATAGTTTATTATTTCCTAAGGCGAGTTAAAATTTATGAAATTATGGTGAAATCTAAACTTTTATTAAATCTTACTGAAGTATTAAGTTATTAAAGGAAAAGAGACTTTGACATTGTTTGATTCGAAATGTAATTAATTCCTGTGCTATTGCATGTGCATGATTCCGACTAGTTTTAAACTTACATGAGAAAACATTTTAAGCGTCATATCCGGAAATAGAATTTCACCCTGCAGTTTTCGATCTGGTGGCAGGAAAGAGAGAGTGGATTTCGGAACGCTGTGGACAAGGTGGGCGTGGCTATATTCTGATGCACTTGCATTATGCATCCGAGTTCTTCTTCCCATTGGCCCATGTGGATGCACGCCACCGTTTTCTATGAGAGTGGGAGGCGAGGGCGTGACTTATGTCCGTTACTCTCTTAAAGAAAAAAAAGGCTTGAATCAGTTACCTCATTTGGTTGTACCCTTAAGAATGAGACGGTGTATACCATCAACATTTCTCCTCCACCGGAAAGAGGGTCACGAAGATTATTAACATTCTATCCCTGACATGCCACCATAATTTGTGGTCTTCAGAAGGTGGGTTGGGCACTAAACTCCGTCATTGCTCGTAAGCAACGTCCATGAGTGAACACGGCATTCACGCTCTGCTCGAGTCACGAACGCAAGCAACTTGGAGGCAAAAAGTTCTAGCGGCATCGATATCGGAATCGAAACAAGTTATCGATAGAATTTTGGCGACTACTGAGAGTAGTATCTCTAAATAAATAAAAGCTCTTGTTTTCATTCATCATATAAGCCATGGCGCGTTACGTTGCTCGTTTTGCAGACTTGAGTACGTTGGTATTGATTAATTTGTGCAGGCATCAATCCTTTACTGTTCACTCCTGCGGAGAAAGCCAGGAGTCCGATTTTGAAAACCTGGATGTATATATGTTTACAAATAAAGGAATGTTAAATAAAGTATGAGTAAAGTAAATGAGGAGTAGTGAGCTCAGAATTTTGAGACCCAGGGTTTAAGGAGCGAGATAATGGACTAAGCAATTAGGTGTTTGAGATATTAGGCCAGCATTCCTTCCTTTGTTAATAGTCATTATAAGTGTCACACCATTGGGCACGGTGAAATACCTTTAATGTTATTTTCAAGGAAAGTATCCGTGTTAATACGATAATGATCTCCAAGGGTTACTTTGAATTGAAACATTTTGATTGGATGAAACTGCGAAACGCTGCAGCTTGTTAATCTCGTTGAATCACCTCTCCTAAGGGTTGGCTATAGTTAATAATACCCAAGAGTCTCATTCCCTCGCATCAAAGAAAACTGTTTAGACTCGGTGTATTTACCGATGTGGAAGTTCACAATGATAAACAGAATATTTAATATTATGAAATGAATGAACAAAAATTAATAGATAGCGTATCATATGAGAAGGTACTTTGAAGAGTGAATGGAAAGAGAAGCTTGCGGAGGACAGTTACCAGAAGATGGGAACTGAGTGAGCTAATCTTGAGACACGATAGATGAACTAAGAGGTGAGCCAGAGGATGAAATATGTTGGGGCAAATTAGTAGTTATTAGGGAAGTTATCCACTGATTGCCAAATGACGATGCATGAAGCTGTGAGGGAATGAAAAATTTTGCCTGGAACAGAATAGTCAGGAAAACAGGTTCAAACTGAGTTTTATGAGATAGAATTTTCATAATGTTTAATAAAGTAGGTAGCATATTCAACAAAGAGCCTCAATTGTCTATTTTAATTTGTAAGTTCATTGGACAACTATTTCATAGATTTCGTCTATTTTCTTCATTACTTCTGACACTACCAATTGCTCATGGTCGAGGGAATTTACGATATGCTCTAAAAAATAGAACTATCTGCGTTACACAAAGGTGTAACGTAGACAGTTCTGAAATCTACAATTCTGAATATAGTCTTTAAGTACTTGACAAGGAGAATAACATCGAGGTCTTTGCCAGTTAGAAGGGAGGCATGGAAAAATATGATTATGGAATAATACAAAAAACCTACATTTTAGTCAAATAAATTCATTTTTATTAACAGAAGTAATAATAATTGAATTTTTTTAGACCTCTCGCCTGACAATTGAGTTGGGATTTTGATTTGAGGGGTGAGTATTTGAGATATTTGAAGGGGTGAGATTTGAGGGGGTGAGATATTTGAAGAGAGATAAAAGCTTTTAACCGTGTCCTTTGACCTGCTAATTGATAGCCTTCTACTTCCTCCCTCAGAAAATCCCTTAATTCTCAGGTCAAAAATAACTTCTCTCGTTTCCATTTAAATGCTTTAACAATTTTCCCCTCTTATTCATTCTGGGAACTTCTACACCGTGTGAAAAGTCACCAAACCACAGTCTTTGGGATTTATCTGGATGGTTGATGAGGATAAAGCTCCTCTTGTGAGATGCACACTTATTGCGTGTGAAATGTTCGCATTAAATATAGGAGTAGGGTTGCCGGTTTCTTTCCCTGTGCCGTCAGTGTTTTCACGGTACGTCCTAATTGATAGAAAGCCACATTAAACTAGAGAGCTGAGGGTCTCTAGAGGCAAAACCTAAGATTTTAATCAGCAACCCTCGGATCAATAGTTTAACTCTTGATACCCATTAACCTATCATGTTGTTAGGCGCCAGCATAACAGGTATTTTTATTGATTTTTAGTAGAAATTATTATTTCGTCTATGATGTGCTGGGAATGATTAACTATTCTCTTGACTCTGGGATGTCAAGAACGGATTTCTTGGCGTGATTTCCCACTGCCAAATTCATGAGATCAGTTTATTCAAATGGAAGTCATGTTAAATTTCGGAATCCAATGGTACCCATATTTCGAAATAAATATCTTAGATATCGCAGATATGACCACACCCTCACTTAATGGAAATGAAAAATAATAATTTTTTACTAATCGGCTGGATTATTTCTTTCTTTCTTAATCTCTTTCAAAATGCACCCACTAGAATACGTTCAAGACGGTGCTTTTTTGAACTCTTGCACATATCTCGTTCGTGATAAACATTCCTCCCAGAAGCCTCATTTTCTTTTTCGAAACTGGACTTAAGGACTTCCACGCTTCTCCGCTGAAACACAGCAACTTCTGTTCCTTACGTTTGCCATCGTGCCACACCTTCCCTATTCCTCTCGCGGACCTTTTCGCATGCAGGACATGGTCACTCCCCGACTAGCCACGACTTCGCCTTCCGCCCAACATTCTCCCCCCCTCGCTTCTTCCTTTGAGCGCGCCCTTTGCATCTCTACAGCTCTCTCGCGCCCTCCACACCCGCCTCAATTCTAGCCGTCCCATCTTGCTTGTCCCGTCGCCCACTCAGCCCTGTTTGCTCCCGCGCTGCTGCCCACGCAGCTTCCCTAATGAAGACATTCCTCTTCGTCGCTCATAGCTCCTGATGCTGTGCCTTTCTCACTCCACCGTATCTCCTTTTTCCTCTCCCTCTCCTTAACATCTTCCACCTTCCTTACCCACCATGCATCTATTCTCCCACAGTTTGGATAACCCTTTCACTTTTTCACCGACTATTTAAAATGGAAATATGGCTAATATTTTACCAATTACCTTTAGGAAATTAATTCAGCAACTAACTGGACATTGAATCAAGCTTTTAACCACGAAAATATATAATTTATCCCTTCAACTATGGCTTTTCTTGTTCCATCTTCAAGTATTTGTAAACTAGAATACATTCATATGGAATACACACTAGGTTGTGGCTAGGTGAGGCTGAGAGTGTATATGTCCATACCAATGGAAGAATATTAAGTGCAATAGGAAGGTATTAATATTTAATTGCATCAAGTTATACTTATGTACATCATGTTTACTCTGCATTGCATCTTAAAGGAATATTATATAAGGTTTTAAATTCACGCTCAAATTTTACTTACCCTATCATGGAGTTGAGGATAGGTGGGGAAATAACCGACCTGGGGAAATTGGGACATGTGGGAGTGGGAGGAAATCGTTCGAAACGGAAACAAAACATTATAAACAAAATATAGGACTAGGAAGAAATTTTCACTCATGATTAATTTTTCCTTCTACGTGATTTTAAAAATGATTTTTACATGATTAATTTTTTCTATCACATTTCTTCCTCAGAAATGTCTGGGCTGCATGCAGACAAACATTCGAGTGAAGCCCCTCTTCCCACGTCCCTAACTTCGGCCTTCAACGACGACCAAGCCTCGACTAATTCCCTCCCTACTTCTCATCTCCCTCAATCACCTCCCCAGTTCACTCTTCCAGGTCTAGTTCCCCACCACCATCCGGAATTCCAAACCTTTTACAATGTACCTGTTGATGCTGCGGGCAGCAAAGAGTTTTGTAAAGGAAAAATCTTTTATGCTTTGGAACCCTCAAGTCTTCATTCTCAAGTCCTTCCATATACCATTTTGGGACATATTTCATGAAAAAGTTATTTCCGGAAAATCATAGCATCGTTGCCTGGGGAAGATTTTATCATTTAGTTAGGCTTCGCCACTAATTTAATCCGTGCATTTGGTAGGAATAATAGAAACCTGCTAATTGGTCAGCCGTAACCTAACCCTGGTTTAAACCTATTATTCTTTTGAGTATATGCTGAAATTCTGATTCACGTTCTTACTCTAGTAAATTGAACTTTAAACATTTACCAACTTAAATTTATATAGGAATTGTTTATGACAAAAGAATTTCTTATCAATAGCATCTTTTCCAAAAGAGGGTAATAATTCTTTGGTCGAGCTTGACTTGACTTCATTTGAGGTGTGGTTTCCACGAAAAAAGTGAAGTAATGATTATTTTATAAACTACTTTTAACATTTAACTATTTCAATATTTTCACTTTCGTGTTTTTTGTTTATTTTTGCCATTCCTCCGTAAATATAGCCACATAATCCGTTACAGGAATCTTTGGTGAACTTGAATATATTAGATATATGTATTATCCATTGGAAATCTAATTGCCCTACGTTACCTCATGAAAATTTACTTTTTTGCATTTAGAAAATTTTATTTATGAAATGTATGCCTAGATTTATTTTGATTTGCCATATTACTTAGATCCTTCCCAACAGGGTCAAACTTTCCATTTTCATTCCGACTAATTGAAGTGCGCTCATCCATTTCTGGATTGATAGAGTCCGATATTTGAAATTAGCAATCAACTGCAAGTAACATCTCCCACCCGTTTGACTAGTGGGAATTCTTGAATTTATTAATCATATGAATCAGGATTGACTTCTGGGTTCTTGATGATTAATTGAATTTTTCATCCAAACTTTGGTGTCTTTGAGGAAAAAACGTCATTGGACATATAATTTCGTTTAAAACTCTTCCACTGGTGTTACTCTTTGGTTTGTTTAGCAGCCACACTTCCCCTAGATTCCTTCTCTCTCATTATTCGTCTGTTCATGTTTCCAACACCATCGACGGGATATTCAACCTCAAAAGAGTACCCTCTTCAGTAACCATTACTTCTGACTCAAGCCTAAATGCTCGTGACTAGTATTCATAGTTCCCACAGTGCCTTTTACTGCATTATCATATTTGAGGTTAGTATTTCAATAATTATTTATGTATAAAGCCTGCCGACAAAAACGAATTTTTTATGTCAACGCAATATTGCACTAATTTGAAGAAATTGTTTTAATATGTCAACGGATATGTGATAATATTAAATATTAATTTGAATATACACTTTTAAGATCTTTTAAATGTGTATGACGGTACGCAGCACTAAATGAAATATGTGATTGAAATATTTGATTCATCATACCCACCTCAATCTGTTATGTACTTTAAAGTAGGAAATAAAAGTCAACGTTTAAAAATGTAGAGTATTTTTGTATTTTGCTAGCTAATTAATGTCCTACCACTCCAACCGGCTCTAGATCAGACAGTATGATGACAAAACGGATAGGTTTAACATGTCTTTTTCCCGAGGGCATTAAGATAAAGAAACAGCTGCAAACCACGACAAATAGAGCTGAAGAACATCATAAGGTAATATGGGCCTTATAAGTCTCCCATGTTTTGTGCATTTACAGGTGTTAATCTCTTTTACACCTATTGCCAGTTTGATAAGGCTGGTAATTTTTTCTTTCATCATTTTTTCCTTACGAAGATGATATTCCTGTTATTCTGTTTAATAAACTAGAAGCGTTCCAGTGATGGCAAGTTTCTTTCTTTCTTTTCTTTATCTTTGTAGATACTGGTGGTTTTTTCGTGAATTATCCGACACTCGTAATTTTTCGGTGCCTAGCATGACAGAAGTTTTTTTTATGAGTACCATTTTATCATTAATGGTCCGTGACTGCAATTCTTGATCTACCATGTATGTTTTTGCGGATGCACCCTCTACCACACGCGTTGCCATTTGCCATGGAGAGTTTAGTAGGCGCAGAAAAATTACTAACAAATAAAAGTGTTCATACGATATCTCTTTAATTGCCCTATTGTCAAATTGAGTAATATTTTCCTTTTAACTAGATTCCGGGAGTAGTGCTTGACCAGATACTATATTGGTTCTGTTATTGATAGTATGAGAAGTGATGAAGTCGATAATTGAAAAACTGGTTCACAAAATGAATCATTGTGGCAGTTATTTTTCTTTACAGTTAATGGATAGAAAAAAAATTGCACTTCTCTCATGCGTTAATTATGGCTGTGACCGTGATTATAGTTCTCTGTTGAATGCTTATCCTGGAACCAGGTGTATTTTTCCACTTTTATCCACCTTATCATTACTTTCTTTAATTTCCTCATAGTCCATATCGATCCTTTGCCGTAAGGCCTCCAGACTCCTCCCTTTCCTTTCTTTGTGTTTCCACACTCTTCCAGTCTCTTTTTCCCTTCCTTGAGGTTCGAGCATCCCGACCTCACCTACCTGATTCGCCCGCTCACTCGTAAAGAAGACATTCTTGGCGTCCTTGTCTGCTCCCTCAACGCCCCTTTCTCAACATCTTCTCTTCCCTAAAGGGTCGAGGGCGGGAGCTGTCACACGCAAGTCCTGTCCGCACCAAACAGCGTGTGCCTCCAACTTCTCCCCTTCTACTTCACATGACATGACTCTTGAAGGGCTCCTCCTCCCATTCCTTGAGGTCTCCTGAAGCAGCTTCGTTTAACATCGTTACTTTCCTTTCTTTGTGTTTGCAAAACTTAGGGTGCGCCTATTAGCCTCAGGTTAGTCTCGTCCCTCCTTGGCCAGGTCGATTGAACATTAACGGAAGCTCCTCTAAAAATTTTGTTCAAAAGTGGTGTCTATTATCTATGGTTGGGTTAAAAAGTGAACGGCGATTTATCAGATCACAGAGTGCGTCACTTGATTAATTTTACCCTATGTGTAGATTTAAAAAAAAAAAATTAAATTTTATATGTATTTTATGGGACGCGGTAGTCCAAGGGGTAGAGCGTTGGACTGCTGACCGGAGGGTCCCGGGTTCGATTCCCGGGCAATGCATTCTGGGCACCTGCAGCTCCACCCAAGCTATGTGATTTTTTGGGAACTAGATCTTCCTGGGAAAACCAGATCTTCCTGGGAAACCATAACCGGCACAAGGAAAGGAACTGGTCCCCCTACCCTGATATGTGAATTTCACACGCCGCATGGGGCTTAGTACTGGGTGAACTCTACCATCACCTACCAAACCGACCTTCGGATTGATTACTGTGTTCATGGTTTTTTATATGCATTGCATTTCCTTATTAAAACAAATTAAAATAGTTCTAGAAAAACAAAACCTACCTATGTGAAGTAATCCTACGTATACGTGTACTCAATGTTTTTCAAGTTCTTAATCATTTACCAAAATCAAGATGCTCTAAACTCGATTTTTGGGCTAACATATCAAAAATAGGAGCTATTTCCGCGTTTTCTTTGTAGTTTTCCATTATTCATGGAGTTAGGTTTAGTTATTAGGTGTAATATTTTATGGTGTTGACTCACCGAACTTATGTTACTGCTCCACCAGCTTTCGTTCAATCTAAATAGATAAAATATTTCACTAGTTCTAAGCCCTACAAGTAGATTTAATTTACAAAATGCAAAATAGGTTATTAGCATGCCATTTTTGATTATTATTTAAGTATATCCACTATTTAATTTATTTTTACTGAAACATTTTTGGAATGGAGTGTAATATTAAAAGTGAATGAAATCAAACTGACATACGTTGTTATTTGTCACTGCATAGCCACGTGATATAACGTTTTAAATGAACATTATTTTAATAAAATATGTAAATGAATATTTACGTAATGGGAAATACTTTATCATAAAAGGTTACTGTTTACTTCATATAACACTTTTTTTTACACCATTCCTGCCTTCGCCACCGTTTCACGTGAATAGCTAGAATAAAAAAAAACATGATGCATGTACGAATATGACCTTAAGGCCATTCCTGATCCTAACTTCCGCTTTCTTTTCTAAAATAAAATTTCGATATAAATCGATATTGAAATAAACGGAACTCTGTTATTGAATTATCGGCATTGTTAAGAGTGTTTTTCGTGAATTGCGATTTAGTAATATCCGGAAGGAATGAGACTGCTCTCTGTTGGACATGAAAATTGGTGATTTCAAGCGCTCAAATAAAAAAAAAGTTTTGATATGAAACGATAGCAGATTTATAATCAAATATTCCGTGTTTCATCTTGCGATATGATTTTTTGCTTTTGAAAATTAGGAACTCACTTGCAATAGAAAATTTCTAAACATCCATACAATTAATTTCTTTGTTTTAAATTAGATGCGTTGATTAAGATAATTGGTATGCCATGTTCTGAGGATAATTGAAAGAATTTGCAACTCGGAATGTGTGTATAGGACTGGATTATTTGGGAATAATTTTCGTTTATTGTTACCATAGCAGGCTTGAAGTTAAGAAACAAATAAATATATTAACGAAAAAAATGCTTCGTCTACCACGTCTAAGGAATATAGCTAGACTATAACTGATCAGCTTATGATGGGCTTAGGGTTTTACTATTGGCTACTAAAAATTGATTTTGCAGTTAAACATGGAAATACATGAATGCATACAAATTATTTATCAATTATTTTTGAAGATTTTATGTTGAATTTTATATTGAAGTTTTCTGCCATGGTGTAATATTTTTATGTATTTAGAGTAGATTGATGAATGTGCACACTTTCAGAAAGCCATGGTTAACCATGTCACTTCCTCACATCTTAGGCAGAGCATTGTACATTAATGAATAAGTTTAGACTCTATTCATTCTTTTTATTTCCAATTTCTCCATCCACGCTGATTATATTTCGTCTATCCATTAATCGAATAATTTATATTATCGTTAGTAATAAATTCGAATTAAATGTAAATAAAGCGTTCAATACTTAAGGAAACGGAAATATTACCCATAGACATTTGCCTCATACTTTTCGATTTATCAGGCTTTAGTACCTAAATTCTATTAATGTTTATCAATATTCTGCTTTTGTCATGCTGTAACGTAACAGGATTCATTTTATTAATTTTTCTACGTTTCTGCCGCAAGAAAGGGACTCTTTGTACCAGTGAAGAATTCATCGCTACTCAAAGATAGTCATAAATGCCACCTCAATTAATCGATTTATCAATCTACGAGGTCTGTCCGGAAACTCCCAGCCATGCAATATTTTGATGAAAATAGCCTACCTAGAACAATGAGGCCTTAGTTCCCTTCGAAGTACTTCCCTTGGAATCTCAAATACTTATCCCAGTATCTTTAAAAAGTATTCGGTAAAGTCCTTTTTCGGAACAGACATTGGCTGCCTCGTCGCATTCTTCTTTCTCCCCGGATTACCTTTTCGTCAACTGACTATT
This sequence comes from Hetaerina americana, assembly GCF_022747635.1. Lineage (NCBI taxonomy): Eukaryota > Metazoa > Arthropoda > Insecta > Odonata > Calopterygidae > Hetaerina > Hetaerina americana. The sequence goes on along the minus strand of NW_027286874.1, from coordinate 18,670,055 downwards.
GGGAAGATTTGGTTTGGTTTCAGGGTCATAGTCGTAGACCCATTACTCATCTCCAGTGATGACCTTTTTTTAGAAAACCTGGGTCATCATTTGGGCCTTTAAGCCACCTGCAACTGCAGCACGAATTTGTTCACGCTGAAGAGATGAAAGAGAACGCGACGAGGCAGCTGATGACGTCCCGAAAAAGTACTTCGCCGTTGTTTTCAAAAATTGAAGATACAATTGGATAAGTGCGCGTGGTCCCAAGGGGAGAACTTCGGAGGGGACTAAGGCCTCATTATTCTAGGTAGGCTATTTTTCTAAGAATATTGCATGGCTGGATCATATCCGGAGAGGCCTCGTATTTTCTACCATTCGGTGAAACAGATACTCATGATACGTGTATTCAACAGGAGGGCCCATGTGAGGTCCAGTAAGTTTTATTTTAAGGGGGAGTTAGTATTATGGCCAACCCCGTGCGTCGATTTGGAAACAATGTACTCCTTACCATGAAAAAGTAAACTTTTCCCAGTAATCAGCCTAATAGCTCAATTACCTTAGTCCTAGGTGCGCATTATTTCTTCAATAAACTCGTCAATGCTGATAGAATATTACGAGTACATACATTACGTTCGTATTTACTCTTCCCGTATATTCGGGAACTGATCTGTTCTTCCCATTCTATTGGGTGAATCCTTAAAAGCGAGAAAGAATGGCTTACCCTTACTGCGGTGCCTCCAGATTCCTTACTCTGACTACCCGAAGTGCCAGCTCATAAAACAACCGGAATGCAAAAAGCGAGGTTGAAAACAGCGGGCACAGGTGTTCTGACTTAGTAAGAGATATTCCAAGAATGAAGAGTATGGAAACGACCCTTGGGATTTGAGGTGATTCATTCTTTCCTCTTTGTGTACAATTCTGTGTGCGAGCACGATGAACTTTTCTTTACCGTTCCTCTCCATTTCAGGGTCTCTCTTCTAAATCTCCATGAAGCTCAACTCTTCCTCGCTAAAAACTCTTCAATTATCAACTACTTCAATTCTACCCTCTGCTTCATTTTTTGTAGCAGAGGTTTCTCTGATTCTAGGTCGTTGATAGCATGTTCGAATAAAGTAACAATTTTGTAGTTTTTTCGCTGAAAGTTGAGTGATTACAACTTAATGGAATTAGATAGAATAGCATTTCACGGTTTGTTAACAGTTGAAAATAACTTAAATGCAAGGTGATAACAGCTGAAGTGAATAATTACACTTTTTGGCTATCAGCAAAAAGTTGTAAATGTTAACACGAAATTTAATTTGTGGATATGCGTACATATATTTGCCATTGGGCAAAGGTAAGTATGCGCAAGAATACAAGGGCCTATAATATATACGAGTAGGATTTTATTGAGTTCATTTTAATTACCTGATTATTTCAAGAAATGTGAGAGGATTTTTGCTAAAAGTGCTACATAAATTTTACGACCTTTAGTATCTAGAGTTTTACTAATACGTCAGCGTACGTAAGTCAAAGTCCTCTCTAAATCAACTCACCCTTGACTTGCAATTATTTCAGCTGAGCATTCTTTTTATTCTCCTGTTGCACCAATCTATCCTTCAATTTCTCAGGTCCTTTGATCGATAATGACGTTGACTACCGCCAACCGCTGTGAAGCACGCTGTTCCTGTCTCTTACTAGGAACTATGATTACATCATATCCTACATTACATTACGTGACCCGACGCTCCTTTACTTCCACTAGTCAAAACTGATTTCTCTCATGTATGAGCTAATTAGTGTAATTTTTGTCCCGTTATTTCGTAGCATATTCTTTATCAATTGTGTGATAGGTCACTTGGTTTTCCAATAATTTTGTAGCGAGCATTTACGTGGCTTGCCTTATAGAGGCTGTATCACAGGAAGCTTGTCTTATCGAAGTTTTAAAATCCTGTTCAAAAAGGAAATGCATATTTTCCAGGTTTACGAATTTAGAGCCACAATCGCATATAATAATTTTAATGCATAAAATTGCATTTTATGGAATGCTAACTGCCTATTTGAATTTCATTGGGTCGTCTTCGATTGTTTCACGTCGTGAAATTATTTTAGTTGGTTATTTAGAAATTCTTTCACAAAACATTTCATATTCGTTCACAAATGAACTGGAATGTTTTAAGCATTACTATTGAGCATTCGAATACTTGCGATACTTGGTACAATTAACTAACAATTAGGTTATGAGTATCGACTGAAAGCGCAAAAAATTGGAACGTATACGTATTGCGCAGAACAACAACCGCTTCCGTCTGCTTCTATTTCGACCAATTCTCTTGTTCTTTCTTGTTCATCGGTTTGTTTGGGTACTCCAATCTTTCAATAAAAATCGTACCGGAAAAACCTCATGATGAAGACCGAGCATGAGAGTCACCGGAGGAGATTAAGTTTCTATCATTTGAGTTACATGCACGACCACTCCCCTTCCTCTTTCTGTCTCTCCTTTGGCCGCTACGTTCGTACACTTGGAATACCACCTTTATTTCCCGAGGCGTTCGCTCGCTCCTACTCCTTACTTCGTGGTCCTTTTTCCCCGCGTTTGCAGCCATTAAAGAGAACAACACTTAACCCCAGTGTTTCCGCGTCGCCCTTTAGAACAACCCTCGGACTCTCTTCACCATCGAAGTGTATGTGTGAGAGATAAAGAGAGAAGCGGGAGGGCGAAGTTGTCCCCCTCGCTCTCCCTCCATCTCCATTTCTCCATCTCGTCTCCCTCCACCTCCTCACCTGTAACCGTTCTCCTTGTTTAGCCGATCGCTCCATTCATCGCATCACCCCTCCTCCATGTGCCCCTGGTATCCCTACGTTCCCTCTCCCATTCCTCCTTACTCGCTGTGCGTGTCGACGCCACGTAACGCAGACTCCTCGACATGTTCCTGTTTGGTCTCTCCTTCCAGTTCTTACCCTGCCCACTTCCACTTCCATTTTCTTACCCTTACCACATCTTCGAGCCTTATATCCGCCCCTGCCACCCTCTACACATTAAGAAAAGGTAAAAAATACTGCCCACCTTATATGTCCCTCCGGTCTCCATCTCTCGCTCTGCCTCCTCTTTAACCTTCCCACCCTTACCATCCCATTTCTTCTCCTCCTCACTCGAGTTCTTCATGGTTTCACCCTCTCTATCTTCCCTCCTCGTTATTTTCCTCCTCCCCTCGTCTTGAGACACAAAGCGTCACCCATCCCTTCTGACTCTTTGGTACCTATCTCCCTCCCCCTTGCGAACCATCCCTGATGTCCAACCTTCCCCCAACTCGATCCCTTCTTCCATCTCCTTCGCCACCTTCGCTCATTCCTCTGGTTCACCGCACCATTCCCTCCCTCCATTCGGCCTTCTTCCCCTCCTACTGCCTCTCTTCGGCCTGTCCATGTCCCGATCATACATCTTCTATAATGACCCATTTGGTTGCCGGTCGCAACAAGATGAACGAGTGGGAAAAACACACGCCCTCAAACGTTCCTCTTGGCTTTTTCAACCTCACCCTCGGCCTCCTTCATTTTCCCCGCCTTCCCCTACTTGCCTGCCCCATCCTACCGTGTGCCCTGACAATCTTTACGCCTATCCTTCATTCCTTTGCCCTCTCACGCTCTTGGGGGGTTTAAACCTTACCACTGAGACACCTCCTGCTTTTCGAAAACGCTCATTTATTACTTTTCTTTATATTTGCATAGCATCGCTTCATTTTCAAAGGGTTGCTATTGTTTTATCCATCCATATGCGATCAAGTCATTGCAATTATACTTCGTTAAAATCAAGTCTAATTCTGAAATGATGCTAATTATTTAAAAATAAGGCGTGAAAACTATCACCCTTTTATCAGCGGTACGGACCATTTGGTCTCAATTTCGCCCAAATAAAGACCACTATCTATCTATCTATCTATCTACGGTCAATTGCTATTATGTCTATTATTGCTTTCAACTGAACGTATTTTCACTACCTGCGTAAACTAAAGATTTTCATCATTTTGAACAATTTCGCAAACAAAGTTCTCTACATGTACTCAATACCCCGCAAGCCGTCGCAAGGGCGTGTGGCGGGGGTTGTTAGGATACCACCCGTAATTAAGAAAGAAAAAAAAAACCACACACAAAAGCAATAAGTTCAAAGCTCAAAGTTATAGAGCTGACATATGGGTTGAGAATGATTTTTCTGATTTTTAGTATGGAGGTTACCTGCGAAATAAGGCGTATTCATATGAAAAACGAGTGATGGATAATAAGAAGATGGATTCGGTGGTACATCTTCTGATAAGATAGACCTGCCACTTGATACTAAATCCAATTTAGTTATTATAACTTGACGGTAGAAAGATATGATAAAAATTTCATCAGTAAGTGGAGGAGAGGGAAAAACAAGTATTCTTGATTTGGGTGAAGGTGGCGTTATTGGGTACAGGAACCTCTAAAAAAACATGCGTGAGAGCAGTTAGTCTATAGTAGCCTGTAGTACAGTGTTATGGAAACTAGGGGGAAACCATCGCTCTAGAATGCAGAGGAAGACCAAATCAACATCTCTTTTTCCTGGCTATGTTTTCTTCATAAAGTGTGATGACATAACCCTATCGAATAAATTTAGGTGTATCGGTCAACTAATCGCCACTCAGGTCAGGTGTCCTAAGCAATTTAAAAAATAAACGTGCCCGGTCGCTTCGGAATCGGCAAGTTTGGCATCAAATGATAGATGGATACGATAGGCACGAGTGAGTTTTCGTGCAAACGAACGAAATGGTAATTCTGCCCTAAGTAAGCTGTAAGTTGAGAAGCTAATCAATTTATTTCTTTTTAAATATTCTTTAACATTCGTTTTCATTCTGTAAGCTGAATTTCATAGTCCATTCTAAAACTTTAATGTAATTGTATTTGAATACGAAAAAAATACCCGTAGTTGCATTACATAATCTCTTTCTAATCAGGTTATTTCTTTTAGGAAAATTTATTTTTACTCCTTTATAGCTTATTGTCACGATTCGTTGCCTGCGATTGCCTCTTTGTGTGCCCATTGCCCTGTTGATGCATTCCGAAGAGAATGCAATGTGCGTGAGTAAGTGACTAAAATGTACAAAAATTAAATGTAGCGTTGGATGAAACATAAGCAGGAAATCATCATCATTGCTAGGATTCATTTAACACAGCTCTATACTTAATTGTACCATCAGCCAAATTCTTCATACGTTGACATCTTTTCGTTTTCGCGTCGTACATGTGTTCAATGAATCTCATCATGAACAGTTTTTACCTTCTTCTGTACTCCTGGTTCACTTTTCCTCCGGTAATTGTCTTCATTAGTCTACTGCATCTAAAAAAGGATCTGAAAAAGTTTATTTTCTTTTTTCAGGGCTTATCAGAGCATCATCAGTGTAATATCTGATTTAAAATAAATCATAAGTCATCTTTATTTAATTCAAAATAAGAGTGTTCTACACATGATTTTAAATTCATATAAAATTTTCTACTGTATTTCAAATTGAATTATGGTTTAACGTGGCGGAGATGCCTATAACAACTCGATAATTTGGGTGGAATATATCTAAGAACTTGTCCGAGTTAAAGGCTAAAAGAGTTTTGCGTATCCTGAGGCGGTCCTCAATATTCGTCGCGAAAAATATTAAGCAAAAAAAAAAGTAAATTTTTACGGTCTGTTAAACTCTGCCCATTCTGCCAAGTTAATTTAAATCGTTATTTTTCTCTAATGAATACGTATCTTATACTGGATATTCATCAGTCAAAAATGATTTTGTTTTTCCTGGTTGGATTCGACACGCCGGATTTTCTGTTCGTTTTTGAATTTTTAATCGTGCATCGTCAGAGTAGTGCGTAGTAGGTACGTAGTGTAAGTAATACGAGTGACTACTAACCAACAATATCGCTTTCTTTGATGGGGACTTTTCTTCAGGTGGGTGCTGCAAGTTCACCTTAAGCTCCTTATTAAGACTAATGTTTCATTGAATTAATCGTTATCACAGTTCAGGGAGAAATATATTATTATTATTCTATGGCATTATACTCCTTCGATCTTTAACTCTTTATACAAACCTTTTCGACTTAATCGATCCATGTATTTTTGTTTATCATTTCTCTCTTATGCAGCATTAATCTCCATTGCTTTTATAGAAAACCATGCTTCAGATGCATGAATTACGAAGTGTATTCCAGGTTCTATGGTTGTACTGCTAGTAGATTCTCCTTCTTGACCGGAATACTCTGCTAAGAATTGTACTTTATTTATTCTTCACTACTGAACAAAATAAAAAACATTTTATTTTTCTTCTGGCCTTTATTTTCCTGTTATAAAATGGAGGAATTTATTGCTTGCATGCATCGAATGTAAATGTTGTGTATGATACCATTGAAATATTAAAAAGTGATAAATGCAAAGTCAATATTAAGTTTCAGGTAGTCTTTATTCGCCCATAAAATTCAGAAGTATTGTTTTTTTAAATTGAATGAAAGAGCTTCTTCCTTACGATTCCAGGGAATTTGGGATTTCATGATGGAACGTAGGTTATTCCACGGAATCTATTACCATAAAACAAAGAGCCTTTTACATAAATTAAAAGTGTGCGTACAGTGTATGTACGCTTACCTAGCCACGTTTCTTTATAATACCTATTTCTAAAATTTCCTCTGCCTTATGAATTATGATTTTTCACACTCAATTCAGTTCTTAAGAACTGAAATCATGCTCTAATGGTAATGGTCTTGCACGTTAGATATGATAGGGGAAACTCAATATAATTCAACATTTTAAGGAAGTGCATTTTTGGTCCCAATGCATTTTTTTGCCTCCTTTTACTGCGAGTCCTTCCACGGGCGCATATATTTATTCATGTATTTAGTCTTAGTTCGATAACACACTTTTGACCTTCTACATCGGACTGTTAACAGTGATAGCAATGGACAGGATTACGAACACCCAAGCCCTAGGTATATAAAAATATACTCGCAGTAAGAGAAGAGTATGAATAGATATACGCAAATAAATATGCATGTTAATATAATGTATGTATATATACATAAATATATATTATATATATTAATACATACATATATATATATATATATATATATATATATATATATATATATATATATATGTATATATATATATTTTTTTTTTCTCGGTCCAACCGATATTCGTTCTCTTCCAGCGATGCACTTGGAAAAGTTTAACGATGAATTCTTATCTTTTATTTTTCGGCTTTGCCTCTTGTTGGAATTAGGAACTCTCAGAAAGACTTGGAAACTTCTTTTAGTGCCCTGTGTGTTCTTCCTTCTCTAGCGATTTGTTAATGCTTAAATGCGAGTAAATTATCTCCTTCCCTTCACTGTCACCCTATTTCCCCCTCGCCATCATCCAACCCAATCCCAACCCTCCTCCTGCGTCTCCCCGAGCCCTCCGCCAGACCAAGTCTCTTTTGATCCCATGATTCACTGCTGGCTGTCCAGAATGCCCTTCCTTCTTCTCCATGCCCAACTCCCACCCTCCGCCCGCTGTGGTGGCTCTGGCTCGCTAATGTCACTGTCCCCAGCAATTGAGCTTTTCCTAAAAGATATTCCCACTTCTAGGTATATATCAGCGGAGTAGACATGGGTCCAGCAGACAAACTGGAAGTACTGAAGGCCTTTAATAGATAAATTATATATCACACCTCTTGCTCTTCTAAAATTTTAGCGCGCCTTGTTAGTGAAGGGGGCGTGAGCCATTATAGATGCTGTGTCTTCGATACTCTTCATATAGATTCTATTCTTAACTTTATGCACGTCTGTATACTTATTTTGGTTTTCGTGCTTCGAAAGACAGTGATTTATTGGTGTCGGATATCGTCTTATAAATGGAATATGGATAATTTTTCCGCAAGGCATACGTGCGAATCAAGAGTATTTACAGGAGTATCTACTGCTATATGCCATATGCCTCTGTGGTCGTGAGACTATACTATATTATGTGATAAAGTTATTTTGATAGTGGAATTAAATAAAAACCAAGTAAAAACAAGTAAAATTGTGTACGATTTTCGCTCTTATTTCAAATAGGTGGCCCAAACAATTTGTGATTTAAGCATTTGATTCTTTTAGTAGTTTAGTTTATAATTTATTGCTATTGCCAAGTTCTAAACATTAATACGGATTGTGCGCAATATATTTTAGCAGCTTGATTATAGCTGAAACCATGCGTCTAGAAGTTTATGGAGGGGACTACTTCTAACGTGTTAACTTTTATCGCTTTTCCGTATCGAAAATGAATATGACTCAATTCAATCTCATGCAATTCTCATTTTCTCAGCTTCTATACTCATCAGCTCATTCTTCCAGCAGACACATTCTCGCAGTCTAAATAAACAATCGAAGCCCTTCGTGGTCACCTTCGCGTTGTTTATTTGTTCATTGCGTTAGTGTGGATATTTTTTCTTCATTCCTTTTGTCTTTTCGCCTGATTCCATCCCCAGCCGCACCTGCCTCTTGTCGCCTTGGTGGCGAAAGGTCTCTCTGTCTAAGAGTAATGCCTGACGTGGGAGGGCGGAGGAGGGACGAGCGGTCGGCCGGGGGATGCGGAGGAGAAACTCGCGCTCCCCGGATTCTTCCTCACCTCGACCGCATTCAGGAATTTTTCCCGGAGACGTTATTTATTTTTTGTTGCGCCTCGTGGAACCTCCTCGTAATTCTCTGTGACTCCTCCCGCGGCTTTGTTATTTTTTTGTTTTCGTGTTGTGTCCTCTCATTGGTTTTTTTTAGTATAAGGATGAAAGAAAATAAAATCCTCATTCGGCTTATGTCTGCCACAGGCTTCTTTAATTGGTCCTCGCGTGTCTTGTCTCTACAGTTTCTTTTTATTGCTCTGTCCACAGAACTTGAAATCTTTGGTGTCTTTCTTGATCTCCGGTCTCTCGTTCACGGGCTCACCATGTTTTCCTTTCGATCGAACGGGGAGAATAAACTTAAATAGCGATACATTTGTACAATGCATTGGGTAATTGAATTTAATTATACCACTAGCACTATCTATTAGTTTTATCCAAATTCAATGTAATTCCAAACGTAAAATACGCATAATAATAATTATTCATTTATTCAACTGAATGATAAAATATGTGGAAATCTTCTGCTCTTCTAACGGATGAATTTCATCAGTGATTTTCATCTTGTTTCAGCACATCTGCGGTGTTAAAATGTCGGAGTCTGCTAACTGCTACATTGATACTCCTATTTGAAGGGTTAATAAGATAAATTCGGTAAGTAATTTAACTTAATAATATCTAGAATTTCTTACTACCCCTAAAAATAATTTCATGTGGAAGCTAGCCCCTATCTGCTTTAAGTTTGTATTTTTATATTGGGGTGATATTCATATTTGTGATTGCGTAAAGGAATTAAAATTAAACCTAATCATAAAAAAAGTGCCTTAAGATCATTTTATATTTTACCTTTATATCATATTAATGTCGAACAAAATGACTCGACAATCTTCATTATCTCATTTAAATTATAACATTATGTAATTCAGTAATGATGTTGTAGAGGTTTAAGTGCTTCACCGCGTAAGCTGTCTACTAAGGGTGGCAGTTTCGTTCGGGCTCCAGGGGATATCCTCTGGTTGAGGTGGAGAATTACACTTCGGCATGAAGTGGAAGTTCGCGGACTTCCACATCATGAAGCCATGGAAGCCCGCGTCCAAATTTATTTAAGATGCTTTAGACTAAATAATTGCTTCTTTGAACTTATGATCAATGGTACAAACAGAAAAATGAAAAAAATAAGTTAATAATCTATCTTTCCAACGGAGTTATGCTTTAAGAAGACATCAAGTTTCTGATAATTTCGTTTTCTTTTTCGAGGAACGTTCGCTAATTTAATGACGAACGCCAAATTTAAGGCTATATATATATATATATATATATATATATATATATATATATATATATAAATGTTTATTTGGTAATGCATTTCCTTGTAGTCAATCAAACGGCATTCTTGTAATTAATATCATATAAAAAGTTTTAGTATTCATCTAAAATAGTGATCTGATTATTATACTTCGTATCATCTGGAATAGGTTAAGTAACTCTTAGGTAGATATTTGAAAAAACTCCCGCCTTTTTCACCTGGAATAGTCTTTAATGTTACGTGACGAATGCCCTTTTATTTTTTAAAGGAATATATAAATCGCATAAAGTTTCTGTCTTATCTGATGCTCTTTCAAATCTTACAACTAAATTCATTTTGTGACCAAGATGGACCAGGTATTCTCACCCTTTTCGGTGACCCACCCCTACCTTATGCGCAAGACATAAATGGAAAATTGAAAGGGATCCATGAGATCTAAATTTTCACTCCTCCACTAAGTCCGCGCGCTACTCCCACTCATTCTGGAAGAATTAAAGCGTGGCAACGCTGGGCCACCACTGTCACCCTTCCCCCCTTCCTACTCGCACCGTTGACACAACCCAACCCCTCTCCTCTTTGTTCACCCTCTTTTTTTCATCCACTTCATCTTGTCCACCTCCATGTCTCACAGACACGGGACAATCTCGAACCATCGTTCTCACGGAACCTTTTTCCTCCTCCCGGCATATATCCTTTTGGAATCTCATCCTACTCCCTACATTTATTTCTCGGTTAGTCGTTCAACATTATTTTAAATCTAAATCTTCATCATATTTTCTATTTCTCATAGGTACATATTTCTTGCATGCACATGAACGCAATAAAAAATATCTATATGCACATGAGTGTATGCGTGTGTGTGCATATACACACACACACACACACACACACACACACACACACACACACATATATATATATAAATAAATAAATAAATAAATAAATATATATATATATATATATATATATATATATATATATATAATCCCAAACGTTTCATATTTTACTTTTATTTAATTATTTCGTCCTACTCTCTGTGAATATTTGAAAGGCTAATGTCATTGGAGAAGATTGCGAGGGGAAATACCGTCCAGGGGAAAAGTAATGTTATTAAGCGGGCAGTATCATTTCCTTTGCTTGATGTTTTTCAAACTTAAACTCTGACTTGTGTCATAAATGAAAACTTTAACTAAATACCATAATAATGCGATACTATATAAAGTTAGCATTACCGTAATTGCTAGCGCTTAGCGTAGTAGGAACTCGAGCACTTTGTGAATGTGAAATATGTTGGTAGTGACTAGAATTTATTTTATTAGCGATTGGTTCAAACGAGTAAGTTGTGTATGCATTAGAGCAGCCTACCTTGTGGTTTTAGTCTTAAACTGGACTCTAAAATGCGATGCTTGATAAAATTAATCATTTAAAATTGATTTTACCTGCATGAATGTTTAAGACCTAATTGATTTAAACATATTGCTAATGATTTCGCTATGTATTAATTTTATTTTCTGTAACTAAGAGTATAACACTAAATAAATATGATCATGACCAACATTCTAATTAATATTGCCATGTCTTTCTATTAATTTTATTAAGTGCTCAATTGTTACCGGTTGAAATTGTGAGAACAAAATGAAAATGCAAGATTACAAAATGGAAATGCTGTCCATACATTCTCGGTTTTTGCTCAGCACCTTTCACATTCCCAAGATTTCCTCCGAGATTCAAAAGCCATTACCGGAATGATGATCTCAACATAGACCGTAGGGATATGGAGGAACGAGTCTGTAGCATTACTATATATATATATGTAGATACATACTAATGAAGCAGTATGATACTGAGTTTAACCTTGTAGGAACATCGTTTTGTGAAATGATACAATGAATTAATTCGCTGTTATTTAAAATATTGATAAAAACAAGCAAAATTCAAAACGTTTATTGTTCCAGACTTCACTTCGTTGAATTTCTCCATATCCATGGTAAAGGAAGGAATAGAATACTTTTTCCATGGAATTAAAATAACAGAAAATTATGTGGGTCAGATGCTCTGGATGATTTACGCAGAAATACATACGCATGGTTCACTCATAATTTTTGAAAATTCTGATTCAAACGCACGCTGTTCCTTCCTGTGGATGCATGTTCACATTTCAGAATTATCTGGTAATATAAAGTTATTCTGTGAAGTAACTGGTAGAATGGCTCTCCATTTATTGATATTTTGAATCGATTAGTTAATAAATTGAAGCTTCCAAGATAATAAGATGATTATTGACACATTATCACTAATATTGAAAATGATCATTAATATTGAAACATAACGATCATACAGGTACTTGTGCTGCGGGAAGTTTAAGTAAATAATCTATTTAATTCAAAATTGAATCAGTCTATTTATTTTAATATTACGCGAATATTATCGGCCCATTTATGCTATTAGTCAAGCAGTCATCTCTAAAGATCTCTCAAATCAGGCACCTCAAAATTTGCTACAATGTTACCACTTTGTAGTAGCTCTAGTAGCAAGTGTAAAATTATGATGTTTAGTAGAAAATTTATTCAAATTTATTAATAGCAAAATGATTCAACGTGGTCCTATTTTTGTCATTTTAAGTGAATTTGAGACATTTTTCCATTATACAATTATGAAAGTAGCCTCTTATCTATCATAAACAAATTTGCCTTCAAATTAAAAATCCAAACACCAATAGGCGTTATTGAGAATACTATAATTTCCATCCTTTAGTATGAGTATACGAGTATCGTATAAGCAAACATTAACATTTCAAGGGAAATTTTTTTTAGTGAGTTAATTAAATAAGTCATTTTTTGTAGAACACTATCGTAGCTTTGTGTCAAAAGCAAAGCTGTGTGTCTTCTGTACTTTACCTGATGACTTTGTAAGTCAAAATACAGGTTGTGTTTAATGAAATATAAGTGGAATAACTAGTAATTTCTTTTCCGATATCGTAGCTTACTTTAAGGTACTTCCTAGAAATAAAATGCCCCAAATATGTGTAAACGGTGCTAAATGTCAGGGTTAGAAAAATAATTAAACTACGAGAGTTATAGAAATGGAATTTATAATATAATGGAATCTACGTTTTAATATGGAAACGGAAAAGAGCGAATAAAGAGAATATTGTAAACTATAAGATGTGAGGAAGCGTTTGCCCCAGATTGTTTTTTCAGTAAGATTTCTGTGGCGACAGTTATCTCAGTTTGGCTTCGGCTGGACAAGAGTTGTTTGTGATTTAATGGCGATGGAGGGAGGGAAGAAAAGTGAGGGTATCTGCGGTGGGGAGGAAGCTATATAAAATTAGAAGTTCCTTCGGAAACGTACTTTATGAAGCACCTTTCACATTTTCAGCATTTACCGTTTCAGCATTTACCCGATAATATCCATCGTGTGAGTAATTGAGTGGAGTTTGGGGTCCGATAACTTTAATAACTTATATCTGAGCCACGAAAAATTGTTTAACGCTTTTATTAAGAGTCAAATAATTGAATTAAGGCCAGTATAGACCCATGGAAGGCCCACTGGCCCTCCTGATAACCCATGCTGCATGATTTTCGGTCCTCCTGATCTTACGGAAAACTGCTGGTGGCACGTTTTCTTTTGCTCTATAGCATAGTCCGGGATGAGCTTAACCTTCACTTAATATCATCAAACGTAGTATTGAATTTGAATTCGGTGTTTAGGTTTTATCGTGAACACAACATGAGATTACGCCATTTCTAAGATGTCATCCTATATAATTCACCCTTTCCTTAATAATTTTTTCTTGAATCACCCATTAGGTGTCGTAGTTTTTGAGGTACTTATCAATAAATTCAAATGTTTACTGAAGTCCTATAAATAAATGTCTGAGATAATTTTATTTTCCACAGAACTGCGAATCAACATTAGTTACCAAGTGGCTGTTGTAATTAATCAAATATTTCTAGAAGTTTACTTTTTTCCTGAATTTAGGGGTGCAATAATTTGTAAAAAAATTTGAAGAAAGTCATCGTCTTTTATATTTATTGATAAAATTAACCAAAACTTTTCATCGATAGTTCGATTTCTCCAAAGCATAATTTTTTGTTTTACTTTTAATTAGAATATTAAATGAAAAATTTTCGGTTACTCAAGCTATTAAATGCCGCTAAGGATTTTTATATGCTTACTGAGACTGAAAGGGTAGTGTCCATAGCTAACTGTACTTGAACATTTCCTTCCCATACAACCTCTTTACATATAGTATCAATGATGATTCCCTTCGTCTCATACCTCCGCTCTGGAACTCACTGTCCTAGTCCTCCTCTCCCTGCCCACAATATCCCAGGCGTATCGGATTTCCTTACGCCCATCTTTTTCTTTTGTTGCGGCTTTTGCGCTGATCACGCCTGAACGAGCATTCATTCCGTTCGTCGATGCTGCCTTTCTTCGAAAAGAAGGCTAATTTTATAAGCTTTCATCATCTTCGTAGCCAAATAATCTCTCCTTTAACCGTTCCGTTCAGTTTTTAATCTGAAATTAATGATTCTTCAGTAAATTTGTTCTTTTAAAGAAAAAATAATTATTTTCTATCGTCTTTACTGAGCATTCTTACTTCCATCAACCTAATTTCCACTGAGTCAAATTGAAGAGCAAGATATGTTATATATTTTAAGTTTACTTCCTTTTTTAATTAAAATAAACTCATTATAAATCAACTTTAGGTGTTGGACATCTTGTCGAAATGTTCGTCTTTCGTTGACCATTTCAGTTTTGGAAATAACCAGAAGTTGTCGGAGCCGAATCAGGCGAATATGGGCAGTGATGGTACTACGATGCTCTTTTTAGCCAAAGCATGGAATATACATGTGCGTAAACCTTGTTTTTGCGTGCGGTTGTATTTCCGTATTACAAATAGCATCTCCCTTGCTCCCAGTATTCGGCTCGGAAACTCGAAGAATCCTGCCTCATAAACTATTCAAATCACATACGTAGTAGCCGGCGTTCACTGTTTAACCTGTTGGTGTGTTAACCTTATTGGTAAATCCTTTCGAAAAGAAGAAAGCTGTGAAAGCCTTTAACCGGCTCCGCTGTCTGCGCCATTATTTAATTTTAGACTTTGATGACACATCAATTCCGAACTTGGACTCCTTTTTGTTGTAAGGGGCTCATATTGAAAAAGCCATGTTTAATCGCCAGTAACAACGCTTGGAATGAAATCTGGATCAATTACAGCCTTAAAAAGTTAGCGCAGATCTTTTCTTTGCTAAAATTTTCAGTTTAAATCAGAGAGTGGATTTAGGAAAACCAGCGAGATCTTCAATCAGCCTAGTTGGTAGGATATGATCATATTTCAGAATTGTTGTCATGTTATGACGTAATCTTCAGTTTTTAGTATTGCTGATGACCATGGCTGTGGATAATTTTCGAGGCTTTTTCCACCTTGGACTAAATCTTCCAACCACTTTCAAACGTAAGACTTAAAAGACTCAAAACTTGAGCTTCACTACTGTAAACAGTTTGAATCAATTCCAGTGTACTTTGACTAATTTAAAACACAATTTCAAGAAAGCAAGTGCTCTATTACTTTCATAGGCGACGCGCCAAAGATACTGACACATGTAACATTATTAGCAATGAACCAGGGGGGCTAGAGCTTTGTAAATTTAATGGTAGATATTTAAATGTGGCATTACTTAACTCAAGTCCTTATCCAGAAATAGCGCTGTTGGTTACGTGAATATTAAATCAATTACCTTTCTCATTGGATAAGTTGAGTAAAAACACCACATTAATCAGCTGTATTTTGGTTGATTCAATAGGAATTAACGATTGTGAGAGCCAAATTCTACCTAGTCATGGACACATTATTTTTTAAAATGTAGCATATTCGATCGCGCTAAAGGAGAACTTGTCAATACGAAAGTACTAAAAATTCAGTATTTTCAAATACCTGTGGAAATTAGATCTGTTGACTACTTGTTAGTTTCTTTGACTTGCAAACTTGTAATTATTGAATCTTTATGGAAAATATATTCACCAATTACTCAATCCTTAAATTAGCTCGAATACATTCTAAAAGTGTAAAGAAAAATCATATAAGTATTGATGATTTATAAACTAGTTTAAGATAAATATTCCCTTTTTAATAATAACGCCACGAATATCCATGGTCTGCCCCCTTCAATTGTCAAACCCAGTCAGAATACCAAAATGAATTATCTTATGTGAATGTATTATACGAGGTCTGTTCCAAAAATATCGGGAATTTTGAATTTTCGCGGGTTACGTTTATTTGATTTCGATTTTTTTGTGGCGTTATATTGGTACTTATATCTCTCACTCATGCCGAAAAGTTCGGCCATTTTGAATGCTCAGTTAAACAGCTGTTTTACTTGGACGTGGTTTGGCTTGTCTTCGATTTTTGCCTGTGCCGAAAAATGGATGAAAAAATCTATTTCGAAGTTTGCTGAAAAACAAAATTAAGTGCGCGGACGCATTCCGAATGTTGACTCTGGCATATGGAGAAGCTACCATGGACCGAAGCAACGTTTATTGGTGGTGCAAAATGTTCTCAGAGGGCTGAGAAAATGTGAACTATGAAGAGCGTGCCGGGCGCCCGAGCACGTCAACAACAGACGAAAACATTGATGAAGCGAAGAAAATAGTATTGGCCAATCGTCGAATCACCAATAGAGAAGTTGCTGAGAACCTAAACATATCGATTGGTTCGTATTATTTGTTTTTTACCGATGATTTGGGCATAAACGGTTCGCCGCAAAATTCGTACCAAAATTGCTCAATTTCGACCAAAAACAGCAACGAATTAACATTGCTAATGAGGTTTTGGACTCTGTCCACGACGATCTAAATTTGCTTCCGGGGGTCATAACTGGTGACGAAGACTGGGGTTTATGGTTATGACGTGGAAACTAAAGCTCAATCATCCCAATGGAAGCTGCTGCAGCACGAGCCAAGACCGAAAAAAGCGCGTCAAGGCCGGCCGAATGTGAAAGTTTTTCTTACAGTTTTCTTCGATTGTAGCGGCGTGGTGCATCATGAGTTCTTGCCAAAGGGTAAAACGGTAAATAAGGAATATTACCTGCAAGTTATGCGCTATTTGCGCGAAGCGATCCACCTCAAACGCCCGGATTTGTGGAAGAACAAAAATTGGCTTTTGGTCCATGACAACGCCCCTGCTCACACATCGTTACTTGTACGCGAATATTTGGCCAAAAACAGCACACTAAAGATGCCTCAGACAACGTATTCCCCAGTGGCTTTTTCTTGTTCTCGAAACTGAAGAGGCCCATGAAAGGACGACGCTACGCTACGATTGACGAGATAGAAGGATGAGTTGAACAAAGACCACAAAAAATGATGAAGTGCTTCGAGGATTGGGGAAACGTTGGCACAAGTTTATAATATCTAATTGGGATTACTTTGAAGATGACAAAAAAGATAAATAAATAAATTATTTTTGAAAAAAACACAAAAGTCGAAATACTTTTTGAACCCACCTCGTATTAGGAGTTTTCGGTCCTTCTTTGTTTTTTACTTGCTACCATCAATAGCTAATCTTGTATATTTGTAAATAAATATTTAAATACTACTGTGGAAGTAAGAATGAATGCTGAGTTTGAAAGAGTGGGTGAATAAAATCGGTCTGTCGTGTATATCTTGAAAGGAATGAACTTCAAAATAGCTTGCGAAATATTTCCTGAAACATTTTCAGATATATATTGTGAATACTAAAGAGCAGTGGCTAGTCACTTCATACGCGACTGGTGAAAAAAGAAAAGGACCAGAAACTGTAGAATTTAACTAGAATGGTGTAAAAATTAATCAGGGTAATGGAAAATAAACAAAACGTTTCCTGAGGATTCGTCACTACTTAGCGTTTTAATACTTTTATACTCAAATAGAAATTAGGATATTTTTACTCATATGTATTTATATGTGTATAATACATATTGCTATATGCTGATTTACATACATGTATAATTATTTGAAGTTATATATCTGCCCATACCTTGAACGACAACCCTGACTAATGTTAAAACGGTTTGCTCGTTATGGAAACCCCTCGAGCTGTAGTGACCTGAGTATTGATGATTATTCAAAGAGGGATCATCCTTTCTCATAGATCGAAATGTAGTACCCCGGTAAAGGAAGCCCATGTAGCGTCTGTTCCGAGTGAGGTGGATGCAAAGGCACCAATCCAGTAGGGCGGTTGATTTTTCGATTACATTGCGCGGGAAATTTAAGAGGTAGGGGTCACTCCTTGCTTTGCCTACACGGCGTCTAAGTAGCGTGTCTAACGTATCCTGAAAAACACCATTTTTCTACTTATTGAAGCTATCCTTCGCAAAAGGCATAGGCAAGCAGTGCTGAAATGATGGATTTTTATTATTTAATGTTTATCATTCAAGAATGGTTTTATGTTTTTAAGTAAGGCTTTAAGCAATTATTTATTCCACTAATGCTAAAAGAAAAGTGCCCCCAAAATTTACAAACTTCTAGTCTAGAAAGGTCTGGAGGTGAGACAATTTTGCCCATTTGGTGAATAAATCTAAAATTCATGGTGCGTGGAAAAAAACACTAGAGGAAAGTCATGTAGATCTTAAAAATGATAGAAAAAATGTACAGAGATAATAATGGGAATAAAAAAAACAAAAACAAGGTTAAGAAAGCCAAGGTTAAGAGGGAGATTCACAGGAAGATGGAAGGGAGAAGGAAATTGAAGAATGCTAACACGGGATTAGGGAGAAGATTGAACAGAGTATTAAATAATGAATTTAGGGAAGAATCCAAGAGGGTAATGGAAGTACTATGGAAAGAAAGTACAAATATTAAACTTTCCAATAAAGGGAAAATTAAATATATGAAAAGGTAAAATAATTACCTTAATTTAACTTAGAAAATACGCTATACCATACCTACACCAAGTCTAAGACAGTTATTTCTTGAACCTTCGAAGGTACAATAGGGCATTGGAAATCAATACGGTGAATAAATCAGATCATCTAGCTTCAATATAAAAAGGGTGGAAATGGAGACGTATAAGAAACAGGAGTAGGCGATGTCCCCGAAAAATTGAAAAAGGTTTGGTGAAATAAGGAACAAAGGAAATGGACGTAGAATATTTTGGAAATGTACGTAGAATGTATATGGAAGGGGTCCTAGGCTAGAAGATCTGATTGCACCAATTTTGATCCTTATTCCAAAAAAGTAAGTGAGGACTGTAGAAATGTAAATTTAATTTCACGTGGGGCAAATATTGCGTTGAGAATCTATACCAGAAGGTTACATAGTTTGCAAATAACTGCATTGACAGTCTTGATTTGCCTAGGGGAGGGGTACGTTATGACTTTATCGAAGCCATTGGCGGATTATTGGAAAGGAATTTGGAGTGCATCCAGAATTGTAGAACTAATAGAGAGGAATATGGAGCCTATTTGTACTTGCTTCGGGAATTTTGAGTCAATGTTCAACAAAAAAGAGTGGACAAAATGATGCAATAATTGCGGAAGATAGGAGTAAATTGGAGGTGCTTAATAGAAACGCATACAGACTGCCATGTAATATTAGCGGAGAAATGATTTGAATTTCTTTTTAATGAAAGAGGAGTTAGGCAGGTTGTCTGTTATCGCTGGTACTTTTCAGCATACCTTTATGGAGAGAAAATGTTAACTGTGTCATAGAAAAGGCTTGAATGGGGGATAAAAGTGGGTGGCAAGGTGATTCAGCAATTTAGGTTTTCGAATGATTAAGAAATAACAAGACACCGGAGGGGTTGCAGATATTATAGAGTGATTTACAGAATAAATGCAAAATATATAACATCAAGATTATTTACTAGAGGACCAAATGAATAAAATTCTTTAGGAGTAGGAAGGCTAAGTTAAAAAAATTGAAGTAGAAGGGAAGGAAATTGCAGCCGGTGGAACTGTTGATGTATTTGGACAGTGTTTGAGAGGAAAATTACCGTGTAAAAAAGGGAATTCACGAAACGAAATACACTGGTAAAAGAAGTATTCGCTAGAGACTTGGAATTGATGACAGTGTTAAGTTAAGGAATAAAGAAAGAATAAAGTCGTTAATTTGGAGCTTTACGTAGTATAGTTCTAAAAACTTGCCTTTAGGACAAGAAGGTGGGCATTGAGTGAAGCATTTTGATTCATGAATTTGGAGAAAAAAGGACATAAGCTGAATAGAGAGGGAGACGAGTGAAGAAATTTCAAATGCAGTGGGAGAAGATAGTTAATTGGTGAAATTCTAAGGCGGAAAAAGAGGAAAGAGAAAATATGTTGAGGTAGTGGAATGTTGAAGGTCGCGTAAGAAAAGAGTATTTTGGATAAGCAGGGAAGAGGAAGAGAATAGGCTTTTTGCTTGTTGAAAATACAGGTAGAAAGTGCTAAGAAAAGAAGAAGAAAATAATACTGGGCAACCCAGAGCAACTGCACGAGATACGTTTAATTGAGGACCGTCCAAAACTTACCTTCAATATTCCACTTATAGTGAATTGTATTTGCCCGCGATACGATAAAATATGCCTCTTTAGGGTGACGCATCTCTGTAAAATCTGTAATTGGAGGTGTGAAAGTTGGTATCATTGACCTTATTGTAAGAGTCAACTAAAAAATTACTTTTTAGAATAGCTTTTTTCTTTTTATGTAGAAGGTAGACAAGGGTTAAATCATAGGTTTGGTAAAAAAGGCAGCATTCGGGAGCTTTTTGCATTTAATTTTCACGCTATCGGACATTTTGATTCTTCATTTAGCATGTCTTGAAACCTCTCCTAGTAAACCTTCTGGTCATTAAAGGTTGTCGCATTTTCCTTTTTTAAATTGACATCGAAACAGATGCTTTCAATTTCGGTCAACCCTGCTCCCATTTTCTTGATTCTAACTTTTTGGTGATTTTCTTTTACCTCTTGATAAGTCTCGGCAAATCATTCTTTCGCTGAAGAACACCGAAATAAATTCATAGCTTCTTGCAAAATTTCATATTCGATTGTCTCAAAGAAAAACTGTGGAAGTTAAGGCTACGTAAATGCTTCTCTCCGATATACAGGGTTCGTCCGGAAAATAAGTGTACTGATTTTTTCCCGCCGCTCCAGGCGCGCCCAGCACCGCTCTGACGGACTGCGATTGGAGGGGGGTATGTTGGCAAGCGACGCTGAAAAAGGCAGTCGGCTCTGAGCTGTGGTGTAGTGAGGAGCTCTGTTAACGCGAACCTCCACGCTCGACCCACGTCACGGAACGCGATGCCGAAGTTTTTGGAGCAGCGTTATTCCATCAAATTTGCGGTAAAGCTTGGGAAATCGTCTACCGAAACTGTCGGTATGATTAACCAGGCTTACGGGGAGTCAGCCATGTCCAGAAACATGATCTTTCGGTGGCACAAGATGTTCGTGGAGGGCAGAGAAGAGGTCGACGACGAACCACGGCCTGGACGCCCATCAACGACACTCACCGACGAAAATGTGCGAAAAGTTCGCGATGTACTGAACTCTGATCGTCGTCTTAGTGTTCGAATGATAGCAGAGCAGTGTAATGTGCCAAAAACAATAGCGCACGAGATTATTAGGGAGCAATTACAGATGCGAAAAATTTGTGCAAAGTTGGTGCCGAAAGTGCTCAGTGATGATCAAAGACTCAATCGTTTGGAAATCGCGACACAACTTGCGGATCACTGCAAAAATGATCAACATTTTTTAGAGAACGTTGTTTCGGGTGACGAGACGTGGATCTTTGAGTACGACCCGGAGTCGAAGAGACAAAGTGCGGAGTGGCACACCCCATCATCACCCCGTCAAAAGAAAGCTCGCATGAGCAAATCTCGGATCAAGGCGATGCTCATTGTCTTTTTTGACAAAAGGGGAGTCGTCCACTACGAATTTGTACCTGAACGACAAACTGTAAATGGTGCATTTTACGACCAAGTGCTCGACAGGCTTCGAAAACGAGTCGTCCGCGTCCGGCCAGCGATCAAAAACATCTGGCGGCTGCATCACGACAATGCGCCGTCTCACACCGCGCTTGTCGTGTCGGACTTCTTGGCCAAGCACGGCGTGGCAACGCTGCCGCACCCGCCCTACAACCCGGACTTGGCACCACCGGACTTCTTTCTGTTCCCGAAGATAAAGAGGAGTTTGAAAGGAACGCGATACGGGACTTTGGACGCCGTCAAAGAGGCCGTGACGACGTGTCTTCGAGAGGTTCCCGATGATGCCTTCGCGGGAGCGTTCCAGGAATGGGAACGCCGCTGGAACAAGTGTATCGACTCACAAGGGTCCTATTTTGAGGAATATTAGCTTAAGATATGTAAAAGTGTAATAAATTTTTTTCCTGAGCTCAGTACACTTATTTTCCGGACGAACCCTGTATATTCGTAAGATTTACGGATCATTGAGTTTGTGGCATCTGAAATGGAAGAATAAGGAATGATATTTAAAAAACGGATACTGCAAGTATATATTAAATAATGCTCCATGAAAATATTATTTATTTACTACTTATCAAGGATGTTTCACGTGTCGTTTTAAAGAATGATTTACTTGGATGTAATTTTCCGTCTTCAATTTTGATTCTTTCTAATGCCATGAACAGAATATAGGTATATGTGTGCCTTATTGTGCCAAGTTTTGACTGGCTAAAATATAGTTATTTGTAAATAGAAATTTTATTTAAACTAATGCTGATCGGTTGCTAAAATTATGTTCTCTACCTTAATTAATTTGTCTGCATGAGGTGTTTCTACATTACCCATAACAAATCATTAGACATTTGAGGAAAATCGCGTAGCCAATCTTTTGGAGCACTCATATCTCCAAGCCGATTTTATATTTAGGCGTGGGCGACATAAACCATCACTCACGCGCAGATGTGAGATTCGATCCCTCTTTGGTTTATGGGGCTCGGATAATGTTTGCGTACATGAATGGACCATCACATGGTGAACATGAGTTTCAACTTGTTTTCCCTTTTATCTGCTTCCATTCTAACTTCCCCTGTTATTATTCTTCCCGAAAATTTATCAATTTATATCTGACTTGATCTTCATCTTATATTCTTATCTTGCTATAAATTTTCATTGAATACCGTTTTGTACCTTAACGTTTCAACAAGCCGTCTTTTATTTCATTTGATTTCGTACCTCATTCTTTGGGAATAAATTACCTTACCGTTGTTTTTAACGAGCGTAATAAAGCGTTCCAAGAGACGAGCAGCAATTTCCTAGCTTTTATTTTAATCCATTATTATTTTCACTGATTTGGCTTGAAATATAAATTGCTTTCAAAATAATTTTCAAATCAAATAATGTATATCATTTAACCGGAAAATTCAACCTCATTAAACGAAGTTTTATGGTTTTTTTTTCCCTTTTTACCATTTATTTTAGGCTTGTGCCATGTTATCCGTTGAAAACAGAACATGAAAATTGTGTATGATACGAGTAGAAATAAGTATACCATTATTTTATTTCAAGTAATATGAATTGCATTTTTGAATACAAAGCATTTTCGTATTAAAATATATTGTTTGTGTCTATTCAATTCTCTGTTTCTATTAAGGTAAATATATCTTTTGCTTGTATTCAGATCGATGAGCTACGGCTTTCAAGTTACCAATTCATTTTCTACCAAATAAGTTGTCCTTACACCGAAATACTGGAATTTATCTTTTCATTGATTGGAGCAGCACTTCCATCCTTTTCTTGGTCAAAGTTCAATGGAAAAATATTGAATAGGTTTGGCCACCATGGTCGATCAAAGGTAAACTAGGAAATGTAACGGTAATTATCCAGGTTTCATCGTAACACCCTGGCTCAAGGACGCATACAAGGCGGAAAGGAATCAGAATCTGACTTCCGAGAATCAGGATTCCGTATGATCTGGTCTGATATTTGGCAAAGAAAACGATTCGTCAAAGTTTTCGCAGGATTTGCCATTGGGAAGAAGCCTGAGGCATGCTGCCTTACGATTTTGTAATCATTGCGTGATGTACTATCGAGATGGGGGGCTTGGAATTGAGTGGTGGAGTCGGGGAGGGGTTGTTTGGGGAAGGAGGGTAAGGGAGGTGGACGATAGGAAGGCGGGGAGCGGTTTCGCTGCGGCAGCGATGGCCGCCCTCGCTCGCGTGCTCCGGCCGCGCCCTCCTCACCATGCCGCGGCCCGCTCGCATTGGCTTCCCCTCGGCGCGACTTCTCGCACAACCTTTCGGAAACAGGCGACGATGGTCGAGAGGGGATCGTGGGAGGAGGCGGAGGTTTCGGCTGTGGGTGCTGGTTGGCGGGCGGCTGACGTCCGATTCCTATTCCGTGACCCTACCGACGCCCCAATTCAGAATGTTCGCCCCTGGGGCCTCTCTCTCTCTCCTTCTGTGCCCATTCCTTCACAAGGGCCCCTTCTCTGCTGTCTTCCCTCCTTTCCTCACCACCGCCTGCTCCTCGAACACTTGTGATTCCTTCATAGGAAAATCCTCATTCCATCGCTGTCTCCCCTGCAACTCGCCCCCTCCGCCATCTCTTTCTTTTCACCCCTCGGAACTCCTCATCCCTTCCTTCAAAACTTCGCTCCGCCACCGAGATTTGAATCGCGAAGAAAAAAGTGGTTCCTCCGCGATTTCCCATCTGATTGGCTACCGGAGACATTCATTTCTTTTGGAATAATAAAGTGGCTATCGTCTGTCGAGAGGCAAGTGCGCTTGTCTTCTCTTTCGTTATTCGCATGCCCTCTCCACTCCAGTCGATCTAGTCTCTCCTCGCGACCTCCTGGCCATATTGTTCTACTGAGCGCCAATGAAAATCTGTCAAACATGATTACTAGTACCATTCGTTTTACTTTCTGTCTGAAAGTCTTTTAAAATCCCATCTCTCAACTTGTCATCGCTGAAGTCAAATTAGTCATGATTATCGAAGGTATTGAATTATAATTTCATTGAGTACCCTCTTTTCACCTGTGACGAAAATTGTTTCTTATTTTTTAGAAATATTTATAGCGTAATATGCAAAATGACTTAAGATCATACGCGGCTATTTTTTTATTTTAAAATTAGTTTATATTTATATTAATAAAGTAAATTAGACTTACCAACTTAAACCATTTTATGAAATAATACTTCATTTACAAAATTTTAGTGCTTTATTGCATTAATGATTCTCAAACATACCTAAATGCTAGCTTAAAAGAATTGCAGGAATCAAATTGAAAATAAATGAATTAGTCTTGGAGTTAAATGGATGACGTTTAGTAAACCAAATACGTACTCTGAGATTTGCACGATGGTAACAAGGAATATCCTTTGGCAATTTCGTTGTTTGTTAGAACTTTTGAGAGGTTCTTGATTCGTCATTGTGACTAATCCGCTAATATCTGACTTGGAACAAATATTTATTCATATACTATACCATCTAGTCAAATAGGAGGATTCCAAAATTATAAAGGTCGAGTTTTTATTTGCGTAGAAAATTCTCAGCATTTGGAAAACACAAAAGTTGTATCAGCTGTTTTCTCCAGCTTGAAGAAATCGACTATATGAAAATACGTATATTTAATAATTTGCAATCTTAGAGGTATATACCGCTTTACTAACGATATGCATTTTGAAAGTTGCTTCGACCATAATTATTGGTTTCATTTTCAAAAATAATGTTTTCAAAATTATAAAAGGTGAGAAGTAAGGAAAAGAGTACATGAGGCCAATTGATTAAAAAATTCGCATGAGGTATGGAGCATGTATTTTCTTGTTTGGTTAAGAGTACAATATTAGCTATAGCTAAGAAAGTATAAGGCTAAGAAACTATATTAGCGAGCGGAGGCAATATCGTATTTTCCCCAATTAAATGGTTTTGTTGGACGGAAAAGGAATGCCAGTCAAAAATAGCGGAGGATAAGGGAAGAGAAGAAGTACATAATGAGGTAGTTATGTGGAAATTATGTGAAAGAAATATACATGCGGCTACAGAGGTACGGATAAATGAATCGGGTAATGTTACTTGGGTGGCAATTACAAACCGAAAGCATAATAAAATGGAGGTGTGATAAGAAGAGTTAATTATAATGACCGAGGAAGATTAACTTAAAATTGTTCTGAACGAAACGGCTATGAAGAACTCTGTATCTCTATCGTTGTACCTTTTGTCATCCCAAATCGCGGGGTTGTTAAAGACTTTGTAGTTGTCCCTCTTATTCCGTGAGTAACTCACTTTTTCATTACTTCTTACTTATCACGTTGAATATGAATACTAATTTTCAGTTTCCATTAAAATTTAGTAAAGCTTTTCTCCATAGCATTTTTGTCAAATCAAGCATTGATTGAGAGTCCAGTCTATCAATTAAGGGGTATGTTAGCTTTTGTTG
Source organism: Hetaerina americana (assembly GCF_022747635.1). Classification (NCBI taxonomy): domain Eukaryota; kingdom Metazoa; phylum Arthropoda; class Insecta; order Odonata; family Calopterygidae; genus Hetaerina; species Hetaerina americana. Next base: position 18,643,801 of record NW_027286874.1, on the reverse strand, counting down.
GTCGTGCAATCATGGAAACTATGCGAAAAGAAGGAATGCCTATCGGAACAGGGAGAGAGGGACGGATTCCCCTTCGCTTGGGTTGACCATCCCCATTCATTCGATGTGGACTTTGATAAGAGAACCCGCATTATCCCGTTATCCTCAGCGCTCTACTCACTGTGCCCTATTGGTGCGAACTCCCTCCTGGCCCGACGCAGTGAACGCGGCAATCATGCTTCAATTGTTCCCTTGTCATACAGCCTTTGATCGGCGCACTCACAAATCAAAGCCCTTTGTTGTGGTGCATTGCTCCGATAATTTATGGAAGAAAGGAAAGAAACCTACTCTTCCCCAGATTTTTCAAGTTGAAAAATGAAATCTTTTGAAACATTTTATAAACTGTTGTGTGCGTTGTTTAGTGTGTTTATAAATGTATACTAGTATATATATAATGTATATATACATACATTATATATCGGGTTTATTACTGTGTTTATGGTTATATATATATATATATATATATATATATATATATATATATATATATATATATATATATATATATATATCCCCCTCCCCGGACTACAACCTTGACGTGGTGGAAGGGCTTGTGCGTTCCGATGACCCCTAGAGCTCGTTTAAATGAATATACTTTGTAACTTCCACACAATTTTTATTCGTACTACCGGTTTCAACGCAACGGCGTCATCATCAGGTACAAACATTTCCGGGCACAGGGTTGTATATATATGCACTTTTCGGAAAGGAATGTTGGGGGAGGGTGGGTGGGGTGAATGGCTAATGGGAAGGAGAGGGGTTAGGGGGGGGGTTAAGCCGCGTGGCTGGCAGGTAAAGGTCCGTTGGCGGGGGGGGGGAGGGAAGGTGGCATGGGGGAGGTGAAAGAGAAAGGAAGTTTTTGGGGTGAGCTAAATGAGGAGGTTGGAGGAGGGTAAAAGAGGCATGATACAGGGGTTTTTTGGCACATGTTATTTCCTGAAGGAGATTTCCAAAATTGGTGAGTGATTTTCAAATAAAATTTCGTTGACCAAATGTCCACTCTTCATGTGTCTTCTTATCTCCAGTTCTTCCCATTTGTCCATTCTTCTTCCCTTTTCCACGACGTGTAGTATTTCCGGGTTGAAGTCGCTGGAGTGGTCCTCCTCCCACAAATGTTTCGCAAAGTGCGATTGTTTTAAATTCCCCGTGCGGTGGCTGCGTTTGTGATCCCCCGCGCGTGTGAGGAAGGATCTGCCTGTCTGTCCGATGTATGTGGCACTGCAGTCATTACACTTCAAATGTTTGTACCTGATGATGACGCCGTTGCGTTGAAACCGGTAGTACGAATAAAAATTGTGTGGAAGTTACAAAGTATATTCATTTAAACAAACATGAACCTCCACAAAGTTGAGCCCGAGACCATAGAATTCACCCCTAGAGCTATACTGGCGGGAGTAATAAAAATTGCTCCTGGTAGGGTCACCCATGCCAGATAGGTCGAAGGTTAGGAGCCAGACGAAAGGTAGTCCACGCAGCGTCTGTTCCTCAGTGAGGCGGCTGCAATGGCGTCTGACCCCAGTGGGGCGGCCAGTAAGTGATGGTGTCACGTTAAAAACACTATTGAGGAAGGCAACGGGAAACCACCTCAATTATCATTCCCAAGAACAATGTGATGGACAATAGAGATATTTTGAGTCCTGGCAACCACGGGGCTCGGCCCAATCGGCCGTGTGTCGTGCCCGGCAGCGGGGGAGGCAAGGCTTCCGCGGTCGTCATCCCACGAAACCCTTGCAAGGGAAAACCAGCAGCAGCAGGACAGAAGACGCAGGAGAAGAAGACCAAATTAGTTAGAATAGGAACGTGGAATGTTAGGACAATGATGAGGACGGGGAAATTGGAGAATGTTAAGCGAGAGATGGAAAGGGGAAATATAGATATTTTAGGTCTATGCGAGGTGAGATGGAAAGATAGCGGGGATTACTGGAGTGATAAGTATAGAATAATATACAGCGGTGGGGACGAGAGCAAACGAGGGGTCGCCATAGTATTAAATGAAGAGGTAGGAAGAAGCGTAGTCAACATAGAGCAGGTAACGGATAGAATACTACTAGTGGAGATAAAAGCAGAACCGACGAACTTAGTTATTATCCAGGTATACATGCCACCGAGCAACCATAAGGAAGAAGAGGTCGATAGGATATACGATCAGTTAGAGGACATGATTGCATGTGTTCCTGCAGGGAAACATTTGATAGTGATGGGGGATTGGAATGCGACAGTAGGCGAAGGAAGAGATGGTGATGAGGTGGGGGACTACGGTTTAGGCACGAGGAATGACCGCGGGGAGAAAGCAGTTGAGTTCTGCAGGAGACAGGGGTTAGTTATCACCAACACTTGGTTCAGACACCACAAAAGACGCAGGTATACATGGAAAATGCCAGGTGACTCGGGAAGATATCAGCTAGATTATATCCTGGTTAGACACAGGTTCAGGAACAGTGTGATAAATTCCCACAGCTTCCCGGGAGCGGATGCGGACTCAGACCACAATTTAGTTGTTATGAAATGTAGCGTACGTTTTAAAAAGATAAGGCAGGGGCGGCGAGTTAGAAAATGGAATGTAGAAGCATTAAATGGGTTGAAAAGAAAGGAATACAAACAGGCGGTAGAGAAAATCATGGAGGACGGTAAAGAGCTAATTACTATTGAAGAAAAATGGGAATGTATCAAAAAAGGGTTGTCTAAAGCGGCAAAAGACACTATTGGAACCGTTAACGCTAAAAGGACTCGTAAACCATGGATCACGGATGAGATGATTACAAAAATGGATGAGCGGCGAAAATGGAGGAATATAAATACAGAATTAGGCAAAATGAAGTACAAAGAATTGAACAATAAATTGAGGCGGGCAACAAATAAAGCAAAGGAAGCATGGTGGAAGACGCAGTGCGAGAATATGGAAAGTCTGCAGAGGAAGGGGGAAATCGGTGCGCTTTACAGCATAGTTAAATCTTTATCGGGAAGTAAGAAAGGGAGATCAACGATAGCAGTTAGAGATAAGGCCGGTAAGGTAATAGTTGACGCAGGAAAGATCCAAGAGAGATGGAAGGAATATGTAGAAGACCTGTATAGTAAAGAGCTTAGACCAACAAAGTTAGACATTGAAAAGGAACATGACGTAGAGGAAGATAGCTTAGGTCCAGGCATACTAGACAATGAGATAGAAAGGGCATTAAGGGAGATGAAACTAAATAAGGCCGTGGGGGTAGATAACATTCCCGTGGAACTTTTGAAATGCTTGGGAAAATGTGGGAGGAAGAGGCTATATGGGCTGATCCGTAGTATTTATGAGGAGGGAATCTGGCCGGAAGACTTTGTGAGATCAGTTTTAGTTCCTATTCCGAAAAAGGTAAAGGCCACGTCATGTGAGGACTATAGGACAATTAGTTTGATATCCCACGCAGCTAAGGTTGTTCTCAGGATCATAAACAAAAAGATAGAGAGTAGGGCAAATGATTACTTAGGGGATGATCAGTTTGGGTTTAGGAAGGGGAGAGGTACGCGTGATGCCATTGCAGTAATGAGATTATTAATCGAGAGGAATATAGAACACAACCAGGAGGTATTTGCCTGTTTCGTAGATTTCGAAAAAGCGTTTGATAGAGTAAATTGGGAAAAACTAATGAGTATATTGCAGAAAATAGGAATAGATTGGAGGGAAAGGAGGCTAATCCGCAATCTGTACATGTCTCAGACTGCCCAGGTGAGGGTGGGAAACGGGGATTCAGGATGGGCAGTGTTAGGAAGGGGTGTAAGGAAGGGTTGCCCATTATCACCGTTGCTGTTCAACCTGTACGCAGAAGAAATGATCAAAGAGGCATGGGAAGAACTCGAGGTAGGAATGAAAGTGGGCGGGGAAGTCGTAAAATCAGTTAGGTTTGCTGATGACCAAGCTTTAGTTTGTCAGTCAGCCAAGGGGCTGCAAGCATTGCTTAGTGAATTGGAAATTCAGTGCGACAGGTATGGGATGAGAATCAATATTAATAAAACAAAGGTTATGCGATTTTCTAGAAAGAAAAAGGCCAAGCTTAACATTAAAATAGGAGGGCAAAAGCTAGAGCAGGTAGAACAGTTTACGTATCTCGGTAGTGTTTTGGACCAACACGGTCAAAGTAGTAGGGACGTAAGGAGAAGAATTGCGCTAGGCAAAGAGGCTTTCACAAGGAGGAGGGAGTTGATGACAGGGACTTTGAGTAAGGATGTTAAGAAAAGACTCGTAAAAACTTTGATATGGAGCGTAGCTATGTACGGTGCGGAAACGTGGTCATTGAAGCAGGAGGATAGACGTAGATTGGAGGCTTTTGAAATGTGGGTGTGGAGAAGAATGGAGAAGGTGAAATGGACAGAGAAGAAAACAAATGAGGAAGTACTTGGTATGGTGGGCGAAGAGAGGGGTTTGTTGGGAGCAATCCTATGGAGGCAGGAAAAGTGGATGAAGGGGGTGTTGACCGGCAGTGGGATGTTGAAGTCTGTGATAGAGGGTAGAATGTTGGGCAAAAGAGGAAAGGGAAGGAACAGGATAGGGTTGTTGGACGGGATGAAGGGAGGAAGGAAGTACTCAGAGATGAAGAGGGACCTGATATAGAGTAGGATGATTGATTTTGTGTTTTGTTAGGAGTAATAAAATATTTGTTTGGTAGTTGTGTCAGTCCAAAAACCTACCTTAACCGGTAGATTACTTAAAAAAATATATATATATATATCCATAAACACAGTAATAAACCCGAAGGTCGGTTTAGTAGGTGATGGTAGAGTTCACCCAGTACTAAGCCCGATCTTTCTGGAAAACCATAACCGGTACAGGGGAAGGAACTGGCCCCCCTACCCTGATGTGTGAATTTTACACGCCGTCGGGCTTTGTACTGGGTGAACCTTACATTACCTACCAAACCGACCTTCGGGTTCATTACTGTGTTTATGGTTTACATATACTATATATGCCAAATAAGTCAGCCATTGTCCATGAATACCTTGCATATTTTACATCGTTTTCCATTAAATATTTAGCATATAGCTGTGATATTAAATTACGGGGTCGTAAAAACTAAGGTACAAATGAAGTCCTAATTGTGCCATTAAAAAATAATTTGCCAAATTGAATCAGTATGGTTTCTCGTTATTTGATGGAAGTAGTAGTAGTTTTTTTTTAGGGGAGGCGACTGACTACTGAGGTCATTTGCGCCATAGGGGATGGACAGGAAAGGATGAAGGGTGGAGAGAAACCCGGCGTCGGCATTAGCTTACTCTTTACGAAAGGTGCCAAGGGGTCCGCAGTTTAACATCCCATCCGACGGACGCGTACTCTCTCAAAGTGCCCTCCACAAAGCACCTAAAGTAGGGATCGAGATACCTCTGAAAAATAGTCAACACCGCCGGGATTTGAACACGCGCCATCTGGCTGGGAAAGCAGTACGTTAGCCTCAGCACCATCTCGATCCCCCTTATTTGATGGAAATAGTTTTACAAGTTGCAAAGGAGTAATTGAGTTCGAATAATTTGTTTCATTTTTGAATGGTTATATTTAGCTTTTACTTCTAACAATTCGGCTTCAAAAGAAAAATATTAGTTGGTAAATCCTTTAAAAGCATTATATTAGAAAAAAGAATATCTGGAAAGGATGACTCAACAAAAAGGAGGGTATAATTCATGAATATCTTGGGTACTCCGTAATTGGAATATGTTTACAGTAGTCTATTGGGAATGTCTTTGTAAAATTTATTTGTTGAATTTCTTTTAAAAAAATAAATACTGATGTGTATGCAGTATTTTTAGGTTTAAAAATTATTTGACAGGATTAATCTAAAAAATGATAAAATTACTTAAGATTTACGTATACGATTATGCGTATCGTATAATTAACGATTACAGTGACTTTCCGAGTGAAAGAATGTATTCCCAAAATAAATAAGAAGATTTATGAACGACATGAGTCCAGAAGAGGCAGATAGAGTATCTGCCGGAGCAAAGGAGAGTTTAATATTGCTCTTACGCTCCATAATATTTATTTATGACCAAATCCTCATGGATCAACTGCAACATCCATTGTTTACCTGTGAAGAAGTAAAATACAGTGGAATAATGACCACGACCGATGGCAGGTTACTCTCTTTCTTGACTCACACAACATTACACATTTTTAGAAGAATTCGAAGAAATTGCATCACAAACACAATAGACAGGATTAGTCAAGTAACTCGGAAAAATTCAAATGTTTAGAGATCACCTTCATAAAGCACAAGAATTGGAAGAATATTCCAGTCCTCCTTGAAGTAGCTTCGCTTCATTTGACCGATTGTTGGTAAACATATTGAAAGAGTAATGAAATTGTGTTCTAAAACAGAAGGAATTTTGAGGTGGAATTTTGAGGCGGAATTTGGAGTAAGCATTGAAGAAATTAAATTACAAAATTACATATTCCAAGGGAAATATAGATTCGTCATAATGGCTACGAGAGAAACTATGTGTTGGATTTATCATAAAAACTAGAATTGGAGCCTTTAAAGATAATTGCTACAATGGTGAGCTTAAGAAGACCAAACTTAAGCACCAGAAGAGATTTCATCGATCATGGTGTTATCTCCAATTCTTCATTACGGACTGGGCATGCTAGGATTACGTATCCTACCACCAACCGCATTCCCTACGTGGTAGATTGCTGGTTATGACGCATTGGATGTAATTGAAGGACATGTTTCTGCATGCTTTTACTGTTCATTGTAGTTATATTTCCATTTTATTTGTCTCTTTATGAATTCATCAATGCTTTTATTAATGACCCTTTCTCTTCGCCATGGCATTTTGCATATTTTCGCCTATGCCATAATGCAACGCCTAAATGTGTGAAATGAGAGTTTTCAATTTGGAATATAAAAATTAGGTTATTTTTCAATCGAACTTTAGGCACTTCCGGCAATCGTAACGAAGCAGTCCGGAATGACAATAAGCGATTCCTATATCATAAGTCCGATCCAGTTATGCAGATGTTTGCTGCGTCGCTTTTCGCTTAAGCGAGGTCTATTTGCTAAATAGCCGCTGGTAGTTTGATCGAACCGAAGATCGGTCGACTGCGTAAACTCAAAACGACCACCACTTCGAGTCGCTGAATCAAATCTCTGGAATTTTTGGGGAACAATAACCCTGAAGCATATATTGGGGAGGAGCCAATATTGATCCTATCGGCGTTAATAAGCACACTACACCATCAGGGATACCGTCCACAAAAAGGACCATCTACTTTGCTGCAGAACATTACGCACGTGTGTAGCGTCCAAGGTTTCCGATGACTCCTATCAGATTTAAAATTGCACGAAAAATGTGCTCCACGTTTAAAATATGCTCATCTCTGATTTTTTATCTCAGAAGTCCGCATATAACTTTGAAAAAATGCAACTTACTTGTGATAGTTAACTTAAAAAGCGTGAATTTCACATATCAAAGCAAAGAAGAAACTAATAAAGATCATACGAGCTAAAAGATTTAGAAATCCAGGTGTATAGAATCCCCTTCCATCTAAAATATCGCATACTTTACTTTTTCCCGCATCCGAACCTAAACTTGTAATCGAAAAATGACTATTATGAGTTATGGTTATTTTTGCGGACCCCTTCGTATTTTCTTTATTATCTCTTGTTTGATCGCATGGCCTGTTTGCCATCTTAGTACCTAGTAAATGAAGATGCATGCGCCTAATATTTGCATTTTTTTATGCGGAATTAGGCCTAATCCAACGAAAATTCTCTGTAATTAAGCAAATCAGAGAAAATATAATTTAAGAAGATGAGACCAAACGGTTCTGCTCTCGTTCATCTTTCTTTCACACTGTCCTTAATCTCAGTAGTCCGAAACGATAAAATTCATGCTTTCTACGGTCCTGTATTTTTGTTTCTTATGTTATAAGTTATTTCAGAATGTTACTGCGAAATTTATATCTCATTTGTATGCGTATGACTCGTGTCTACAATGTTCACTAGAAAAATACCACCTTTTCTATTTTCAACAGTTGATTTACAGCCGGTTCCCATGGTACCAGATTCAGTTTCAGTATGTCTTTGATGTACTTGTGAATAACGTTAATGAACATGGTCAAATATCTTAAACTTAGGTTCGGTTTTATAATGTCTCATAAAATATAAGCATTAATTAATTTGGACGTGGAGATTATTGACTCATCCGATTTTATAATTAATATGATTTATCATTAGTGAACGCAAACATCGTATATAATACCGTCTGACAGCTATTGAGCTGTTTAACGGTCGTGTTTGAACTTAACTTGTAGTCATTCAGGTGCAGAACAAAGTTCTAGCCTTAAGCATAGGTTAAAATTAACCTTCAGTTTAAGGAGGCATCACAAAACCTGGCCTGAGAGTAAATGAATATGGTTTCACGACAAAGGGGGGGGGGTATGAAATGGCAAAATATTTATTATACGAAAATTATGCAATGATAATTGTGGGTGTATTATAGCACGAGTTGATGATTAGCATAATAAATTTCTATAACCGTTAATAGTCTTTAATGTTCTTATAAAGTATATGTTTGGTAACTGTAGCTTTAATTAATCTTAAAACGTCATTATCTGCATTATGTAAGAATTTTAAATTTCATCTTTTGGATTTATATTGATTCCGTATGTAACAAACGCATTCTTACTGAAATGCCTGTTTAGTCTTTCATTTTCGTACATATTTTGGTTTTATTGTTAAACTTACTTGTACCCAATAAATAATTCAGAAAGATGCAGCGCATGATATTTCTAAATTATCAAGAGCTCTGCAAAAATTTCTGTTTCAAAAAAATATGTTGTGAATTTATGTATTTAGGGAGATGGTAAGGCTTGCTCTGACGACTGTTATTGCGGCATAACTCTTGATTTACATTACGGTACTTATATTGAAGAAGGCTCATACTCCTGCTTTTTTATTGAATTTATTGATGCATAAAAGATATTTTAATCTCATTCCTGTTTTGTAAAGCCACTTATTCTCTTTTTAATCTAAGTTGATATTTTGGGTTATTGAGCGAATTTAAAATGTCGCATTATAATTGAGTTCTCTTCTTCATGTAAACATCTTAAGTTTAAATTGCACATGTTATTCAAACAGTTGAAATGTTCTTTCGTATTTTTTTCTGCCGTTTTTCGCTGTAGTGTTGATTACGAGTATTGGCGTTGACTTAAATGTAAAACTCATTGCTCCATTGCCATTCCGATGGTATAAAGCTATTCATAGCGTTGATGAAAAGCTGAAGTTAGAGTTGATAATTGGATGGAAATCAACGTTATCGTTTTTACTTCCGTGACATAGTAGAAACGAAAGAAAGGGGTTGAATCAAAATAAATCCATTTAGAAATATTAGTAGTGTCATACAGTGGTGTAACTTGACGTCGCATACGTTTTTTACTCTTCTTTTTATCTGATTTGTATCGAGTTGTTTGTTTTTAAATTTTTCTATTTTTCATTTATCCTGTCATTTCCTCGCACATATCGCAATTTTTCTCCATTCTCCTAAGTGAATCGGTTTCATTAGACAACCCGCATGGAATAATAATGGCCGCAATCTCAATCTGTCTGTAGTAATTAGAGTACACCTTTATTTTTCACTATCCCTTTGTCCTGTCATTCGCACGTGCTTGTTTGCGTTCTGCTTATGATCACGCACCCTTGGCTTCAACGGGCCCTTAAAAAGTCCTGTCAGAAATCCGACGCCGGGCGTCGCTTCGACTGCTCGCCGAGGAGAGGCGCCGCCGTCGCCGCTGAGACAAAGAGATGCAATCGGCGGCGGTGCGGGAACGGGCGCGTGTCTTCCTTTACCAGATGTTGGAGATGCGGAGGATCGAGTTTCTCTCTGCGCTAACCGATTGCGTTTCCTCCTCCTTCCTTGCCGTTTTTTCCGAATCGGCGTGCACATGGCCGCGCCAGCACGTGCGTGCGGCACCGAGTTAGAGGACGTGAGGCCCAGATCTTAACGAAGCACGTCCCTTCTTTTCGAGGACGGAATCCAAGAGGAAAATAACTAGGTGTTTTAGAACTAGTCCTCACACTTCGTCGGATAGTGGAATTTTCAGTGACGGAGGGGCCTGATGAATTCTTCGGGGAGGTACGAATTTACTAGTGCTGTCGATTCTCCAGTGTGGATAGCGAATTGTATCGTGTCATTTTTATCATGCATATATTTGTGCGTGCGTATTGGATAAAAAAAACGAAAATAATATGCGGCACGTACGTGGCAAACACAAAACATGAAAAAACGGACCTAATTTGGAAATTTTGGTGACACAAAAAAACTATGTCTACAGAAGGAAGGGACTCAGGTTATCTTTCCTTCCTCCGCTTAAGAAGGGGGGATTGTGCAACATACATTTTACATTCCTTGTGCATATTTTTTCGTTTTCTGTTTTATTTCTTCTATGATTGCAATCTTATGAGTTTTTATGGTACTCCAACTTCTTCTAGAACATAGTACCAAATTCCGTGGTCACTGCAACTTTAATGACCGGATCAGAATTTTAGATTTTTTATTTTATTCATATGCATCAATTATCATTATATATTACTTTGGCCAACCATTGAATTAATACGTATTGTATAAAGAAAACTGATTTCAATGCTTGTAACAACTGCAGTAAATTGTGAATAGCAATTTTTTTTAGGTTTGATTAAGAATCATTTAGGAAATTTACCCTAATGGGGAGGAATAAAATGTATAAAAGGCGAACATTTTGTGATATTGTGTATTTAGGGAAAAAAGATGACTTCCCACTGGTTTTCTCTGAAGTTTAAAACTTTTAACTTAATAGTCCAACTAACTTAAGCGATGTACTTTTTCCGAGAAATGTTCTCCTGGTTGCCTAGATATTTGAGTGAAACCTTTCAATTAAAAGTTGAGTATACACTATTTACACATTCGCATAGTAACATTCCTTTCGTACCAAGTTGCAATAGGCCATTGGTTCGTTCTGTCCGTAGTATATTTTGACATTGGACTGGGGCGAAAAGAGGAAAGATAAACCATCGCTTTCGGACACCACAAGAGCTTTACTCTTCCGACCTGACAATACAGTGTTACCTTTTATGCACTCACTCTCCGGCTGTCCTTCTCTCACCGTGCCACCATCCCCTTCCATTTTTTCCACCCCTACCATTTCCCAACACCCCCTTCAGTTCAGACTACAAGGCCACTCGAAGGGCCACCAACCTCACATAGAGGTGGTCTTTGAAAAGCCCTCATTGTGATCTCCTCCTCATCGCCCCATTTAATTCCCCTATCGTATTTCTTCGCCAGGGCACGAACCCTTGCGGCAGCACCGTGGCGTCCGGCCCTGCTATCCGAGTGGAGGCCCATTCCCTCCCATTCGCTCCCGTCCCACTCTTGAACTCGTAAACAACGCCGCCCGATGCGGCGCCAACAGCTCTATTTTAACGATCAACGGCTGATTTTTAAAGCTAGAGGTTATTCAAGGTCATTTTACTGAGACATTTTGGAAAATTTTGAGCCCTGGATCATAACGCTGAGAGATTTAAGCATTATTTCCTCGAATTAGGAATATTTTGTTCATTCTGTTTTTTACAGTGAAACTGTGTTAATCGATTCTCTCGAATACTTGCGTACTAGGTGATACTCCCAAAATTTATGTTGTTGATGATAATAATGGAAAAAGGACAAGTTGAAATAGAATGGAATCTAAATTGCATAGGGTTAGAGTTGAGGCTAACCAATATTAAGCCAAACGATGTTTCCTTGATAACGGCATCTTGCCGCGAATCTCTAGATTTGAATTACTTCCTTACCATCTCGTATTGCTAGTTGTCCATTTTCATATTACTAGGAATATATTTATAGAATAAATCGATGTTTAAAAAATGACTAATTTTAAGAAGTCGTAGCTCTGGCTTGGCTACAATATTAGGGATTGGAACTAAATCAATACATTTGGAATAATATTGAATGTCATGGTGTGATTAACAAAAAAGTAGTGAACAATTAAATTCGATGTCTTTTTTAACAACTATCGCAAAAGATATTGTGAAATCAGCATTAGCTCTTCCAAATTTCCTTTTTCATCCTAACGCCGATGAAAGTTGAATTTACGGTTTACTGGTGTTCGACCATACCTTCATGAATCTAAAATGAGCCTACGAATCATAATCTATTGAATTATGATATTGGACACATTAAACCATACCCATACATTAAGTATCCCTTCCCTATTGTTTGCCATTAGACCGGGAAACATCCGGGCCTTCTCTAGACCCTTAACCAAGTTCACAGGCCACCCACGCTCTCAGCAACCCCTGCGTGGTAGCAATCCATCCATATGGAAGTAGACAAAGTTCCCGCATTCAAGGGGACACGGTCACTACAGTGTTGATCACGCCTCTTCAGTCAGTCCCCTCAGTCACCCGTTAGGACTAAGACCACCTACGGAGTTGGAAATCCACGTCCTTGGGCAACTTAATGATATCTTCGCCTTATATGCCCAAGCAATGCGATGAATTTTTCGAAGCAACATTTCTTGTTTTGATTCTTTTCGTTGCGCCAATAATGCACGCGGTTGCGACAAGCCTCCTTAATATGTCTATAGATTGCAATTTAACCTTCAACAGCTAGGAACCAAAAGTAAATTCGTTTTACCGCTGATTCCTGTTTTCTTTCATAGCTTTGCGGCACGTATACGTGTTTTCGTGTTCAAAAATGAAGCACACACACCTCTGCGCAGATACGCGTTGTAGTCCCATGCTTCCCGCATTCCCGCTACATTAACCTTTTTTCTTGCTTGTGAAACTTAGCCTTAAACCTTCCTCACTTTCGCTGTTTTTTTATTTGAATGAGCTCCCTAGCTCTTTCCTCATGTGCCTCTCCATATTTTTTTTCCTGCCTTTTGACCGATTTCCACGTATGAATTCGTTCATTATGAAATGATAACTCGAGAACAGGGTACGCAGCAGGAACGCAGAAAAAATAACATGTGACGCGTGATTTTACGAGCTACCAACCCTACTTTGTGAGCACTGTATTCACAATCGTAAACCGTTTTTATGAAGCGTAAGACGCCCGGCAACTTACGTACATGTTTTGAAGAAGGAACTGAGCAATATTGGCCAAATACACTTTCTAACAAAAAATCCCACTTAACGGCAAAATTCCTTTATAATTTCATTGGTAGAACATCAGCCTAGCAAATCGAAGGTTCAAGTCCCGATCAAGGAGTTTTTTTATAAATGGAATCCGCACCCATCCACCCTCACCTCCTTAGTAGTAGCGGGTTTTCGTGTTTGAACTTGAGTGTGCGTGTTTGTGCGTGTATATGTATATGTTTATGTATATATGTGTGTGTGTAAATATGTAATTATTAATAGTAGTCTACCGATTAAGGTAGGTTTTGGATGAACACAGACTATACAACGCTGCAACGAAGTATTTGTTCACCTATCCTAACAAAACACAACCCGACATCCAACAGTAAACCCTCCTTCAATTCCGCATACTTCCTTCCTCCTCCACTCCATAAATCATTTATGTTTTTTTCCAGGAAGATAAAAGCATCATTTTTATTATTAATTCACCAAAATATCAATTTTTTATTGAGTATATTTGGAGTGAGTGAATTGAATTTTTGTTATTTGACACTTTGCATTTGAGTTTTTCTTCTTTTGGGAAATAATGAGAGGCGCAACATTTATTACCTACTAAATTATTATTGTATGAGATAGTGGGTCGCGGAACCAGAGGTAGTGGACTACTGACCGGAGGGCCCGGGCTCTATTCCTGGGAAAGCCTCTCTGGGTACCATTAGCTCAACCCAAGCTGTGTGATTTTTCGGGTATCAGATCTTCCTGGGAAACCATAACGGGCACAGGGAAATTAACTGGCCCCTCTACCCTGATGTGTGAATTTCACACGCCGTCGGGCTTAGTACTGGGTGAACTCTTCTGTCACTACCAAACCGACCTCATGGTGTTTGTGGTTTATGCATGAGATAATACAATAAAATCAATCGAAAATGAAATATCACGTCAATTAAATTAAAGTTTCGAAGAAAATACTCAGTAATGATGCTGTGAAAGTTATTTTTTAATATTTCCAAGCATATATGCATCTTTATTATTTGTGATCGTACATGGAAAAAGAATATATTAATTAATGCATAAGGCTCTTACCATACCCACGTTTTTTTTACCGATATCATAATATTCTAAACTATTGTTCTTATATGAAGATCCGTCTGATTTCCTTAGTATATCCGTCCACTAATTGGCATGTTTAATAACATGTGATAGGGCATTCATCTTTAAAAGAAAAACTTGCGGAATGGAGGGAGGAGTTGACGTAATATAGGATTTGGTGGGGATATGCGAGTGAAACCCACTTTTTATTCGCAAGTACCTTTGCATCCTCTCATAGTGAAAGATGAACTTCTCGTATTATGGTCACACATGTGTATGACAGAGTTGAAAAAGTAATTGCCAGAAAGTGGAACATTTTATTCAATGGAACTCGGCGTTCCTCTAGTGGATGTGAATTAGCGGTGGCATTTGTTTCCAGTTGCCGGCCACCTGGGCGGCTGCGGATACCTCTTCAGCTGCTGCTGCAGCGTCAATAGCCACACTTCCTCCCCACTTCCTGTTATCCTCCCCGCCCTCTCTTTCTAATCTGAATAGATTACATATTAGCACCTCCATGTAGCCGCATGACGGGAAAGCAAGACCGTGGAACTGTTATTCCGTTGCATTCGGGATGTAATTTGCTCTTTTCTGACTCGGCTTAAAACTGTAGAAAATATGAAAAATTTAGTTTTTTGTATTTAGGAAAGCTGGATTACTCTTAAAACTTTAGGACAATTGCTGATACAGTCTGCCTAATAATATGATCATTTTTGGTAATGCATCCAGGGTGACCAGTATATCCAACGTTCATTTTTTCAGTAGTAAAGGATGAATCCAATTATTTTGCGTTAAATTTAGATTTCTAATGTGAAATATGAGGTAAAATTAAGCTTTGACTAATATAATTATCTGAAATAATTCTAGAAAAAATGCAGAAATATTTTTTATCATGATCGCTAAACTATGATGTTTAGGTACTTTCTGTGCGCCTAGGAATCATTTTATTATTTATTTTATATGATTTCCCAGTTTTGCATCGTTTTGTAAATTTTCTTCTCGGAGAAATAAGAGTCTAATATGTCCTCCAAATTCTTCGTTTCTCCCGAAATATTCTCTTTAGGAATTACGAAATCAATACAAATGTATGGATCCTCATAGTTTAGCTGAAATAAGTTTAGCAAAACATAAATGATATATCGCTCCATAATCGAGTGTTTAAGAATTATGATGACTTTAAGGGGAACTGAAATAGTCACTATTGGCTAAGTGGCGTCAAAGTAAATCAAGAAGAAACTTAACCATGAGGAGTGCCTGAATTTATTATGAATGTACTAGTAAGTATTAATAGAGATATCTGAAGATAAACGCCTTTTTTATTTAGCTTTGATGTAGAGCGTTCAAAACACATTATCGATTTATAATATATTATCATAGGACTTTAGTTTACAGTTAATCATTGAAGAGTAGAATTACGTGAGCCCGTAAAAAATATTGAAGAGGATATTCACTTATTTGTCGCTGAAAGATGACTCACCAGGGTTTTAGTTTCGCATCGTTCATAAAAGTCGTTTAAATGATTTGCCGTAATGATGCATGGACACGCGGCACTTCCTCTCTCACCCCACGCCAACTCCTCATCCTCCTCCCTTGAGCTATCCTTTCTTTCCATTATTTATCTCTCCCCTCCATTCACCTCTCCAACCTCACCTCTTACTCCAGCCCTCGGCTCATACCCCTTCCCTTCGGCAGGTGAATAACGTCGAAATATCAACTCTTCGACAGGAAGCAACCGATTGGTTGAATCTTGTTCCATTGTAATTCATATTTATCATCAAAACTTCGACGCGATCGCTTACAGTATCCGCAATTGCCTCTTCCTATCACTTCCAGTTTAATATTAATTCTAAAGTTAATTAATCTGCGGTATTTCGTATGCGAATATCGAAAGGGGGAAGGTCGACACAAAAGAAAGGATTTGTGGGAAGTAGAAAAGGATTGAGTGTGAGGTCGGCCGTGTTAGTGGACACCGAAGACTAGCTGGCTGTGATGCTTAGGATCAAGAACCAAGGGTCTCCTGGTTTCCATTTTCGTATGTGTTTTGTTATTTTTTTGTCAAGGATTGCCATCCTCCATTCGACCCACTCTATTCCCCGCTCTCCGTCACCTTGGCATAGACGATACTGATGTCGAAAATGGGAGCGGGAAAGAACAAAACCAACCTCTATCGTCTTGCACCAACAGGTCCAGACTATGATCACCTCAATTTTTGTTTTGCTTGTTCAAGGTTATAATATGAAAGACACTATTTTTTACTGTCCATTCAATATAAGCAAAAGTTAATATAGTTTAGTGGGCATTAACATAAGTAAAAGTAAGCATATAAAATTTTCAAATAAAAAGAATGCAGAAAAGGAAATTTACACCCTCTTTGGAGAAAGAATCCCATGTACTAGTCAATGCAAATATTTAGGCATATATTTAACTAGGGATCTTGGGTGGGGAGTCCAAGTAGATAATTTGACACTGAAGGCATTTAAAGTATTGCATTGGGTGATGAGAAATTTAAAAGGAAGTAGCGTAGCCACAAAAGAAAAAGCATATAAGGCACTGGTTATCCCTATCCTAGAATACTCCTCCATAGTATGGGATCCATATGAGGTGGGACATATTAAAAAGATAGAAAAAGTTCAAAGAAAGGCAAGATATGTACTCGGAAGGTACAAAAGAACAGATAGTGCCACAGAAATGTTAGATATACTGAAATGGGAGAGTTTGAAAAATAGAAGAAAAAGGAGTAGGTTAGGCGCGATGTATAGAATTGTTAAAAAGGACGAAGCGTGGGAAGATTTATGGCAAGGGATAGAAAAGCCTGACTTTAAGGGAAAAAACGACCATAGCCTCAAAATAAAAATAAGGACTCAAAAAACAAAAAAGAAAAAATACTCTTTTTTAAATAGAACTATTATTGATTGGAACCAGCTGCCTGGAGGTTTGTTTGAACCCTTTCCATCCAATTTTAGAAGTTTTAAGTTGAAATGTAAAGCAGCCACTGGGTAATAAACTTCATTGTAGTTATGAAAATAGTGTTTGTATGTGATGTGGACGGCATTTTGTATGTGATGTGGAAGTTTGTTTGTATGTGATGTGGAAGTGTCATTATGTAAAAATATTTTGTCTCTTTTCTGTTTTTATGTGTTCGTATGTAATTTTCGTTGTTAGTAGTTATCTTTGACCTAACCTGACCGTTGCCACCAGGAAATTTGCCTAGTTGCAACGTAATTGTGTAAATAAATAAACAATACTAACTTATTTATTAATTTTTAATCTAAACGATTAGTTTAGTTTCATAACTCTCTTTAGTTGGGACTTGAAATGCAATCAGTCTGGATTGTCATCCGAACTAGTTCCATGGCAACTGTTCCACTCGTGCTGTTTTCACTAATTCATTTTACTTATGAGATAGGGAGCACTTTCATGCATCATAAATGACTTTTAAAATTTGGATTGATATCCGCCCATTTTGTGCTAATGGGGATGCGGTAGTCCGAGGGATAGAGCGCTGGACTACTAACAGGCGGACCCGGGTTTGTTTCTCTGGGACGCCCCTGGGAACCTTCAGCTTCTCTCAAGCTGCGTAACTTTTGGGTATCAGATCTTTCTGGGAAATCATATGCGTCACAGGGATGTAATACGTCGCCCCTACCATAATGTGTGAATATCACACGCCGTTGGCCGTTGTACTAGGTGAGCTCTGCCCTCAACTATCAAACTGGCCTTCAGATTGATAGGGGTTGATGCACTTGAATCATTAATTTCACTGGTGGGATGATCATCAAAATGATTTTTGAATAACTACTATATAATTATATTAATTTATGAGTTATGGGTAGTCAAGTCTACTTTTTTTATCCGATTCTGGGATACCAGAAGCACAATAAATTTGTGTTAGGATTTAAGTATGCAATACATAATGAGTTAAGAGATTTTAATTAGACCCATTATCTTTAAGATTAGAAATATTGCTACCGATAAGGTTGGAGCTACTGGCTCAAGTAGAAATTATGGTGATCCGAAAAAGTAATTAGCAGCACATCTACAGTAAACTCGCATGGGTACATTTCAAAATGCATTTGATGAAGTGGACTCAAAGAGAAGAGCATCACCGACTTAAAAGACTATTTGTAGCAAATTTGTAATTTGAACCTTAACAATTCCAAAAAACTGTGGTGCGACAGTAACTTTTAACTGAGTCATCCGCTAGATGTGCATTACGATGCAGCAAGTTCAGAGTGTATAAATCATTCGCTTTGACCGGGATTCGAACCCAGATCCCTCGATGTCCGGCCGAATGCTTTAGCCAGTTAAACTGCCTCTTACACTCCAATAAAATGCGGGAAATGCCGCGACAGTCACAACATCTTGTTCCATTATCATCTTCTTCTAAATGCGGAGCCTTGTCGTTGCAGCCTATGGTCTCTCTACATTGCCGTTCTTTTCAGTTCATTGTATGTTGTTACTCACGCAGTAAGTACTTTTTATATCATCTACAAATTTCCTTCTTGGCTTTCCTCTTCCTTTTTTCCTATTATTTTCCCCTCCATTAGATTTTCCAGGAAGATGTTATATCTGAGAACATATCCAGCAGCGTTAATTTTCCTTCCTCCATCTCTTTTATACATTCCTTTCCTCTTTAATTCCTCTGAATACTTCTATGTTAGTCTGCAATAGTGTACTCCAAATAAACGTTTTTGCAGAGCATTTCATAATTTCCAATTTCACGTTTGTTTCACAAAAGATTATTTTTATTTTAATATGCCTTCTTTGCCGAGGCTATCCTTTTCATTGCAGAGGTGCATCTGTTGTCTCTTGTAATTACACTCCCAAGTTAGCTAAGAACTCTTCTCCTTGGCTTATCATTGATATCCTTATCATTAAATTTACAGGAGGTTCTGATCTGTTTCTAGAACCTATCGTAGCCTTGATTTTCTTCACATTTATTTTCAGTTTCCATTTTTTTAAAGCTGTGGACAAGGTCTTGAGCATTCTATTCTTATCTTTGGCTGATTCTACCAGAGTCACAATATCATCAACAAACCTAATGCAGTGTATACTTCTGGCATTTATGCTTATCTCTATCTTGTTCCTTGAAAGCCCCCAAAAACTCGGAGTTGTTGCATTGCCTAGCAATTCCACTATTAACCTCACAATTAAATCAATAAAGTTGATGATTGTTGAAGATATCATAAGAGATTACCATTTTTCTGGCAATGATTTTTAAATAAATCGTAACGTGGTAGTATTATAATAATGAAGGGTTTGTCAAATTTTGACGAAGTTCTTGACGATCAATCTGGCGTTTTATTATTGAAGGAAAGCGGAACTCCTTAGTGTGTCTCAAGTTTTTACCATTGGTAGATATGTGAGCTGTACTTTATATGTGTTACTCATCGTAAAATAAAATATTGAGGAAGTAAATATGGTTTTTGAAGTACCTCAACGAGCCCGATAATATATAACAGTTTTTTGATCAAAATTATTCAGGTCCTAAATACTATGGACAGGGGATAGGAAAAGAGTGAGTGAATAAAGGAGTGCTGGCCGAAGATCAAGGCTTAAAAATGTTGATTCGAATTAACGCAGTCCACAAAAGGACGAAACTTGCAAAAGGAATATAAAAATCTCATTTTCTCTTCATCCATAGCATACCTGAAGCGATATTTTTCTGAAAGAAAGTACGAATGAGGTAGGATAGAATTGAGAGAGCTCCTGAAATGTTCCTCACTGTTAACGTATTTATACTGAAATGGCGTGTGCCTAGGGTCAATAGTCTAACTGGATATCTAGATACCTGTCTATTCCAAATAAGGGCGGGAATAGAGGATGAAAAACTTAATTCAAGCTCTAGAATATTCCGATTTTGTCTGATGACATACATTTGGCTTGAACCTAACTTCACTAGCGAACAAACACAAAAACACAAAAATACGAAAAAAGCTTCTCTCTTTTGAGAAAGGTGCTATCGCCACCGAAAATTAAGAATACGTGTGTTTCTTTTTTGTGTGTTCCTTTTTTTTTGTTTTTTTTCATTAGTACTATCTTGGTGTGCATTATTATTCACATCCGTGGAACTTTCACATAAGTCGTGTGAGTTGAGTAATCAACCCAAAGGTGGGTGTGGTAGGTGATGGTAGAGTTCACCCAGTACTAAACCCGACGGCGTGTGCATTCACACATCAGAGATTGGGGTGCCAGTTCCTTTCCGTGTGCCGGTTATGGGATCCCAGAAAGATCTGGTCCCTGAAAAATCACATGGCTTGGGTGGAGCTTTGGGTGCCCAGAGTGCCCTCCCCGGGAATCGAACCCGGAATCTATTTACTCGTATATAGGAGCCATTTACATTCCAAATCCGTAGCTCAACGAAAAGTACCATAAAATTACTTGACAGGTTTGAGCTTCATTTACGGTCAGAAATGGAGTAAGTTTTGTAATTTGTAGCCAGTACACTCCTTGATAGAAATGTAAAATTAAAATATCCTGGAGTCTTTCATTTTGTCCGTAAATAGAATGTTTTAGTTTGCCGTCTTACGTCTACGTGTGGTCATGTATCTCGAGAAAGAGCAGCTATGATCTTACGCATTTCCTATTCACGCACCTTATACTGCATTCACAATTTTCTCGGGGTTATAATTTATTGGAGCGAATTTTAAATTAATTAATCGTCGCTTTATTTTTACAAACCTTGAGAAATGAATCACTTTAGCTCGGAATATGTTTTTTAAGCCAAAGGGCGCCTTTTTTTTATTAGTAACCTTATTCCATATGCTGAATCGTAAGGTGTTATCTTCATTATTTGTCTATAATTGTTGTATTAACGTAGTACAAAACATATTGTTTCTCGTAAATTATCATCTCCTAGCCCTATGTGAAAATGTTAGAAGTTATGGAATGATATTCAACAAACTGGATGACTGAAATCTCTAGATGCTCTCTTGTATGCCCGTAATTGGGTTGCATAATTGGAGTATGAGATGCGATGTGTTACCAAAACTTCAAAATACATATTAACTGTATCCGTAATCAAGATTTGATGTTTTGAAATAATAACAATTTTCTTCGGTCTTACTTCAGAATTAATTTTGTCAATTTCCGTAATTTTGATATTTCGATTTGCATATTTACGTTAGGTTTATATTAGTTTTTAAGAACATACTACCTTGATCAAAAATTTCCCGGAATTTATTCAGAAAATTAAAAATACAAGTTTATTCATCTAAATCTATATTGTCCCCTTCAAAGTAATCCCCATCGACTGCAACACACTTATGCCAGCGCTTGATCCAATCCTCGAAACATTTTTTATATTCGGTTTTCGGTATGTCCATCAGTGCTTCCTGCGATTTTTCCATTACTTCCTCTCGGCTGCTAAAACGCGTTCCCCGTAATGGTTTTTTAACTCGATTGAACAGAAAGAAGTCACAGGGAGCCAAATCAGGTGAATTCGGTGGCTGTTGGATGGTATTTGTTGCATTTTTCGTCAAAAAATTACGAATAATGATAGCACTGTGCGACGGTGCGTTATCATGGTGCAAAATCCACGAGTTTTCTGCCCACATTTCTGGTCTCTTTCGGCGAATTGCTTCACGCAAACGTCTCATAACGCCCAAATAATACTCTTTGTTTACTGTCTGGCCTTCTGGCAAAAATTCATGATGCACTACACCGTTGTAATCCATGAAAACCGTCAGCATTGCCTTCTTTTTTGACTGAAAACGACGTGGTTTTTTTGGTCTCGGCTCATTTGGTGAACGCCATTCACTTGCCTGATGTCTGGATTGCGTGTCGTACTCATAAACCCACGTCTCGTCTCCAGTAATGATCCTTTTGATGAATGTGGGATCGGATTCAGCCTCGCAAATCATGTCTTTTGCGACGTCAACACGGTCTCTTTTTTGCATGAAATTGAGGTCTTTTGCTGCTACACGACGGAAACCCAAATCATTAACCACAATGTCTTGGGCGGATCCATAGGCAATGTTCAAGTCCTCCGTTATTTCTCTGATGGTTAATTTGCGGTTATTGACCAACATTTCTTTTACTTTATCAATTTTTTCACCGACTTTCGATGTCGATGGTCTGCCACTGCGTTCATCATCTTCGATTGACTCACGACCACTTCTGAACCGCTCCTGCCACTGGTAAACGACCGTTTTTTTTAGAGAATCGTTGCCGAAACACTTTTCCAACATTTCCAACGTCCGTGCGCCACTAAATCCGTTTTTTACGCAAAATTTAATACAAGTTCGTTGTTGCAAATTTAAATCCATTTCTGAAATTGTAAAAAATCGCCAACACACACAGAGATAGATGTACTCTTGGCTACGTAACTTTTGCAAATGTCAAGTTATGACACTAAGATTCAAAGGGAATATCAACAACAGATGTACCAATTTAACAAAAAAAACAGAACTCAAATCGGAACGATGGGAGCGCCACACGGTGGTTATTCCGGGAACTTTTTGATCAAGGTAGTATATAACCACAGGTACGCACAATGAATTATATTTTATCATTTCAAATATTTATATAGTGTATTTAATCGTTCAGTTATTTAGCTTTGTATGAAATATTTCCATGGCTTTTTTGATCCGTATTTGACATATTTCGGTAGATATTATATATGCGATTGCATTTTTTGAACAGTACACCCTCAGATTATCAAAGTTTCACATACGATATATCTATGTAAGCATTTGTAGTGAGAATCTCACGTAGTTAACCCTGGAAAATCGAATTTATATCTTAAAATTTGGATTATGCAATGCCAGATTAATACAAATTTTAAATGGAAGTACTGGTGATGATTAGTCCCCACTCTCTAACAATAATGATAGCCGCCAACGAATCGTATGAAGTCCGTAATCGCGCATTCTCGGCAACGCCCCCGTTCGCTATCCGGGAGCGGAATTACATTCTGACGCGCAGCATTTCCCTTGCCTCTCGCCCTCCCTCCCTTCTTCCACCTCTACCTCGACCTCGACACTGATATTAATCTCCCTCGAGTCCAGAATGAACCGATCGCCCTACTTCCTCTCCGATACGTACCGTTAGACAGTGAAGAGAATTATGGATGCATCAATGGGAAATGGCGGACGTTTTACTTCAAACATTTTTGCTGCGATTATAGAATGGAAAGCATTTTCGATTCTCCTCTTGCAATTAATTCTCCACATTATGAGATCAGATAATCCTCTAATTACTTAAGAGGGGTAAATTCCGCAGAGATCGCTCTTAATGACCACTAGATAGGATACTCTTAGAGCACCCACCTAATAAAAATTGTTTAATTGCACTTTCATTTAAAGAAATAATTTATATTGCCTTTCTTTACATGCTAATGTTCAGGAGCCACTGGATTTTAACAAGTTTATAGGGGAAGTAAAAAACTCCATGACTTTAACGGCGTTGAATTTTTTGCATATTTCAAAAGTGTGGCATGTAGATTAAAAAAGTATGCATGATAAACTTCCAAGTATCTATTATATAATTGATTGTGAATTAAAGCTGTGATATTAAAACTATTTAAATGTAGACAATAATGACTTAATGGTGACATAGTTCCGGGAGTTCCGAGACTAAATTTTATTAAAGTTTGGAAGTTTGTTTTCCATAATGCAATGTTTCTTTAATTATTGTTGAATATATGAGTGATTGGTAAGTGTAGTTTTTTTGCTCCTTACCATTGAGGTGGTTTAGCTTATTGATAGGACGTTTTGTTCTTTGCTAAATGATCTCGGTAGAACTAATGATTTAGAGCTGTAAAAAACCCAGTGAGTTAAAACTACCAAGGAGTAGTTGAATCAAGAACTATGCCTGTGAGCTCATTACTCTTCGAGATCACGCGGTCTCTTTTCTAGCTTCAAAAATCATGAAAACATACGATCTACTGAAACAAATTCTGTCGGGCGTGACTCATTATAAGTAATTGATGGCCATATTGAGCATGAGAATTTTACATTCAGGATTTCGCTTTTGACCCAAGGCGTGCTATTGTTGAACTTGATTTACAGTGGGAATGTGCGCCTTCAGCATATACGAGTACATGAATGAATCCAGATTCTTTTGCCATTGCCGCATCTATACTATATGAGATAAATGTTTTTGTCCTGCGGGATTTGATTAATTAAAGATTCGGATTGATAGATATACGTTAATATTTGAGGGAAAAAAGTTAATTTCGAATGTCTGTCATGTTTTCACAAAGTTTAGCCGCGAAGGAAGTGCGATTATTTATCATATATAAACACGAATCTTTCTTTCTGATAAAAATAACTTCTATAAAGTTCATTAAATATTTATTCAAGTGAATTTTTATAATTTATAAATACAATGAAATTACTAGTTTTTAATGAATAATTACTACCTTTAATAAATTGGAACTGTAGAATAATTTTTAATATTTTATTGTATTGGAATTATTTTCAACTTCGACTCATTTGAAGAGGTTTTTTTTTCATATCTGAAAAATTATGATACGTCCATATCCCAACTTAAACTTCAGGATATTAAATAAATAACAATCGTCACTCGTCAACATAGTTGACTTAGTATCATGCCAAATTCGGCTCATACCTAAATATGTTTTTGTTTGTAATGCACATGAAATGTGATTGAAATAAAATTGGATGATGAATATGCAAGAGATTAGTTTTGATAGTAGTAATCCTCACTAATTTTAAAATATATTACTATTAATATTATGATAATATTAATAGTAATATATTATAATATTAGGGGGAATTATAAAAATATGAGTCATATATTTTTATTATGAGTACATTAAAAGTAAATTTTTAAATGTTCTTTGATGTTATACCATTAATTGCGAATTAGAAAGAAAAAATTATAGTATCTTTATTCTGAGTTTTATCTAGATTCAAGTCACATTCGAGGGATATATTTATTAAAAAGTATAGTATCTTCAAATGCTACCTTTCGTTCTACCTTTGGTCTATCTGTCGCGTATGACAATGATCTATGGATTATTTGGAGCCTGTTTATCTGTTAATTTCTTTTTCTACTCTTTACCAAAATGAAATTCATATTCATTCCGGTCTTTTTCAGCTTCTTGTTAATTAACGTTGCCATTTATGCAGTGCAGGGCAATTTCCACTGGAATTTTTATTTTTCACGACTATGGTTTCGTTTCAAGGCAACATCATCAGACGATGTTGCCTTGCAACGATATAAAATTGCACTTACGCTGGAAACTTCTAGTTAGTATTCTGTGCTTTGTGTATCGTTAATTTTGTTATACTACCTGGAAATAGTTGGTAACTTGAAATTCGAAACTCATCTTATATTCGGTATCTTTAACGATAACAGATATTGCTATAACGTTGAAATGCCGTCATATCAATCGCTTTCATATTGTTAGAAACAATTACAATTTACAGAAATACAATACCATTATTGAGATCAGAGCAGCACTTATCTCCTACATCAATATGCATGTTAATAGATGAGTGAGATAAAATTTGATTATTCGGGTTGTGTTATTCTATTTTTTTTATTTACTACTAGCGCTATGCCCGGCTTTCCCGGACCAATTTTTCCAAACAGCTGTAACGGGATTCGATTCGTATAATAAAGCTTTTTTCTTCGCGTGTAAGGTAATAGTATGGTGTGCGTTAAAATAGAAATAATTCTTAAGAAAATAATTGCTTTTATTCAGATACGACGAATTTATGAAATAATGCTATGGTAAAAAATATTAATGTATATACTGATCATGTTTTCCGTACAGATCCATATAAACCATTCGTAGTTGTGCCGTTTTCCTTTGATAGATAACTCTTGCAGAAATATTTAAAGACCATCGACTTTTGCGGTACTAGTGAACCGAAAAAATGATGCGCTTCTGAAGATTCTTTTCAAGAAAATATCCAAGACTATCGAATTGTGCAACTGCTTTTTGCTATATACGAAGCGTAAGCTATCAGCATAGATGATAATATACGTTTTTAAAGGTAATACCGTACATATGTATATACAATAGCTTTAGAAAGAATGCGACAGTTTAATTATCGCTCCTTGTTGAAGTGAACAAATTGAAATCTTAATTCTGAGTAAAACATATGATGCCATTTGTATTTGAAATACTTTTTTCTTCAAAAAATCGAATTTCTCAATCTCAAACAATGTCCAGAAAAGTACATCGAAATGTTACTTTCTGCATTTTTGCCCTAAGCAGGAAAACAATTAGAAGCCTTTACTCCGTCTTGGCGTGATGTGTTTTCAAACAAACAAAAAAACAAATTAGTTTTCAGATTTATGGATAATTAAGATATGAATCTTCGTGCATACTGTCGGTGCTGTTGTTATTTTCCTCACTTGAAGTTTTAGATAGGGCATGAGTGCTTAAATTACGTTTGCAAGACATGAAAATTCTACCTCATGCATCAACTAACCGGAAAATGCAAAATTTGAGATACTTTTCCTTGCATAAAATTTAAAATCCACATCATGATTTGAATTATTAAAAATATTGTCCATATTCTACAAAAATATATCGGCAGTGTTGTTTTTCGTTTCACACTTAAGTGGTAAAAAATATTCATCGGAGGAGTGTCAGGATACTTGTGGAATAAAAACAGAAAACAAGCCCGAACTTTTATACAGATATGCCTCAGATTTCATGGGGAGGGTGCCTTGGAGACCTCTGGTCGAGAGTCTTCCTTTTCTCACGATGCCATCAGTAACGAAGCGGCTTCGTGAACGCTCGTTCTCTTCGAGACAATCAGATCGGAGGTGAAAAAGGAAGGCCTGTTATTGGAACGCTTTTGCCTTCTTTACTTGGGATCTTGGTGATTGTGGTCTTCTCTGAAAATAGTAACGGTTTCCCCAAAAGAGGAGAAATTACAGGGCTTGCAAAACGCCGAGGTGAGACGGTATCTCAGGTGAAAAAATCGCTTATAGGCAAATTCGAAACTGGACGTATGGATTGAGACTGTGGGGTACCCGACGAAGTGTGTTTTAGAACACACGGAGCAAAACGTTCGATGGGTAATTTCCTGGAATATCAACACGTTTCATATAAACTAATCTACTCCTCTTGTGTATCAAACTCGTTTTGAGCAGTTACTTCAGAGTACAGTAGTTCCTTACTACTGCTCCGTAGATTCAGGTATTCATTGTGAGAGTAATACGAGGACCTTACTTCCGGTATATCAGTATCCACATTGTAATTTATTCCCTTAGCATGAGTTTAATGGTGGACACGTTCCGCAATCAGTTTTCTTCATTAAATTTCTTCTTTAAATTCCATGGAACTTAATTTACCTGACTGATTTCGGAAGTTATGTGCGCAAAAATAATTAAAAAGCTTATTAGAATGTCGATTGTCTAAATTGATATTTCAAAGCCGTTTTATCATTGTGCCAATCTAAGATTAGAAATAATAGGTTGCTCAAATATGATTAATTATTTCAGTTTCTGTGAACATACATTTTTAAATTAAATGCTTTCCAGATTTCAGAGTAGAAGTTCAGCATTAGCTTACGAGCCAATAGCTTAGCTCGTACTTTCTTCATTCCGCACTTTGCTATCGAGTGTCGTAGGCAATATCTCTCAATCAAAATGAGTGAAGAGCCAAAATAAGAGAGGCGCCATTAGAGATGAAAAGCAACATCAGAAATCATCCGATTTGGACAAACAACGGAAGATTGATTAATTTTAATAAACAAAAATTAATCTTGAAAAGTTCACAGTGGATGCGATTACAAATGAAAATTAACTGATTATCATCGTGCGATATTCATATCTTGGTGTGAATCGTACCTTCAATTTGTTTCTCCCAACAGAAATTTAACCCTTGGCTAAAATGCTGGTAATTGTACTTTAATTATCCTTTCAAATTAAGCCGAGTTATCATTATATGTCATTATCTTAATATTGGACAGAGTTCGATCAGGACGTCAAGTAATGTAGTAATCTATTGAAATGCGGTTTTTCCTATTTCAGCTATATAATTTCGACGTACTTAGCCTAAATATTTTTCCACTTTGTAGGAACTAAACGAGCAAACCTCTTTAAAAAGAAATTCATACTAGGAGATACAGCAAATTCATAATATTTCAAGTTTATAGGCTCTATTTAGCAATTTCAGCTTACGTTAGTGAAAAAACCATTTTTAACTCGGAAAATTTAACGACATCATCATGAGTTGACAATTAGAGAAATAATATCTTCCATATTTTGGTTTGAAATGGTGACACAAACATGCTATGCATGCTTATCATATAAACCTATCAAGTGGTATTTCTGTCGAAAGGGGTCTCGTTTCATGGAAATCAAATTCCTCTTTCATTGAGTAAATTTTTTTCGAAGACAAATAGCCAAGTGAATTGTGCTTTTCCGATCCCAAGCCCTAGGAGTGAGAATAGCTTCAATTTTTATCAAGTTAACCATCCCATCGACTTTCTTTTCCCATTGAGACACTGCCTAGAGGCGCAGAAGTGGCGATATGGGAGAAAAGGGATGCCGAAGGCTTAAACACAAAATTAAGCTCAAATCTTCGGTGGAGAAGGTAGAATTGCCATGCCACGGTCTTGGCAGAAACTGCACCCACCCTCCTTCCTAATCTTCCTTTAGGAATGCGCACGTTGGTTGTTTGTGCGAGCGAGAGGAAGAGCGATCGGTCGTTAATATCCGATCGGAGACCTTGCGGAGGAGGAGTGCGGCTCGCCGGCCCGCCCGCCGCTGCTCCGGGCGTCGCGGCATATGCTGGCGCTTCCAGCCGATTGGGCGATTGCCGTTATCGCGGGGGGGAGGGAGAAGAACGCTTGGCACGACGCAAGAGCTCCGCGGTCTCTCTACGCCGTCTCTTCCGCCTCCGTATTCATTCGGCGCCGCAGTTTTCGGGCCCCGCGCGCTCGGCTAATGCGCTGACGCCGTCGCCGATGGGGTATTCCCTCCCCCAATGGTAGAGAGAATCGTGGCGTATGCTCCAGGGCAGACGGCGGTATCTGAGAAGCTGATAAAGGAGAGCAAGAAGCAGATAGAGAGAGCTAGAAAGGGAATGAGACGATGTGGTTGACTGGAAGTTAGTTGTGTGCCGGCTTGCAGAAGTTAGGGAAAGGTTTAAGAGAGAGGGTATGCTTTCAGAAAACACGAAATAATGGTCAAATACGAAATGACTCTAAAAGGGTATCACGCCACACCATTTCAGGCCACTACGTTTTGTAAAAGATGATGCGCATTAAAACATGGTTGCATTTTCTGCTTTAGCCTGTTTTAATAATGAGTTAAGTAACTTCGTAGCTGCAACTGAGAATTGGCATTTACATTAGTTTATATTGCGTGTCAATGACCCATAAAGCTTATGCTTTTCTCTTTTAAATGTCATTATATGGGCAGAATGAGAGCGAGAATGATTACTAAAATGATGGCTGTGCCTATTATTATCCTTTTGCGACCAATTTACTGTTTGGAGTAACTTGGTATTTTTGTCCTGCCTCTGAGTAGGTTTTTTATAGCTATGATTTAACTAAGATATTTGATCATGACCCTAGCTAGAAAGCTAGGTTTCTAGAAGAATTTAAAGTTTTTAATTTAAATTTAAGTTAAACTCTAGCTGAGTTTCTTTTAACATTTTTAATAGTATCGTTCATCGGCTGTAAAAGATGACTCGAAAGTATCGGAACCAATAATTTTTAGGAACTCATTGGTAAAGACAGTGGTCATATAGACCTTAAATTATAATGTTCATAATTAAGAGAACTAGATTATTTTTTATAGCGGCATGGTATTCTTCCAAATGGTTGCATGTACATACATGTCGACATATAAACTACCACAGGTAGAGGTGTTAGGTCTCTAAAGAACGCAAGCTTTTTAGGGGAAAAATAAATATTGTGATGGTGTGTTATCTATTTGTTATTTATGATAACTTCGGGTGTATGTCCAATGGGAAAATATATAGTATGATAATTTTGGCTACTTCGGCTGCCAACCAATTTTTATTGTATACACTTGGTTTATATATTTGAAAATGCGTCACGAAATATTATTCCTTGTTTGTGGTCTTTGGGCAATCTTTTTCGTAAGTTCATCAAAATGACCGTTTAAAACGTGTTGTCATCTGGCTTTTGGAATATTCCCTCCCGGCTGTGTACCAAATGACTTGCCTTATTGCTGTAAGATTTTTTTAGAAAAACGTCATGCCTTTTGTCTGAATATTAAATAACCTCCAAAGTGGCGGATGTCATAGAGCGATAACTCAGTTTGCTGCCGAAACCGCAATAACATAGAATTTCAATTTCTATTATCATCTGCTGCATTTCGAATTCCCTTACCAAATTTTAAAATCGGAAGTGCGATATAGTGAGTACTATTCCTGAATTATATTTTCTTTTCTTAAGTTTCGTTCAAATTATGTGCACAAACCTATAATGGATTACCAATACCAATTAACCACATCAACCATGAATTATTCACCAATCAAATGAAGGAATTATAGCATAGAAAAATCCCAAGAAATATAATTACTTTTGATCAGGTACATGTGACTTCCTCAGATGCAGCAATGCTAATTTCTCGTTGTTACCTCATAGTACGGCAACCGTATAAAAGAGAGGTTTTAATGCCTCTTTCCGAATGCGAAACGGTTTTTTAAGCCAACCGATATCTCGATTGTTAAGATGCAAGGACCAATTGTTGTCTACACGTGATATCTTTGATGTGAATTGTGACTTCCTTTGTGTCACACGCTATCATTATAGACTTCGCATTAAAAACTATTAATCCTCCCTATGAATCAAAGTTTTGGTAGGTCAGAGGTAGTGGTCAGTATTTATTGAGGGATGTAAATGACTCATTTATGAAGCCAGGCGTGAGAAAAGATTATGCATTGGTATAGGAAATCCTACATTAATGTTAATCTGACGTGGATTACGACAATATGGGATCCTTTTTTAGAACTCTTATCCGACGGATTAAGTACTCCAGTAGAAATCGATTTCCTCACGGAACCTTGTTATGGATTGGAATACTGCTAAAAGAATCATTGGGTTTGGAACCAGGTAAATCTAGAACTAGGCTCTAACAGCCGAACTGATTCGATTCCCGACAGTCAAATTGCTGGACTAAATTGTAACTGGTCACTGATGATATTTACACTGTGAAATTGTTGCATTGTAATATGATGTGAGTGATGGTGTGATTTTATAATCCACTCTTCGATTCATGAATCCTTACTAACCAATGCGCCGACATAAATAAGATTGTATGGGATAGGTATTTGTCCTATTTCACTCAAGGAATATTGGTTGAATAGAATCATGCTTAGCTAGTGTTGTTCTCTTAGTGTTCTGTGATAAAATATTTCACCCGAAAGGAGTGTTCACAGTAAATCATAGATGAGTATAATTTTATCATTTCCCCACATTTTTATCACAACTGATCCGTCAGTCAGATAAGTCTTTCACGACGTTAATGGCGGTGAAATGCATTTATTAAATACGGCGAATTTTTATATCACCTGCAAAGTAAAAGAAAACACAGGCTCGGAAATCAGTCAATTGTTAAAAATATTTGAGTATATAATATCTCCACCTTTCTACCAGAATAATCTTTCTCTCTTCGTCCTGGTTCTTCAGTCACCCCTTCCATTACACCCTCCTCTCAGTTCTCACATATCTACTCGAACAACACCCCTTCGTCCACCGTCGTTGAGATTACTTTCGTTCGATTTTCTGCGTGTATCCCACATCTATAGTCACTCGCAAACAAAAACATTCCCTGTGAATCTCCCTCGGTCAGCTGCACAAGCTCTTTTATAAAGATTGTGGAAGAGAAAGACTTGGCGGGAGAAAGGAAGCTGGTTGTTTTGATCGTCGGCAACTGAAAAAGTGCCTCTACTAAGGGAGGATGTGCCTTAGAGACAGTATTTTTCTCCCTCTTGTCTTGACATTTTTGATTGTCATCTTCACCTTTTTAATTCTGCTTCCCAATTACCAACGAATTTTTCCCGTTATAAATTTATGATTAAAAGTGAAATTTATCCGCCACACGCCGAATTCCAATTGATCACCATCAGCTACTTAGAGCTCTGCGACACTCAGCGACAAAGAAGAATGAACACCCTAGTAAATAAAAAGAAACTTTTGACTTCAGTTTCTCAAAGTAATTTTTTCAGAATCATATTAAATAGCCGGAAAGGCAGTATAGAGAATTAAGTAATTGGTTACGGAAATAAACATGTTTACGTTGGTGCGGCCGTTTTTCCTCGCATTATATATTAAATTAATTGATTTTCAATGGCTATTGAAAGAAACTATTGGTGAAGAAACCAGGGTTGATTTGGAAAATTGTTAGTTAAGTAGCAGTAGCTAATAAAGGAGAAAAGCATATGAAAGTGTTCATCTGAAAGGAATTACCCGAGGGTTTTCTTCCTCGCCAGAACTAAGATTCGTTATATCGCAAATAAAGAAAACAGCCCCATTACTACATCACTGTTTGCTTCAAGTTGAATATTTCCCACTTACTAGCCTCGGTCCTTGTTCAGTTATCCTTTATTGTATCTCAGAATTTAATAGCTGTATACATTTATTTTGGCGCAATAAAATTGTGTTGCACATGGTGTAACGTTTCACTGGTTTCCGTTAGTCATTATATTTCGGAACATTGGCCCTGTGCATACATTTTGTGGGGAATTTTTATTGTGTCGAAAACAATGTGAGGATACTTTTCTTTTCTTCTGGCCAGCAATAAGACATCATCAAGCAAATGAAGCATATTCATCATCGTCAAAAGGTGGACACACAACTCATAAACAGGAGAGCTGAAGCAGGGGCTATTTTTAACGGTTTACTAACGGTTAAGAAAGAAAAGAGTATACCATTGTTTCCCACCAATGACCCTTCAAACGTGGATGTATAAACATAAACTGCTGGACTCCAAAAGGACTCATTTAGGTACGTCGGACTCCATACTGGTCATGACATTCATCACACCGGGTAATAGGGCTCAAGTAACGGCGCAAACCAACTAACGAAGGGTCAACTGTGTCTTCTTATTTTGGGAGCAGAAAGCATATTGAGGTTATTTGAATTGAATTTTCCGATATGATTAACTTTCATATATTTAATTGTATATGACAGAATAGACTTTATTGCACAAACATAAAAAGGTTGGGATACTTTTTCCTTTCCTCGACTCACAACATTATTTGGGGTATTTTCAATTTTTATGGCACTTATCTACGTTGTAACAAAACATTTAAAGATGATAATTTAATAATCCATTGGATTAATCAATGCAAATGTTACTTGATTAAATTCATTAGACCTCTAGAATGCAACAATCATTGTGCTACTCATCATTTCTCAAACTCCATTATGAGGCGCGAATAATGATCATGTGGCGTCATCGTAAGTATATGACGCCTGAAAATATTTCAATTTAATCAAGGGAAGTGAGGGCGAAAATTCTTTGCAAACTCTAATTTTGCTGTCGTATGATTCTTTCTGTCATGCTATGCATTGAAATAGTTTTTTTGCGATGGATTCGATTAATTTTTTTCACTTTTATTTCACAGCTTAATTGGCCATGTTTGCAAAGTTAAAGGGTGGAATGTGGAGGCGTCATCTGCTATCATATTACTTACCCCTTGGGATCAACTCATATCTTTTTATTACACCTACATTGTAATTCATATCTAGATTGCACTCTTTAGCTTAGTGATTTGTTGACTTTTTATTCCAAATTTCATTTATACAAAACATTTTCGATCGCACTTGATGACAAACCTTGTTTTCAGACTGTTTTGACCGGTGTTTAAGCCGAATGAAGGGCGTGTAAGTTAAAATTGTCTTAGTATGGGATAATCTGTGTGGGATTTAATTTCTTTCACTGCAATGTGTTCACGTCTAAAACAAAATATGAAATCTCTTCAGCCACAGATGAAATTATATTCCTCAAGTGCAATTATTCCTTAACTACGGGCATTAGACATTTAAAGGGTGATATATTATGCATCGATCAATGGATGACTCTTTATTCAACCTTAGTTGCTGTTAACGAGCTTAATGAATAATAAGCTTTAAAACTGAAATAGTTTCCCTAAAATCACTTTGAATTAGTTCAATGCTTATTTTCGGTATTATTATTGAAGTTATTCAAATATAGCTTTCTTTAATAAAATGTTTTCAGCTTAATTATACTATCCCCATTTTAATGAAGTGGGACTTTAACCGTCTGTAATGTCAAAATGTACTCCTTCAACGTATTGATATTTATCAACAGTGCTCGAAATCTTCCGTGTCATATTTGCTTACCTCAGATACGAGCTGTCTCTGTCACTGGTGTGCCATTTAAACGATTCAGCAAGAAATAGGAAAATATGCAGGGAGGCATTAGTGACTGAAAAATTGATGCGTTAATTAAAACTACATCGAGAAGTCGGATGAACGGGTGAACACAAATAACAGAGATAGAGCGGGAGACCGAATTGCCAAAAAGATGTTCTCTTCTTTTCTTCTTTTCCCCCAAGACTTCCTTGATCCTATTTACATC
The DNA here is from genome assembly GCF_022747635.1 of Hetaerina americana. Lineage (NCBI taxonomy): Eukaryota > Metazoa > Arthropoda > Insecta > Odonata > Calopterygidae > Hetaerina > Hetaerina americana. The sequence goes on along the minus strand of NW_027286874.1, from coordinate 18,609,086 downwards.
CATTTCTCCTTCCACATTCCGCTCAGCTTTAGCATTTATTTTCACAACTGAGGAAATGGGAAATGAACCCTTTTATCTTCCCGCAGCCATCTCCTCCAAACTGATTATTCATAATGCTAATGGCGTATACACAAAGTGCGTGTGTTTGTGTGCGTCTAGTCACCCTTTTACATCCCCATCGAGACTCACGGGTAATTATAAAACCCCAAAAATTGATAGCTTCTTCCATTTTAATTCTCCGGAATGGAGCCATCACAAAAGAGTAATGAAAAATACTTCTTTCTTTTGCGACTTGTGGTTTATTTAATTCGATATTATACCTTATTCAACCAACATATCTCTCTAATAATTAAATTGTGGATTTTTTGAAAACTCATTAATATATACATGTACGCTAACCTCATCGCTCTCTTTTACTTCCTTTTGTAATCTATTAAAATTAGTACTGCAATTAAGTTTTTTACCTCCAAAATACCGCACCTGTACAACTCATCTACTGTTGCCGCAACGTATTCTTATGATCTGACTTCTTCATAAATGATTTCCTGTGTTGTTTTTTATTGTAAGTGCCACGTTCATTTCTTACCAGATATTCTTCGCGATGTTTCATCTCATTCACTTAATATTCAATTACATACTTGTGAATGAGCTAATAAGTCATATGAGTTAACTTCAGAACTTTTATAAAGTGGTTTTTGAGATTTCCTCTTCGTACGAAAATCTAGAATGTCTTATTTTCAATGTAATAATATACGTTCTATAAGTATGATATAAGTAAGTCTTTCCACTTGCATAATTAGTTCAATTATTTAAGAAAATATGCTCTAATTATCTGACTGCCCGTCTTTTTAATCTATTCTCATCAACTTCATCTGCATGAATTCCTGGCCTATATCGCTTGCCTTCCAACTACGAATCGTGATCCAAACAGCCATCTCCAGTTCGTGTTTCAGTTCCTCTCCTCAATTTCTTCTCACCATGAGTACCGTACCCTGTTTTCTACCTTCCTCTCATACTTTCTCCCGTATCCCTCGCTACATTTCCTTCCTTGCCTCCTTTTCCTCTCGCTCAGCCCCGAAACCAACCCCCGACCCGACGGAAATTTTCCCTCTCTCTTCTATACCACCCTTTCCTGTCATCATCTTCCCTATTACTCCTCCCTCCCTTCTACCATCTTGCACCCCTCCTCCTAATCTTCCTTTCATTCCCTCTCCCCTCACTCTCATTTCGACCTAGCTGCGTTCGTTAATGCTTATAATTACACCCGGACCTGCTCCCTTCGGCTGCCCCGGGTTTTGCGTAATTAATATCAGCATCTTATCGCGGGTTATCGGTTCGTAAAAGGGACGAACGTCCATTATACGGCAGAGTCGGAGTAATGTATTCGATGTTCCACGAAAAGGGAGGGTTCCGAGGAAAGGGGCCCAGGGAGAGAGGACGTTTGCAGGAAGGGAGAGGGTGTGTGAGGGGAGCCATCCGGGAAGAGGGGTAAGGGAATCGAGGGGTCAGTGCAGCCGTGGAGGAAGGCTAGGTAGGTGTGGGGCAGGAGGGATGGAGGTGGAGGAGGAGAGAAGAGAGAAGGAGAGGTAAAAGGCTAGGAGAGTGGGTACGAGAAGGAGGCAAGGCGTGGGTATTTGGAAAAGGGCTGTGCTACGTAGCTAGCGTGAGCGCTTGTGAGCTGCGAGCGCCCACGGCTTCTTGGAGTGGAGAGAGGTTGCTGTAGTAAGGGATAGAAGGGTTAAAAATTTTAAGGGCAAAGTGGTAGGAGGAAGGTAAAAGAGGTTGGTGAGAGGGATAGGACGGAATAAAGGGGATAAAGAAATCGGAGATAAGACGGCAAGGTGAGCGTAAATAAGGCGGAAATTAAAAGGAACCACTTGGGGTGTTGCGGATGTAAAGATGAGAAAAGGAGGTATGAAAGCGAGAATCGCAGATTTTTCGGAGTCGCGAAAATGTGTTAGTTTAGCAAAATATTAGTTTTATAAAATGCAAAATACTGGACAAAGGGGAAGATGTCTTTCTCTCACTTAAACGTGGTAGATACATTATATTTATGTAGATATGTATATATATATATATAAATATATAATATAACATACATAAATATAAAATATATATACATAAATATATAATATAATATAAATACATAACATAAATATATAATATATATACAATATATATGTATATATATATATATATATATATATATATATATATATATATATATATATATATATATATATATATATATATATATGTGAGTGTATATACAGGTATGTGGGTCTCGCAGTAGTCCAGAGGTAGAGCGCTGGACTGCTACCCTGATGTGTGAATTTCACACGCCGTCGGGCTCAGACCTTCGAGTTTATTACTGGGTTCATGGTTTATATGTCTGTCCTAACAGAACAGGTGCCATTCGTCAATAAAGGCACATTTTCCTTCAGGTGATTTATTACAAAGTAAATCAAATTATTAATTTTGTGCTCTATTACAAGCTCATCGATTAATATGCGATGTCATTTTCCCTAATTCTTGATGGTGATTGATAATTATATTGAAGATATATTTCTCTGCGAGTTCCTTCTCCTCCTCCCCTTATTGCCTGCGTACTCAATGCGTGTACTTTTATTTCATCAGAGAACGTTAAAATCGAAATTTCCCCTTCGCTAAGGCTGCTCCTCAAGCAGCTTCGAAAAATAAGGAAAAATAATGTCCTTTTGTTTTTCTTCGAAGTTACTCTTCAGTTTAATTTTTTTTGAGAATACATCTGTTAGGCTAAATTCACTATTACAAAAGCAATTTAGCTTCGTTAGCTCAGCATTACAATTTCATTTGCTTTGTGACATTATTTTTATCTCCAAATCTAAAGTTAATACTCTCCAAATACATTTTTAAGCATTCATATTCTTTTATAAATAAATTCCCTACACATTAAAGATAGCATTATATAATATACATTGAAAGGAATAATGGGCCAATTCAAACTGTTCATCAAGTTTCTCCATGATTGTGGCTACTTAAAAGCTATAAAAACCCAATTTAGTGACCTTTTGTTTGCTTGATATTGGAAAGCTTAATTAAAATTGTGCATGGTAATTCTGGTTCTTTGACAGTAGAAACTGTGATGAAATTAAATAATATTTTTAGCGAAACTGTGATGAGTGAACTTGCGGCTGAGGATGTGAGGGTGGGTTGAATTCGTATGTGATATTGATGCCAAATGAGCCATAAAAGATATATTTGCATATCATACATTCCACTTGAAAACGTTTGTGATATTATTGTTGTTGGTAACGTATATTTGTTTAGGTGTACCCAGAGCATAAAAATCACTGCATACGGTATCGATACCAGAAAATTAAATATCATATTTTGCCGCTCTCAAAAACTCGTACTTTACAATGTGCTCTTCTTTTTAAACTCATGCATAATTTCATCTTCAGAATATTAAGCAATTGTGATTAGGATGCCTCATATAGGTACATATTTACTGTGTGAGGTGCTCTGAGGAAGTAAGGCGTTCAGGCGTTAAAGTTGTTCAAAGTGATTAAGGGAGAGAAAGAGAAGAAAAATTATCTAAATATTGCCAAAAGATAGGGTGACGTAATTATTGAATGGCCCTTATGAATTCAATACCGAATTCTGCCTGGTACTGCAAGTATTGCATGTTGCGTGAGAGGGTTCTCTAGGTTAATCGTTTCGACAGGCATGCAGTACTGACGAGAAATTTTGCAGATGCCATCCACCTTGAGCTCCGACGCATATTTTATGCACACTTACTTTCAACTGGAGCTAAATATGGAGTCAAAGAAAAAATGTATAAACATAAGAGTTCAGCAACACTGAAGGGCGTCGGGAGCGCGTGATCGAGCAAGGAGAAGAAAAAGGGGAAGAGGGAGATGAGGAGAGATATAGCGGCGAGGTTGTGGAAGAAGGAGCACGTCGTGTGTGTGTATGTGTTCGCGCGAGTGGTGGGTTTTGGGCGGGGCGCTTTTGCCGGAAGGGTTTTTTTTGGAAGAGGGCAGCAGGTGGGGATGATGGAAAGAGCTTTGAGTGTGTGTGTTTGACTGTATACGAGACCGAGCGGGATGGATGTCTTCTTCGCTAAATGGCAGCGTCAAAAGACGGAACCACTCGATCATGCAGAGAAATTGAAAATTTAGGGGTCTTGGTCGACTTTTTCCTTACCTCCTGTAGACTCCCTCCACCGGTTCTCCCTCATCTATAACCCCCTATACTTTCACTGTATTTTTTGTTTTTGGATTTCGAAAGAGGCCACGAAGGATAGTCATTTAGCGTTTTTTTCAAATGTCAGTTAGCGATATTGATTTTCAAACTTATTATAAATTTTATACGAAGTATATGTATTTCGTATATTCGAAAAAGAAATGGTATGAAAAAGGGAATCACAATTCGTGCCACTCTTGGGTCACAGCCAGGTTTTCTCTACCTAAATTAGTCCAATATTCTGTGTACTATTTTTTGACTTTTGCCTCAAAAATTTAGATAATATAAAGCTGATGATTCTGATTGAAATTTTGAATTATCATTCATACTGAAAATTTAATCCTAAATTAGAATCTATTAACTGTTATAGACCCCAAATATTTTTTACATGTAATATATATTATAATTGATTTATTATAATTAATTTAGCTTAAAAAATCTGGCTCTTCTAATTAAATGATCGTTATTACATTCATTTCATGAAAGGTTATCTTCAGGGATGCAGTTGCCAGGTGCTATCTTCCGCATGTTGCTACACTACCAAAAAAAATACTACAATCCGCATGAAAAGAGTACTAACTAGGATCTATGAGAAAGGTAATGTATTTTAAAATAAAGCTGTTCGCTTACTGGTATATTAAACTATGCTTTAATATCTCGATGAAAGTAAATATTTTAAATCCTTCAATTCATTTCAGCGAGCAAATAAGCAAAGAGTTCTTGATGCATCGCGGGTTATGCTTTAATGCGTAGGTTTTTCACGGAAAATGAAATACTAATTACATTACACTACTAATATATGTGGAAAATGCTGAAAACCGCAATACAGTACAAATCTGGTTTTTTATACGACAGAGCTTTACGAAAGTTACTTTCGATTCTTAAAAGGCAAAATATTTTGAAGTAAAATCTAAGGGGTAGATTATTTATTATATTACAGAGACTGTGTGTATGTTTATGCTCAGTTAATAGACAGTATATTCACACAGCTTTCCGTTTTCAGACATTTTACTAATTTTTCATCAAAGATTAATTTAAAGTGAGATTTGTAGAGACGTGAATAAATAAGTGCTTCTCACAAGTAAAATGCTTCAATGAGAAATTACTGCAAAAAATAGACCCTCAGTTCCCTTAAAATTTATATCCTGTGATTTTCTTATTCCATCTGGTAGGCACTGTTATTTTCTTCGAAATATCTACTCAATCTCTCCGTCCACTTTCCTTCAATTCCCATGTGTTTTAAAAATTACCGATAACACCCTGCTGCTATAACTGTTGTTTAACCGGCTTTTGGATTTGTAATAACATAATTAGAAATTCACTGGCATGCATTGAAACAAAAACTTCCTTGTTCTACATAAGTTAATGTACTGATGGAATGAGGTTTGAAGTAAACACCCGTGCAAGTGCAAGGTTGAATACTGTTGAGGAAGAAACCCATCGGCGGATGGCGACGTTTAACATCGAAACCCGGGAGGTGAACAATTAAAATTGTTAGGAAAAATCTTAAACCTATTCCATAGCTCATCGATGTTTCTTTAATTGATTGCGATATTTGTGGATTACCCCATGCCTTCATTTAACACTTGAAATAATTGTGGCTACGTTTCTTAAGCCACTTTGATGCCAGAATGCTATTTTCAGCGAATCCTAAGCCCACATATAAATTAATAATACACTATGATAATAGACTAAGAAATCTATTTTAACATTGAAACAGCATTTTAGGTAAGAAACAAAATCCTATAAAAGCAGTTGGCTGTGTATTCTCCAGCAATTTTAATCAAATGAACCACATTCTATGCTACGATTTAGTTTCTGAAGCAGCCGCATAAAATTCAGCCAGTGGACAATAATTCAGCTTATCGCAGCGTATTAATACTCCCAAATTAGTACATGTTCACGTCGAATCCAGTAAGTCAATTTATTACCTCCAGCAAAAGAAGTAAAAATTTTAATACGTGCGTTATTAACCCAAATTTCTTCCGTGTCAGTGGAAAGGTCTCGTCAAAAGCCTTTCTTCTTTTTATTACCGTCGATACGTGTTGCGTGAATCGGCTCTGAACTCACTTAAAAGGGGACATATTCATCCATAATGTGCATAAGAAAATCATGTGACTGCGTTTTTCTTATTATTTACGACTTTTCTCCACGAAAATATCGAGAGTTTGGTTATCAGTCGGAGAAAAACATTTTTATTCTCCCTCTAGAGGTTTTCAGAAAGCGTGTTCAAACATTGAGAGCGTGAGGATAGACCATTAGGTGGGGAAAGAGGGACGGCGATGGGGAAGAAAGTGGAAGAGGGAAGGAGAGAAAGAAATAAATGAGGGAAAGGGTGGAATTGTATAAGAAATGGAGCAAGGGACGAGGACACCAAGAGTAGGGAACGACGTGAGGGCGAGTTTGTCGTTTAAGCGGGAATGGGCAAGTTAAGTGAGACAGAGTAAGAGGAGGAGAGGAGCGTTTATTAGATTGGAGGCCTTAAGTCTGTTCGGAGTCAATTAATACGAAACATGCGTTGTGCCACAGAAAAACTTTAGCGTGCTAGAATGCCATTAGCGCACCATTGTTCCTTATGTGACTACTATGCATACAAAATGGTCATTGTGCTCGACACACTGGTTTGTATTAAAAACCGCTATGTCCATACAACTTCATATATGTTGCTGCTAGAGCGAATGGCATGTTGTGAATCTACACCATTCACGTAGTGTACACACTGCATACTTTTCATAGTATGATACTCGTAAATTAAATAAGTACTATGGACACTAGAAAAGAAAAAATTAAGAAAAGTTCTGAAAGTAATAGTATTAAAAATTGACGGCTCTCTACGATACTCAGTGTGTAGTAATCGAGTCATAAAATTATTCTATATGGCAAATATGTTGTGTGATGAATGCGTTTGTCCGTTGAGCATAAACTAATGCTCAGAAATGTTATCGGTTTACATAAGAACAGAATCTACCCAGGGTCTTGAAACATATTAATGGATATAAACAAGGGAAATAACTTCCAGGCCCACGGAAAGGATCTCAAGAAAAACTTAATAGGGCAAGAAATATGTCTGAAGCCTGTGCCAGACTGTCATAAACTGAAGCAGCAGAAATATAGCTTCGATATTCGGTATTACAGTAAAAAATACAGCTTCTACTAAAAATAAAATGTCTTTTCGATTAATGAATTCCGTATAAAATGCTTTTCATAGAATAAATAAAGCTGATAGATTATAAAAATAGTTAAATAGCCGAGGAACAATTATTTTTCATTTGTAACTTTGACAATAAGGGACGGTTTGAATGAAACAAATATTCGTGACCCTTCCGCTGTTACGTATGCTGGAGCTTTGATTGGTGACGTTACGGACGATTCCTGAGGCGACGAAAATATGCCAGGAATTCCCGCTTGTGATGTGAGACCCGTGAAAGAGTTGGAATCTGTGGAATCCTTCAATTTCGGTGCATGGGAGGCACACGAACTAGCGGACACCTGCGCGATCCCTGAATGAGGAGTTGAAGAGACATTCTTTCATGCGCTTCCGTAAACCGATTTTCTTCCGTGATTGGATGTGTTTTTACCCATAAATTCACACTTGAAACATTATGAAATTGTGTGAAATGTACTCACGATTTTAATTGAAGGGATATAGCGCTAATTGTACGACAGTGGGTGTATTCATGTACCTTAACAACGTTAGCAAAAAGTTAAACCGATGCGATATATTCAGGAGATGACGGAAAGCTAGCTAGAAATGACATTATATTGAAGCGGGAATTGGAAAGATGTGTAAGTCGTGTTGGCTGAATAAAGAGAGGGCCTTTCATGATCAGGTTTGCTGAAAGAAACTGAAATTGTCGTCAAAGTCAAAAAAGGAAAGAAAAACTTCATCAAAATGAATGATTGGATCTCGGTGATGAGGTGTTTGGTTTGGTGACCAAACAACTATTTTATGAAATACTCCAGAAGGAAGACAATCACAGATCCGAAATAAAAAAATTGTCGTGGTTGTACAATATTTGAGCAACCTAGTAAAGAGCCACTTTGAAGAAAGGAAAACCAATTGAAAATGGAGATAGAGATGGTATTGGGGAAATCTGTCAGAGAAGGTAAAGACTGAAAATATATGCAGCAAATATGTGTAAAACTTGTAGTTTAGGGAAAAGCGACGAATAGAGAGTGGCCTAATGAGAATTGGAAATGAGTTATACGAAGACGAACGGATTCTAAAGGTACTGAGTAGTGCAATTTAGAGAGAATTATTCAATTATTAATCAACTTGGAGGTACAGCCAATGACATCTTTTTTTACAAAAATTAAGATCAACTACAAATTTACCTTTATATATATATATATATATATATATATATATATATATATATATATATATATATATATATATATATTAATGAAACAAAGGTTATGCGATTTTCTAGAAAGAAAAAGGCTAAGCTTAACATAAAAGTAGGAGGGCAAAAACTAGAGCAGGTAGAACAGTTTACGTATCTCGGTAGTGTTTTGGACCAACACGGTCAAAGTGGTACGGACGTAAGGAGAAGAATTGCGCTAGGCAAAGAGGCTTTCACAAGGAGGAGGGAGTTGATGACAGGGACTTTGAGTAAGGATGTTAAGAAAAGACTCGTAAAAACTTTGATATGGAGCGTAGCTATGTACGGTGCGGAAACGTGGTCATTGAAGCAGGAGGATAGACGTAGATTGGAGGCTTTTGAAATGTGGGTGTGGAGAAGAATGGAGAAGGTGAAATGGACAGAGAAGAAAACAAATGAGGAAGTACTTGGTATGGTGGGCGAAGAGAGGGGTTTGTTGGGAGAAATCCTATGGAGGCAGGAAAAGTGGATGAAGGGGGTGTTGACCGGCAGTGGGATGTTGAAGATTGTGATAGAGGGTAGAATGTTGGGCAAAAGAGGAAAGGGAAGGAACAGGATAGGGATGTTGGACGGGATGAAGGGAGGAAGAAGGTACTCAGAGATGAAGAGGGGCCTGATGTAGAGTGGGATGATGGATTTTGTGTTTTGTAGGAGTAATAAAATATTTGTTTGGTAGTTGTGTCCATCCAAAAACCTACCTTAACCGGTAGATTACCTTAAAAAAAAAATATATATATATATATATATATATATATATATATATATATATATATATATATACACACACACACATATTTATATATACACAATGATATGACGTAGAAAATGAGAATGTGAATCGCTTCTTATGCTAAGCTCTAGTTTTCCGTGATTTCGAAACAGCCATGGGATAGAAGTAAAATATGACAGCAGCAACAGTTCGCAAAATCAATGCGGAATCAAGAAGAACATTGAAACGAAGATTGTCGTATTCCAATAAATTAGAAAGATTAATATCTTTTTGCTCTGTTAAATAAATGATACGAATTGAAACATTGTACGTTGCATTGTATGTTGCATTTATTAATTTGGAAAGGTCTATGACAGCATAGGACGGAACAAGATACTCAAAGCACTGAATACACTGGGAATAGGTGGCATAGGCAAAAGAATAAACTGTCAACTTCACCTTAACTAGGTGACGTCTTTATGAATGAAAACGGAAGAAAAATTTAAGAAAAAGTAAATAAACAAGAGCGTGAAAGTAATACAATACCGATGTTTGTTCGCATTTTCTTGGCGGATGCCTTTATTGCGTAAAAGAAATAACAGCATATTTTCATGTACTGTTTGGTCGTGACAGAGCAATGGTTTTATCGTACCAAACGAAATTATCAAAAGAAAAATCCTCTTCCCCAAAATTATTACCATTTTTACGATACAGATATTAGAATAAAATGAATAAACCGAAATAGGTATATCAATAATATCGGTAGTCTACAGTTTAAGGTAGGTTTTAGGTGACTTATAACAGATGAACACAGTAAGCGGTAAAATTACAAAAATATCATCTATTCATAAGAGTAAAAACAATTTTTACAGTAAAAGTATTGTTTATTGTTAACAAAACTCTGCATGTTTAGTTTTATAACCATTTTTGTAAAATCGGGTGTAAAATGATTTGGGGAGGCACGAATGTCCTTAATAGGAGGGGAAAAATGGTCTAAAATTCCTTACGCTTTAGTTGTACAGGTCATTAAAAAATTTATTATTTAAATATTTGAAAATACTTATACACCTCAGTGATCCTTGTTCAGGATATTTTCACGCATTCCAAAGATATATACCTGAGAAAGAAGGTTGTAGTCGCAAGGGAGATATCCTCCCTTATAACAGAGTAAAAAAGGTAATTTAATTTGAAAACCTGAAGTCGCACCTCCTCCTCCCCCCCCACTTGCGTCTCGTCTATGGAGGCCATTAACTTCCTTAAGTCCATCAACCTTTCAAGAAGACGCATTGCGTTTTTTCTCGGCCACCTTTCTGGCTCACACGCAACAACTCCAGCTACCATCTCGAAATACGCGCGGGATGTTTATGCCTGAAATTTCGGTTTGGTCATTTTAAATTGAAACTGAAATTGAAAACAGGTCATAATGCGACAATCGTTATCGATTATAACGATATTGAAAAGTGGCGATTTATGTTAAGACGCTTACATTTCCCACTCACCTAGTGGTTCCTCAATTAATTTAGACTGCAACGATACTTTTTATTCTAAGGAGGAACAATACCACTCTCTTGCTAATTTTTACTTTGCTATTAGCATTAGCTAAAAATGTTTGGATTCAGTTTAAAATTTAACATTATTACTATTTATAGTTGCCATTTTTTTACGAGAAAGTCACATCATTGACAGGACAGTTTTTAGATAAAAAGAAACATACATACAGGTATTGCATTCCTAAAACATGAGCGTAAAAATATAATAAATTATATCTGATTCATTCTGATTTATGTTGCCACATCCCTGAATGCTATTTAGAGGTATATTTTGGAAGAAAATTCATTCTTTAAAGATATGAATGCACTTCAATTCTTAATGCCTCATAGTTTCCACTTTTCAGTCCTATGGATTGAATGATCAACTTTGGGCAGAAATATCGATAACTGTGAGGTTTAGTAAATGAGATAATATTTACTTAAAAATCTGACCCTTCTAGTAATTTTTTCTTTGAATATAATCCTCGAATTTTTTAAATCTTGATAATTCTGGGATATTTATTGGTGTTGGGTACCACCTGGAATATATTGACCTTTTGAGGCGTCGTCAATAGCAACGGTTTATGTCATTGACTCGAAAAAGAAAATCAATTCCACGCCATTATTCGTAAAATTAGATAATTTTGTATTTAAAAAATTCATAGTTTAAATGATTATTTGGAAATAAATCTATGCAAAAGATTGTCATTAAAATGCATAAAATGGATGTGTGGAAAGTTTCAGTAGTATACAATATAATGGTAAATAGCGCACATTGCTGCTTGCACTGAATAATATTAAAATAAAATAATAAGTTAAATAAAGTTCAGTTTGATAATAATAGATTTCATTTGTCATACACGCCTAAAAAATCCCAGTATTCAAATCAACAAGAATAACATTATTTGTGGGTCGAGCCCTCATAGTATACTCTGTGGCTTTTAAAATGCACTCAGTAATGTGCGTATTAGGGGCGACAGCTCCTTTCCATTTGGCTTCTGTGGTCCCGAGGTGGATAGGTATCCGAAATATTACATACCTTGTTTGAAGCTGAAGATGTCCAGAAACATTATTCAGAATCAAATCCATGCCTTCCGGTTGTTAGCCCAGCTCTCTACCTACTCCCATCGTATGAAAGTGAACAATATTCTTTGGAAATTCTTTTCCTAAGTCACCGTTGTTTAATATTTTTGAAGAACATAAACTAGCTATTGACTGTACAATTATAATTGAAACTTTTGGTTGGAGAGCAGGTCGGATGGTATTCCGATGAAACCTCCGTAGCCAGTCCTGCTACAAAAAATCGCACCATTCTTTCGATTTGGCCCGCTCATCAAATTCCTGAAGAAAACTACGGAAATTAAAGACAAACTCCGTCGCCTTGAATTTATGAGCGACTACGTATATTTCCTCCCACCACCTCTACTACTCCTCCCTCCCTTCTCCCGCCGACCCATTTCTTCGCATAAGTACGCTGGCTCGCTTCTTCGTATCCTGCGAACCATTTAAAACGTGGATTGCTGTTGGCCGGACGAATCTCCCAGAAGCCGGAAATCATCCATACTGAAACACCGTTCTTATCCTCCGCTTCCCCCTCAATTTCATCCGCCTTAACCTTCACTCCTCCCCACCTCACCAATAAAGTCGGGGAGAAACCCGTCCTGCATAAGGGGGAGAGGGATGGGAGATGGATGAAAGGAGGGAAGTTGGGTTCAGGACGGGGGAATGGCGAACGGAAGGCGGAGATACGAAAGGGAGACGTAATAACGTTCATTTTTTAATAATATCACGCGCTAATCGCGATGAAATCCTTCGATCGTGGCGGCAGTACATAAGGGTGGATCGTCGCTGGAGGGATGGGGCAACGGAGAGGGGGAAAGGGGTAAAAATTTTCACTTAATGATCTACCTCTGATTCTCTCACCTGCTTCGTTAGAATGTTCGCGCCTGCTCCCCGTGCCTCCTCAGCGAACCCAAAATTTCCTCTCCTTTACCTCCACTAACACTAAGCACTTCCCTGCTTAGCAACGAAATTCACTCATACCTGTCCGACCTTGCATCACATAGCACAAGCTGGTGGCTAGCTTTTGTTAAGATGGACATTTTTTTAACCCCCAGTCCACCTTTAATTTCTCTCCTCGGGCGCCCTGTTTTCCTTTCGTGGAGTCACAATCATATCCATGGCCCTCTTCCGGTTTTAATTTTTCATTCGCTTTCAAGGAAGTGCAAAAGGAGAAGGCGCACTTTTGAAAGAAAAAAGTGTTGTTTTTTGCTTTCGTCGTGAATATTAATTGAAGGCCGAAAATATATGGAACCATGCAGTGGCGCCGACCGTTTTTTCAGTTAAATGAAAATTAAATACGAAAAAAGTTTTGTAGCGTCAATTGGTTAATAGGAAGGAGTGTTTTTTGGATCTTTTTTAACTTTGGGAATAAAGTACATATTTTGATAGTGGTCTGGTCTACATTAGCAATGTCGGCAGCAGATTGACTTCCTTCCATTTTTCGACATTTATTCCATCCAAAGTATGAGGATGTTTTCCCAACCTTTACGCTAATTATTATTATTAAAGTCGCGGAATATTTTGACAGTTGCCCTCTCCATTCAATGAAGCTTCAACACGACAATTGCTCTGCAAATGTTATATTGTCGTTGTTATAAAATCGATTGTGACGGAAGAGATCAACCTTAAAGCAATAGTATTGAACGAACTTTGCCACTATTCACTAACCCATTTCCAGCAATTGGAAAATAAATCAACAGTTAAAATGTTTTGTGCTAACTAGAAAATTGATTGATTGCGAACCAATTGGTCATTCGATGTCGAAACCGCTTCTAAAGGACAAATCTTCAGCTCAAATAATTTTTCTTAGAGTTATTCTTCGGAATTATAAAGAATTTTGATTCCAGTGGCACCTTCCTTATCAGATGAGTCGCAATCGTTTTACGAAAGAAGACGTAATATATTAGCTCTGCAGAGACAAATTTTACGGCCAGAATTTGTTTTCGGTTAGCATATTTACGACTTGCTTTGTGAATGAACTGTGGTGAAGTATAAGGAAACGTGTGCGGTAGTCAGACAGAGAAGAGGAACATATGCAGAAAACGAGAGTCCTATCCCTTTTCTTTTGGCATCCATACTACATACAATATTATCGAATTCTGGTATCTAATGCTTCTACCAGAAGAGTGACGTTCTTAATGCGTCCAGGTGCTTCGTCTGCAAGAAAAAAAATTCCCAATAAATCATACTATACTTGAAAAATAAGTTTCGACATTAGCGCTAGTGTCTCTAGTGGCAGCGGGAATTTGAATAAAAACTTGTTCGCTCTCTTCTGCCATCCATAAACATATCACAAGACGTCTTCACCGAATTATAAGGTCATTTTCCTCAGAAAGAAAACCACCGCTGCTGCTTACAACCGGTCCCGTCTCCCATAAAACTCGCCCGCTGCCCACCCATACGCCTATATCATTCTCGCACCGTTTATTCTTCTCTCTCTCGTTTCCTCTCACTGCCTGACATTATTTCCTCTTTTGTCTCCGTTCCACACTTCGGTCTCCCATCTGCCGGGTCAACCTTCGGCATGGCTCTTATATATACGCAGTCTAACTCTGAACCAAATTTTTCGAGTCGAGCAGTTACGAGTAGACTAGTTTGGGAACAAGTGCGCTGTTATTGGGAAGAACTCTGTTATACTGCTTATCATCTCCATTTTTTATCATTACAGTTTAAGGGTTCTGAGGTTGCTGCATTTGAAGAAGAAAAATGTGATGGCATAAAAAGAGTCCGCGAATTTTCTTTAGATAGTCTCTCACGCCAAAGAAATTTAAAAATGAATAAATGACGAATAAGTTCAAATTTATCCTTAACAAATTCATAGCGTGGCACAGTTTTAGCGTTTTTTATTGTGCCATGTAAATGACTGATCAAAAACATATATGTTACACTGTTTACCTTTTTTTCACATGGTTTTGTTGTGGTGCGAAAGAGAAAACACTGCGGATTATGAGTGTAATTTGAGACTCCCTGACTTTGCAGCTTACTTACTTGGTGCTGTTTTTGTGGCAACCTTTATATTTATTCGTAAGCGATAAAAAGTTTTTTTTAAATAATGCAATGTGTGTGCATCCATTCATCCTTCAATTCGTAAACATGTTGGAAGTAATCTTCCATTGTCCTCAGTCCAATAATAATTCCCGACCCCTTTTCCCTTGTAGGTCTTCCAACTTCTCTCTTCATTCGGCGCAAATACCAACGCCACTCACAATCTTGTGACCCCAGCCATGCACTTCTAATATTCCTCCAGGTTATTATTTTATTATTGGTAATCTAACGGTGACGGTAGGTTTTGGATTGACATAAGCTGCCGAACGGTACAGCGACAATTCCCTTGTTTCTCTTAACAAAACATAACCTGACATGAAATATTACAATAAGATTCTCTTCAATTCCGAATACTTCCTTCCTCCCTTCATTTCGTCCAATATCTCTATCCTATTCCTACCACTTTCTCATTTTCCCAACATTATCCCTCTAACACAGTCTTAAAATCTAATTGTCAATCAAAATGCTGAGCATCCACCTTTCCTGCCTCGATTTCTCTAAACAATCTTCTCTCCATCCCCACCAGGCCTAGATTTTTCTCGTTTGTTTTCCTTTCTCTCCACTTCACCTACTCCATCTTTCTCCACCTCCACGTTTCAAAACCTATCAATCTATGTCTATCATCCCTATAAGTAAACTGCCCCACCTGCTCAAGTGTTGATGCACTCTCAATGAACTCGGTAGTGCTTGAAACCCCTTAGCTGACAAACTAAAGCTAGATCATGAGCAAACGTAACTGAGTTGATGAATTCCCCACCGACTTTCATTCCTATCTCCAGTTATTCCAATGCCTCTTTGATCATTTCCTCAACATATACGTTGAACAGCACAGGTGACAATGGACAACCCTACCTTACTCATCTACCTAACACTGCCCATTCGGACTCTCCGTTCCCCTCTCGTACCTGAGCAGTCTCAAACATGTACTGGTTGCGGACAAGTCTCCTATCCCCTCAACATATTACTATTTCCGCAATGTAATAGATTCTACCCAATTCGCTCTATTAACACTTTCTCTAATCTTCTAAACGAATTCATTCTAATTGAATCGGACGCTACACTTCATAATTGCCAAATTATGGCCTGAGCCTACATCCAGTCCCGGGAAACTGTGCGAATTAATCACGCTGTTCCTAAATCTATTCCTAACAATAATATGGTCTAGCTAATATCATTCTGAAACAATGGTGATTTTCCATGGGTACCTATGCCTTTAGTGGTTTCTGAATCAAGTGTTGGTGATGAATAACCCCTCTCTTCTCTAGAACTCTATTGCTTTCCCCTCACGGTCATTTCTGATTCCTAAACTTTAGTCCCCCTTCTTTCCAGCTCAATACCATATCTACCTTCGCATACCGACCTTCCGGTAAGTTTCAAATTTATTGTGTCTCAAAATATGTTTATTGAACCCGGCTCTTCATTTCCATGCACTTCTCCATTGGAGCTATTCTCCCTTCTTAAATACAAGTTTCGACCAAACGCAAAGTCTTTAAGGGTTTCCCAAAGAATCCATTTTATTTTTTCAATATTAAAATTCCATTTCATAACTTGGTGCCCTAGGTTTCGAGATATTTATCTCTGGTTTACGTTCCTGATATTTTACCTGTATTTGTCTATTCCGTCATTCAACACTAAATGATTTTTTTACATTGAACTTTATCATTGTTTGTAGTCGTATCTTCTCAAGCCGCGGTAATGACATTTTAAAATGAAAATCTTCTTCTTGAGCGAGGTAGTTTAAAACGTCAAAGATTTTCTGTCATTATTCGACTCTGCCATTTTTGGTCCTTGTTACATAATTGCTAGTCAAATTTAGACTTGGCAAAATATTTGTTGCCTAATACGATTATTCAACCCAGGCCATATTAGAATTTTCAAGGAATATATAAGAGTTCGAAGTAAAATCGTTATTTTTAATGATGAATAGATAGCTCGAGCGGAATGAAGGCTATCTACACCAGAGTAAGTTACTAAAAATAGCTTTCGCCCCTAATGAAGTGGCCATTTTAGTGATGGTATCACCTTAAATATGCTAGTATTGCTGGGAAACCGCAATGGTTATTTTCTGCCTGAAATCACGATCGAAGGACGCATTTGATGAATTAATATCCACATCCAAATTCCCGGTTGGGATACATAATATGTTCAGCGGTAGGGAGAAAACTCTTCCGCGGTAGTTATCGCATGACTCACCTGCAAAGAAAGTTGTCATGAAGGTGTATTCTGAATTTATGAAGAGATATGAAGGGGCGAATGATGACATAGGCAACGAAAATGAGAAGGAATAACCTTATAAGGCGCTGGGCATGTGTGAGAAATGATTTTTTTTTAAATGAAAGCCGTTGAAGGAAAAGTAAATAAATATGGATGAAATCCCTGAAATATGAAGACAAATAAAATAGAGCAGGCGCTATAGAGAATTATATATATATATATATATATATATATATATATATATATATATATATATATATATATATATATATATATATATATAAGATGTTAGAAAAAAGGATGATTTGGCAAAATAATCATTTACGTAGGGGAGGAAATCATTGTGAGGCATTGAGTTTAAACGTAAACAAAATTTTGGTAGGCTAATAATTAGTGTTCCATCGTTCAGGAATAATTAATTAGGCAAAATTAGATGAGCGTTGATGGATGTTTTTTTAATGTGGTTTTGGAAATGGATGGAGTAAATAAGTTTGATTGAGAGGAAGCCAAGAGAATCCTTAGGATATTATTGAGGGAGGTGACGATGTCGTTGGGAAGAATTCGAAGCTGTAAGTAGTGTGTCAAGAATATTTTAAGAAACAGTGGAAATGAGAGGGTTGTGGATGAATGTTAAGTAAGTAGAGAAGTGGTGAGAAGAAATTCGAGAAGAGTCATTATGAACGGCATGATTGGAGGCCGTACGCGTCTGAGCTGAAGAAGGTAATAGGATGTCTGTATTGTGCATAATTGCTTTATAAGTCCTCGGCGATGTGTAATAGTCTTCAGTCACCGCCACAAACTCATTTCAAATTGGTTGACTCCCAAATAATGATAAAAATAAATTGTTATTTTCTTTGACTTGTCAATTCTAGTTTTCAGCCTCTGTTACGTTTTCCTTCTTTTAATTTTGCGTCTAAGTTAATGAAAATAAATCTCACAAATATAATTTCATCATTTTTCTAACATTTCTTACACTTATGATCATACCGCTTCTCTCGCCCGAAGTTCGTTTGGGTTCCACTTGGCCAGTCGTAGTAGCTTCACTGGACCTATACACCCGTTATGGCTGCTAATTGGACTTTTGAATGGCGACGGGCAGGTGCGATAAATTTAATTTTAAGAACGACTCCCATTCAGGGGTGCTCCGGAATTCGTTGATACCGACTCTTAAATCCTTTAAGCCAAGGGGTGATCCAACTGCGGTAAACCGTGAAAGCAGGAGATTCGCCTTTTTTGAAGTCCTATGACAGAGTGATCGCAAGAGTGAGAGCGAGGGGAGGGGGCAGGTGATCACGTGAGAGGACGAAGCTCAGATGGAGACGTTTCCCGGCCAGGTTCCTTTCCGCTGGTGCGAAGAGGGGCTGGGCAGGAAGGTAAGGGGATGAGGAGAGAGAGAGAGAGAGAGGGAGAGATGATAGCTTTCGGAAGATGAGGAGACTTCTCCTGCACGGGATTCGTTACGGTTGGGCAGATGTAGCTCCTGACCTTGAATTATTAATTTTTTTAGCGCGGATATTATTTGTATTGAGAGTGGCCACCCGTAACCCCAATTCTTGAATTACAAAGAACGGCATCGCGATGAATTTTTAGGTTTTTTTCCTACATGCACTATTAAAATTAAAGGAAATTCTTTATCATTCTTTAAGCCGTTATAACTAGGTAACCAAAGGTCATGGACTATTCAGGGTATTTTATAATTTTAATTTATTTGTGACTCCTTAATGAAGATCGGAAATCGAAAATTTACATTTTTACACCTTAAATCACAAAAGCATGGGGTGTTTGCGTTACTATATTAGGACACAAAGTTATCCATTTAATTTGATATTGTGTAACCCCATTGCAAATAATTAATGGGCTTCAGAAATCATGGCATTTGCATATGTTGACCTAATACTATCTAGTATGAATCGCTGGGTACTATGCTAGTATATTATTATTTCACAACTCACTTTTACCTCTCAAGAGCCCCGGTAATGCTGTGCCGATAGCATCCGATCGAAAAAGGGACCTGCTATAGCTGAAAATTCCCGATTGATGTTTGCGAAAGTAAGAATTTGTTTCTTGATATTAAACGTCATTTTTATAAGCCGAACTGTATGGAGGTATGTTTGCTTACGATCAGCTTGATTGAAGTCACTGATTAAGGATACTTGCGAGATCATGAACAAATTTCTTTATGCAGTTTTAACTATGATCATTTTATGCGATGAAAATTAAAAATCAATTAGAGGCTATGAACTTCATTACGTTTGAAAAATTTTGTTTGTCCCAAACCTTTTGGTCCTCTGAATTAAGGTGGAGAACAGATGCCGGTGGAAGCACAAAAAATGTAAAACACACCGGCTGGAAATACCTAAGCGGTGGGTCCAATACCTGTGCAAACGCAAAAAAAGTATAACACACTGGTTGGAAATAAGTTGTGGGCCCTTTCTTATTAGAAAAAGATCTTTCACCTCTAAAAACGTCGTAATAAAACCTTTAATCTTGGACGACAACTTGCTGAATTAAGAGAGAGTGGAAGGGGTATAAAACCTATGGACGATTACGGATAACTTATAGCGCTGGGGAGACCAGAGAGTTTTTTTGTAATTCTCATTATCCACATCCTTCTCCCTGCATGTTTCTATGAAGGAGTCGGGTAGTTTGTTTGTGTGTGAACAGAGAGCAGCGGAAGGAGTTAAAGTGGCAGCGGTTGAGAGAGAGAGGGGAAAGGCAGCTGATGTAGATTCGAAAGTGGATGAGGAGAGGGGTTCATGCGTAGGTGAGTGAAGCAAGGGTTTGGGGAACGAGGAGCTTTTATTAGGTGGTGTATTCGGAAAGAGAAAGAGGTAGGTGGACTGGCGAGAGGAAGGAGGGGACAGGGAAAGACGATGAGAATAATAATTTGTCTTTGTTTAATGCGCTCGGTTTTAGCCATCTCATCTCACTTTTTATGTCCTCATTTTTCTACTTCGCCCGCCGGGGAATTGAGTCGGTCGTGTCTTGAATTGATAATGAAGCTGTATCGACTTTCTTTTTTTCCTCCGCTTCCTTGTCTCTGTCCCTATGACTCACGTATTTCGCTTACCTCTCTTTATAACATTTCTCTTTATCTCAGTACACCAGCATTCGTTTAGGGTATCCCATGAAACCACTACCCTTGACCTCACTCTTATGTTCACTCACCTCTAAATGCATGCACCTTTAAAATGTAATCACTTAGAACTCCCATTTATGTTGAACGAATTATTTTAGTTGGAACTGACGAAGACGACCTGAATAACTTTGCAATCATGGTGGATAACGCATTGCTTTATTGTAATTCGTTGGAAAATAACGAAAAGTTGTAATGTTGAAGTAGTCTCTGAATTTATTAATTTAGAATAAATTGGAATGAGCCGACAGCTTTTTTTTTTTGAATGTATGGTGACAATTCAGGTATACCCACTAAGATAAAAACCTTGAAAAAAGTACCCCGAATTTTAAAGCTATTCTACATAGCTTTTTCTTCGACGCTGTATAAACAAATAACGATTGGTCATTGCTCATATAAAGAAGGTATACATTTCAAAATCGTTGCTTAGAATCTCGATCAGCGTTGCCTTTACGGCATAATGATGGAATTGTCACCTTTAACATTTTTTAAATCGAAAATTAGCCAAACAAGACCAGCTAAAAATCTAACGCCGTGTCTTTAAGTCATGTCGGAAGGCGATATATTTTTTCAACGTATGTCATCGGAGGCATAAGGAGGATATTTCAGATTGAGCATCAGCATTCATGGAATTTCTTGCTCCGTTGACATCTTTGCAGTAATTTTGGCAATATTGTCCTTCTACGACACCAGTCGATTATTCATGTCTTCGATATATCGCATCATTGAGCACTCATTTGATTCTTAATATGTGGCATTCTAAAAACAGTATGAGAAACTCAACGACCGCGCGAAGTGTAAAAATAACGTTAAACACCATAGACGGCTAAGTATAAGTATATCCACCTTGCTCAATATAGAGGAAAGGGTAAATTAATTGGCCGAAATTTATAAGTCAGTTAAATTTTGTGATGGTAATTATAATGTTATTTTACGAGAAAATATTATAAGAATAAAATCCAAGAGTGGCAGGAAACGATGCTCAAAAGAGTAGCGTAAGATGGAGGCGAAGTTGTTGGTTTAAGTGGAAGCAATGGAAATGTAGACTGAATGGACGTTGTTACAAAGAGCTTTACAAGTTAAAGAGAAATATTCAAATGTTAAGTCTCTGGTAATATAATTATATCACCGAATCCTTCAAATAAATTTTAGGAATCGGCTTGCCGAAAATATTCTATGGTTGCGCTATTTAACAATTTATTTTTATTGTGAAGGAAATCGCGAGAATGCTATTCTACCACATGGGTGAAGATAAAATTTTGAAAAGTTTAATAAACTTTATTTTAGTGGAAATTAATACTTCATGAACGCATAAAGGACGATATAAAATGTAAGCTGTGAATAGGTTAACTTTATTTTGATGTTTGTCTACTGATTTTGTACCACAATCATTATCATGGAAAAAAACTTTTTATTCCGAGTTCTACCTTGGGGCAAATATTGTTGAATTCATTCAATAGCTATGCATACTCATCTTATAATCCATCTTGCTTTACGAGCAGTGATTGATAACTGGATGATATTCTCAATGAATTACTCCACTGGTTGAACTAGAAACCTGTTATAAATTTGGTAGTGTACTCAGTTTACTAAAACGAGTGGATCACTAATTGTTCCCCTTGAAATATACATATATTTATTCCGTAAGAATATAATGTCTCAGTTTAGCATAATTAATAATGATACTATAGAAAAATTATAATTAAATCAACCACCACAATTAAAACAAAACATATTTCATAACGCACGCTTGTATGCTGGCCTGAAAATAATTACTATTGTATTTTATTTTAAATAAGTCTGAAGTATTAAATAAGTGTTTAATAGCAAATTCCATGAAAATAGCAATGTATGAGCATTCTTATACTTTATATACGGATGGCTTACGCCATTTACAAAAGCAGATTATGATGAAAGGTTATGTATAATCTTTAGTTGACCAAAAAAATGTGAAATTAGTAATGTGAACATTCTTTTGAATCAGCTCTTAACAAGTTAGTATGAAGCCCCAGTTTTATGAAACTATGCAAAATATCATTACGTTATTTCCACTTTAGATTAAAATTAATATATCAGAAAGTGGCACAAATTATGTTGCTATAGGAAGTCAAACACTGTGTGTTTTCGGTGATATTACTGTATTAATAAAATTTGAGATTTTGGTTATATAATCTTAAATGTTTTTTATTTAAGGCTAATACTATGCCGACCTTTGATAATTCCATTTCAGCTGTTAAGAGTATTAATTTAGTATCCTTTATTTCCCTTTAATTTTCACAATAATTTATATATTAAGCTCTCACAAAATCTACCCTCACAGGTCAAATTTTAGCTAATAATAAGTATTATTTGGTCACATACCGTGACATAGTTTTTCCCCGAAAGATTGCCCTTTGCCCTTTACTCAACATCATATTATTTTAATGCAAAGTTTCTGATTTTCCTCTTTCATTGTTTGCGTTATTACTTGTACGGTATCTTTTAGCCTTCCCTCAATATCTTTATTACACATTTCCTCTGGTACCTCAATACTCATTTGTACGCAGTGTGTCCATCATCCTCTCATGCTTTTAAACGCAATCTAATCTCTCTCTCTCTAGGTCAATCTAATCTCTATCAAATTGACCTCATGTATGGGAGCATAACCTACATGAGTAAATTATCCATATTAACAGTGAGAGTCACAAGAAAATTCATTATTTTATTTAATTCTAATAAATCTTTAACGACCCAAATTCCGAACAATATGCATTTATTACTTCATTTGAAAAAAAACTATTTTGCCGCTGAAATTTCTCATTGGCCTTCCATATTTTGTTAAAAAATTTCTGGAATAAGAGAACAAACCCCCCTTACCAGTTGGTATTATATTACCTGGATCGATTGAGAGAGAATAAATGCGAACGTTATTTAATGTATTAATTGAGTAAATAATTATCATTCCATACTTGTACATTGTTGCTTAATTAGTTCTCTAGTAATTGAAATATCCTTGGGAAATATTTATTTGCAGCTTTAGTTCATAGTTAACATATTGACCTTCATCACCCTATCTATTCCTTGACTCATTCATATTTTTCTCTCTAGGCAAACAATATAAAATACACAACTTACATCCAAGCATATGACATAATATGAAATAAAGGATTTTTTAGTCATCAGTATTATTAGAATTTTATAGGTTATTATGCCCTCCTGATAAAATTATCATCACTGCTAGAGTTAAATGAGCATTTTTAATGTACCAATACGTATGGGGATGAAAGAAATTTCCTTCGTTTTGTGTTCGTTGAATTTTGCGCCAAACTCGTATTTTCAAGTTTAGCAATATTTATGGTGTGGCATTCTTTTTTATATGTTTTGGCCGTATCTAACTTATTCTTTACTTACACAATGACCCTTATATTATTTTGTACAAATTCATTCTAGTCTTCTGACCATCCTCTTCCCCTTCCCAAAGCTTTATGAGCGTGAGTAATCATCTCGCCACTAAACCGTATCTTTATCTAATCGTTTACTCTTAGTTAGGATACATATCTCCATTTTTCTCACCAATGGTATTTAAAAGAAGAATCAATATCATAAGAGATAGCCTGAATGAATCACGCAACGCGAGCGAAAAATCTGGAAAACCTCAGTAACTTAATGCTTATTCCGTTAATGACCGCGTAAATGAATTATCTCAACATTTTTGAAACCATTTAATAAAGGTTATCTCGACGAGATTTTCTGTTTTTGTGCGGGAAGTTAAAACATAACGTTCACGCAATATTATTCTCTTCTTTCGAGTAATGCGCTCAAACGGCAAGGGGACGAGGAGAGCGAGATATTGCGCACAGCGTGAGCAAGAGGGGGGAATAGAAGGGGAAGAGGGCTCGGGAAAGGAAAGGGGAGACACTAACATGCACACTGGGTTGGACATGCACGGCAAAAAATCTGCTGATGTCTTATCATATCGTAATTGATGACATTTACATTTTTTGCCGCATAAAAACCCCTTAACATTATACACGATACCCTACCGTTAAGGATGAGCTGCAAAAATTACAAAGTAGACGAGAATAAGAAGGGTAATGAAGATAGAGCAATCGCGGGATGCATAATTAATGCAAATATAAGTTTGAAGCGAAGCATTTGGATTTGTATTATAAAAAGAGTAATAGGAAAGTCTAGCAAAGTTCGGCCATTTTTGATCTAAATAATTTACTTTAACACAGATGCAGGCCCATTCTCATATTTGTAATAGTAAGCATTCATTTGTGAGATTGAAAACGTTTGGCGATTGGATGACTTTAATAATCATTCTTAAGTTCGAGAAAAATACATAAGAAGAAAATCTATGACAGAATTATTTGAAAAATCTTGTGAAATTCGAAGAAATTCATTGTTTTTTTACTGCTGTGAGATGTCAATAGAACACATAAAAATTACTTCGGCTTATTTAGGGTACGTTAGCCTCGACTATTAAGTAACAGGAAGAGCCATTTAGGCCTTTAAAACAGTATCATTAATTGGCCATTAAAAATATTTAATTAAAAATCTAATGATATATACACTTATATAAATAAATATAAATATATAAATGTATATATACATGTACAATTTATTATTTCAAGTAAAGCATATATATGAAACTTCTGCCATAAAAATACCTGTCAACACTAATCAAGCCGGCACTACGGTCACCCTTCGGATCACAGAAAGGAAGGATTCCTTAAGGAAGTGATCTAAAAATTAGCGATAGCTGAGAGGTCTTTGTAGCTATTCGTACAGCTCCAGGGATTCTATTTATGGCAACACCTTCAATTACCTACCCTCGATAAAGTCCGTGGTTGATGAGGGTGAAGAGGAAAGACGAGATTTGTTGGTGCGTTTCTTGGCGTAGGTTGCGAGAAGTTCGAGGTGACGAGATTCATTATGCTGTATTATAGACCAGAGCCGTGGTGAAACGAGACCGTCCTTGGAGCGTACGGTCCTTGTTCACTCAAGAGTCGGTCGGAAATTTCAATGCTCTGCAGCTTCGACACTTGCTAAACGTATAGCGATGGTGGATAGAACAGAAGAAAGGAGTCTCACGCCAAAGCTATTCCGACACGTATTTCGCGCTCCACCGACATCTCCACTCGCCGGACATTTTGAATGAAGCGTCCTGATGTAATGCCTTGATAAGGGTAATACCCATCCCTTTCTTTTTTGTATTAAGAAAAACTTTGGCTTCCTCGGAGATTAAAGGCGAAAGAAGCGGCCGGAGAAAGAAAGAAAAATGAAATATAAGGCTCGTCTACTCCGGCCAATTAGTTACATCCTGAGCACCTCCATCCGAGAGAGAATAATACATTTCGACTTTCGCACGTGAGTCGTTCGGGAAGAGAACATGGCCATGGACACGGGAGGATGAATAAGCTATAAGGGGAAGAGGTTTATTATTAGTATTATTGTTTCACTTTTATTTTTACGCCAAGGTCAGGCAGGCTTTAGAAAGAGAATGGTATGCTTTGCATATGCATTTATGATGGACGCCATTTTATTTCCTTTGAGGGTGCCCGCTTTAAATTACTAAGGCTTTGGAAGAGGTTAGAAGAAATCTGTCATTATTTGTTAGATTTCTTGTTTTTAAGTTGTCTTCGTACATCATCATCTAGTGTAAGATTCAACGATATGTCAATGGAATAGCTCTTTTGTAGTATTTGTATAAGGATTTGCTCTTTTCGTTACGAATTATGAAAAAAACTTAAAAACGGTTGAAACTAATGGGATGTCAACATCACTTTCAATCTAGCGTGGGATGTAATGGAAACTATATATTATTAGGAAATTTTATAGGCTTTTTTAAAGATGCATACTTTTTTGTTACTGATACGTTGGTATATTAATTATTGTAACAATTTCGCTTGAATAATGTTTCCTTATGACCATTAAAATAATAATATGAATCTTATAGATAGTTATATCATAAGTTAATTTCATTAAAATGGAAAAATGGCTTCGTATAATTCACGATCATAATTTGCCTGGATAAAGGCGGAATCTGGTCGTTGCAGCCATTTGTGTCTCTCCGTTGCAGTTCTTTTCAAATCCTTGAAATCAAAGTTGTAGGTCAAAGGCTGTAGCTTTCAAATATATACGCAGATGTTAAGGTGAACCATTTTCAGCGAATTGCTACACACGGTCTTTTGATTTATTTGAATAATGCATACAATTAAATATAAAGGTCATAATAAATCCTACATTTTGGACCATCCAATGCCTAGGGGCTACATTCAATTTTAACATTATTTTTACAGGTCCTTTTTCAGGTCCAGGTTCCTGTATGTAAGAAATGTGAGCATTTGTATCTTCCCATTTTCCCGGTGGATATTAAAGCTCCCCACTTCCTTAATATGTTGAAACACACAATTTAATCAAAATTAGTCTGGGAAAATGAATATTCGTGTTTCTCGATGATTAAAACTATTAGCTTCTGTTTTAATGCATGAAGATGGTATCAAGATACTTATAATTGTACACTTGTTTATGAAAAGAAAATTTTCATCATGAGAATATGTGGCTTGTGTTTTTATAGAAGGGGATAATTAAAAGTCAAATAATTATTGGTTTAATTTCCACCGATACGTGGGAAAACGTCCAAACGGCCGCATTGTTAGTTATTTCATCACTAGCTAAAAGAGCAGTACACAACGGTGGTATATAATACTAGCTAGAGCAAATCTCTATCATTAGAAGAATTCATTTCATTCGCGTCGCTGAATGTGTAGATTCTAGCGTATGGTTGGGAGGAAAATCTGTTATTATTTTATGTACACTACTAACTAATTTAGAAAAGTGCTCTTTCAAATACATTAAAACATGATTAATATATCTTATTGCTTCAGCACACCAAGATAGATTTGAAGATAATGAAAACACTGTTTACATCGTCCTGCTAAATACTGCTACGTATTTTCGTTCACCAGATAATAACTAAGGTGACAAAATTGGCACTGAAAGGAGAAAACTTTCTCTAAATTCAATTCTTAAAGTGAGATATCGAGAATTATTGTATCGCATTGTTATCGGTCATTATTGGCATGTTTAATGGCAACTACCAATTACTGGTGAACATATTGTCTAATCCATAAAGATGTATAAGGTAGTTGAAACCCTATGGACTTCAAGCACCTTTTAGTTATGATTCTTGCCGATGATCAAATATCTGTCCTTGAATAGGAAATAAGTTGAAAGCAGGTAAAACTATTTTACTCAACGATCATTTACTCATCATTCTTATGAAAATTTACATACTGATAAATTTCAATTGCTCCAGCGATAAAAAGGATCGGATAAAGCAATGTATACATGTTTTGAAGGGAATGCTGTTAATATTTTTGTCTCTACCGCTATCGTCCCACAAGAGACGACAATCCATAGCTATTTATCCCTGTATCCCTAGGAGCAAATTTCCCAACTATCCAGAAAGATGTTATCCATGGCTTACTCCTGGTCGCTGTGTGTTGTGGCGAGCTGGTTGGGAGAGGCACGAAATAGAGCTTCACTTTTGGTGGAGGAGTTCGGGCGAGAGTTCAGTCCGATTCCGTGACATAAAGACTGCTATCGCCCAGCGTATTCCACTGTGTTAACCTAATTGCTTACTGCCCTTCCCTCCTTGCTCCCTCCTCGCAATTCCTTCCCGTCGACAACCTCGAAACGGTGTCCACAGCATGGCCTCCCCGGCAAACACCCACGCTAGTCGGGAATTGCGTTTCCTTCTGCATGTACTCCGCCCCGCGACGGCCACGGTCGGCGAGCACGAATAGCGGCGGGAGAAGAGGGCCCATCCGGCGGTGGGCCCTCCCATTCCCCGCCCCCGCCAGCCCACCCCATTTCCTCCGCCACCATTATGCCTTCTCACGCACACTCGCATAAACACACACCCTCCACAACACCCTTGATCCTGCGTACCACTCTGGCCGGCCTGCCGGACCTACACTTTCAGCTCGCTTGAAGCCCGTGTAATTACCGGCGGGCGAATGCGCGATCCGACTGGGTAGAGACTGCAAAGGACGTATGTGTGAGTGCTTCGAGGTGACCTCTCCCTCATTCTCCCTTTAACCCCTTAAATCGGCGAACACCTTCGCAACCGTCGCCATCCCCAATCAGTAACTCGGATCTTCCGCCGCCTCGTGTAGTGAGAGAGGGAGATAGAGCGGGAGGGAGGAATATCCCGCGACCGACTACCAAAGACTGCGATCGCCGCCCGACTACCATTCCTCCGTTCGGATGCTAGCCGGAAGTCTTAAACCGGTCCCATGTTCCGTCGATTGGTCTGGATTTAGCGACATCTGATCGTACGTAGGGACCGAAATGAAAAGAAACCAAAAAGTAGGGACAAGCTTCGTGGAAGTCGAAGAGGAAGAGTTAAAAATGAAGTTTGTGAAAGGACAAGGGTTGGGATGTATCGGTCGGACTTCTCTTGGCCCGTTACTTAATGAGTGCTCGATCACAAGAGCACGATTACAGCTACGATTTTTAACTTTTAAGTCCAGGGTAATATTTCTTCGGCAAAGCCTGTGTCCACACCAATTTAACTTCTTCAAGTCCCCCATAATTAGATTATCAGGAACTGTAGGTTGTAGAATTGTAAAATTCCAGATAAGTGTTTCAAAACAATATAAGCTGCGGCGTCAGTGATACATCTCTCAAACACACTCGCATCTATTGGTGTAAGTAATGTATCCAGAAACCGGATGGATTTGGTGGGTTATACGAAAATGACACTTCATATTACCTACTTTTAAATACATACGTACGGCATATACCTGTTCATGCATGATTTTGTCAAAGACGATGAGACATTTCAAGGTATTACGAAAAACTTTTCGAAAAACTTTGAGTCACTAGCGAGTCGAGGTGTATCTATTAGTTTTCAGAGAACTCTATTGATTAAGAATATTTTTTATTTTATAATTGGCAATCTGGTGAAATGTTTGGAAAAATAATGATAGATTACTGCAGTTTGTGGTGTATTTCTAGTATTTTTTAACGAATGTTAAACTCAGTATCTGTGTTTCAAACAGAATAATGGAAAATAGAACTTGCTCCGTAGTTGTACATAAAAATTAAGGTGGCCCTTTATTAGTCAGCCTCGCAGTCCGTTGTACTGATGTAGCCTTATTTAACAAGATTATTTACAAAATATGATAGCCTTACACTGGAATGACTTTTAAACGCATTATACAAACAAAGGCGGTAGTGTTGACTCATTCAGTTAGTTTTGCAGGTAAAAATAATTTAATATATCTTATAATAATTATAATTTAAGTTTCCCCACTGTAGCTGTTATCGCCTTACCTTGTAATAAATTATTTGTAAAAAATAGAATAAAAAACCAAGGAGCTTCCTGAGGTTTATATCCTCAATGTCATTATAAAACTATAACCAAGCTACCGATTGTATATTACTAATCCGCCCAATTATTTATTTCGATTCGCTCTTATGAAGATTGTAAATCGTACCTTTTACCTATTGAAAATTAATGTGAATACAGCACTTCTTGGCCTCTATATCGGGCTTTTAACAATGATAAATGTAATAAGAGGTACAATTACAAACACGCAAGCCCTGAGAATGAAAACCTATCTAGGCAGGAATCGATCCCGAGACCTCCGGGTTGAGAGGATGTTACACCGCTGCCACCGGGGCTGGTACCTTGTGTTAAATTTAACCCAATGCTTAAGTTACAATTGAATAGACTGATTTTGCTCCCGCTCATAGCAGGACGTTTCAATGAATATTCTTAAAAAGGTCTCATTTTACGGCTGGATTAAGTAATAAACCTATTTATGTTTTTATTATGTAACACACTTCAACTAGACAATTTTGCCACACTTATTTTAACGCATTTTAACGCATTTTTAACGCATAACGCAATTACTAGTATTATTCATGAGGATGGGATATTACTAAAAATTGAAAGGCAGTTCTATTCGATTGACGCGTAGTCTACATCTGGAAATAAGAGAAAATTACATGTTTGATGCAAATTTATAATTTAGTTAATTCCTTAAATCAGCTAAGAAATAATTATAAATTCTATCTAGTTTACCAAGGTATAATTAACGGTTTATTTTAGTGGTAAATGAGTACTTCACGAGTATTTTTTTCAAAATCAAGGTGTAATAATGGTGAATAAGAGCTAGAATAAATCTCAAAGGTAATAGTTTTTACTATATTTAAAAATTAAATTTTGCCAATTTCTCACCCAACGTAACTGTTTTCCCATACATGTAAAAAAGTTTCCAAATAATTTCCGAGGTAGTTTTACTCATAGATGTACCCCATTTGTTTGGAAAAAACTTATTCCTTCTAATAGTAGGAAAAAAAATAGTCTTTAATAATAGCAAAAAAATTGTCTTTTCATTAACAGTCCACATTTTTCGGTTTATTCATCATTAGCTGTGGTTTTCATCGTTTTTCAATTCATTTTTACAGCTAATATGGCTCGAATGCGCCCGTTTTTCCATGCTTTATACCCATACGTCTGTTTTCCATGATAAAAAAGTTATTTCCTCTGCTCGTAAATTTTTACGTGGCATTTTCCTCAGCGTAAGCCCTACACATTTAGTAAAGTTCTGCTGGGGAATATTTTTAAAATAATTTATTTTGTACCTCCTTGTATGTAATTTCGTTTCTATGCATGAAGGGGAATACATTTATTATCTTACCAACAGAAATATATATGCTGGATTCAGATATTCTTAATGTCATATAATCTTTGCCCGAAATTAAGAATAACCGTATTTCATATTCACTTAGATCTTTTAGCATTCATTTTGTCTTTTCAGTATTTCTTTTATTCTCCATCGAGCCCGAGTTTTCCATGACCGCGTCCCCCGAGGTACCTTGGGCAACAGCCGGTGAATTTTCTTGTGCGACGTCGGACTACTCGCAGCAAGTCCCTTCGTTTTCAGTGAGTTGAACGCCTACATTTTCCTGTTTTCTCAAGGTATTATTATCATTAAATAAATACTTTATTATAAATACCCCTATCGTAATAAGTCGCTCAGAAATATTACCAATCTAAAAAACATTTGTGTCTACAAACATGCATTAAAGCATGCGTATTCCCCCAACCGGATGCAATTGCTCAATTGTCATGAAGAATTAAGTCACACACTGAAAAAAGTAAATTTGCGCGTGGATAGTTAAGAATAGATCATTGATTCTGATCTACCCTGAGAGGTTTTTTTTGGGTGTTTACGATTTCCAGTTTGGT
Organism: Hetaerina americana; assembly: GCF_022747635.1. NCBI lineage: Eukaryota > Metazoa > Arthropoda > Insecta > Odonata > Calopterygidae > Hetaerina > Hetaerina americana. The sequence continues at coordinate 18,577,528 of NW_027286874.1, read as the reverse complement.
GCATACCTTGACCTAGCAATTATACTGGAGAATGCTCTTTATTGAAAAAATGAACAATCAGCTATTTATATCAATATTTGCGTCAATAAAAGGAAAATTAACACTATGGATGCGAGGAAAAAATTACGAGGAAGTAGGGAGTCCTTTTCTAGTAAATGAGCTCGGACCATTGACATCTCAACCTTTTCAATGTTTAACAGAGATAGTGAATACGCGAGCGACTTGGGTAGCCGTCCACAGATTGTTGCGCAGGCAGCAGGTAGTCTTGGGGCAAAGGGAATGATGGACAATGAGGGAATATTCGGTGGGAGTTACTATTTAGAGGAGAGATTGTTATGATCAGGTACGACAAGTCGCTCCAAAGAAAGTTAGATATAACATGTTGGTTTGAATGGGAGAAGCGACGGTGACAAGAAAATATGTTGAATAAATGTAAGGAAGTAGAAAATGATGAAAAGTAAACGTAGAAATATACTACCTTGATCAAAAAGTTCCCGGAATTTATTCAGAAAATTAAAAATACAAGTTTATTCATCTAAATCTATATTGTCCCCTTCAAAGTAATCCCCATCGACTGCAACACACTTATGCCAGCGCTTGATCCAATCCTCGAAACATTTTTTATATTCGGTTTTCGGTATGTCCATCAGTGCTTCCTGCGATTTTTCCATTACTTCCTCTCGGCTGCTAAAACGCGTTCCCCGTAATGGTTTTTTAACTCGATTGAACAGAAAGAAGTCACAGGGAGCCAAATCAGGTGAATTCGGTGGCTGTTGGATGGTATATGTTGCATTTTTCGTCAAAAAATTACGAATAATGATAGCACTGTGCGACGGTCCGTTATCATGGTGCAAAATCCACGAGTTTTCTGCCCACATTTCTGGTCTCTTTCGGCGAATTGCTTCACGCAAACGTCTCATAACGCCCAAATAATACTCTTTGTTTACTGTCTGGCCTTCTGGCAAAAATTCATGATGCACTACACCGTTGTAATCCATGAAAACCGTCAGCATTGCCTTCTTTTTTGACTGAAAACGACGTGGTTTTTTTGGTCTCGGCTCATTTGGTGAACGCCATTCACTTGCCTGATGTCTGGATTGCGTGTCGTACTCATAAACCCACGTCTCGTCTCCAGTAATGATCCTTTTGATGAATGTGGGATCGGATTCAGCCTCGCAAATCATGTCTTTTGCGACGTCAACACGGTCTCTTTTTTGCATGAAATTGAGATATTTTGGCACCAACTTTGCTGCTACACGACGGAAACCCAAATCATTAACCACAATGTCTTGGGCGGATCCATAGGCAATGTTCAAGTCCTCCGCTATTTCTCTGATGGTTAATTTGCGGTTATTGACCAACATTTCTTTCACTTTATCAATTTTTTCACCGACTTTCGATGTAGATGGTCTGCCACTGCGTTCATCATCTTCGATTGACTCACGACCACTTCTGAACCGCTCGTGCCACTGGTAAACGACCGTTTTTTTTAGAGAATCGTTGCCGAAACACTTTTCCAACATTTCCAACGTCCGTGCGCCACTAAATCCGTTTTTTACGCAAAATTTAATACAAGTTCGTTGTTGCAAATTTAAATCCATTTCTGCAATTGTAAAAAATCGCCAACACACACAGAGATAGATGTACTCTTGGCTACGTAACTTTTGCAAATGTCAAGTTATGACACTAAGATTTAAAGGGAATATCAACAACAGATGTACCAATTTAACAAAAAAACAGAACTCAAATTGGAACGATGGGAGCGCCACACGGTGGTTATTCCGGGAACTTTTTGATCAAGGTAGTATATCACTCTGCTGCTGTCTTTTTTACATTTTCATATTGTATTATTGTGTATAATTACTGAAATCAGATAGATGGGAAGTAATGACGTTATTTATCATGAATATTGATGTACATTTTTTAAATTTAATTTAACAAAGCTGCTATTCTTAATTTAAAGTTAGACGAGATTAAATCCAAGGCTCCTAGAAATCCAATGGTAATTAGTCTGTTTCAGGAATATATTTGTGGGATTTGAATGATTAATACATTCGTGAGCTTTGAGAAAATACCCTTATGCCAAAGGTTAAAATACGCTGTATTCTAAATATTACTATCATCTATTCAGAATGAGCCTGCAGATTCAAGTGCAAATAATAATTAAAATATACCGGAATGCATTTAAAATGATAGAGCCTGCTATCGGAAAAAATAATTCTCTTCGAGATGTCTAGGACAGCCGAGTCAATTTCTTTTCTTTTAAACGCAATATAAATAAATATAAATATTTCCATATATATATATATATATATAATATTTTTTTTATATATATATATTCCGTCCTCCCCATCTCTCCCGTGAACGTCCTTTCTATGTGTTCCTGTCCATTTTCCTCATATCTATTTCCATGAGAATGAATATTTGTTCGCCATATGGCGGGATTTAGTGTTTGAATATGCGTGTATATATATATATATATATATATATATATATATATATATATATATATATATATATATATATATATATATTAATATATACACACACATACATATCCTATATTTATATATACGGTATATATACTATATATAAATTTTTTAATGGAAATAATTAAAAACATATTATGTATGCTCATATATAACATTAAAATATATGTGAATATTGGTAGTATATATAGTAATTAAAGTATTAGAGTATTGAAGATGGAGTTAAAATGAAATGAGTAAAACATGAAGAAAGAGGGAAGCATACAAATTACCAAATAACATTAAATGTTTGAGAGTTTACTCCTAGATTGTGCAAACAAAATCGAATAACCACACAATGTATAACAGTATGCATAGAACGGTTGGTTGTGAGTGGAAGTATTTGTGAGGAATGGTGGCTAAAAAAGGATTCTTTCTCCAATCTTTAATCAATCGTTCCGTCCCCACGTTCTTTCTTTGTCTCTCTCCCCAGTGACGGTTGAGAGATGATTAAAAGGCGATACGCAGTTTGGTCGTAAAAAAGGGATGTAGCGCTGTAGCGGTTGTAGTCAGTTAGTTACACTTGAAACATTTCGGGTATGGGAGCCCTCCTCTAGCTACTCCTTCGGTCCCCCTCGGGTACGTCATATCCCTCTCTTTCTCTCTCCCCGTCCTTTTCTTCTTGAGTCGTTTCGTCCTTACTGCTTCGTTCGTTTCCATTAGCCATTCTACGCGAAACTACCGAAGTCGCCGTCCTTCTCGTCAACCGCCATTCCAGGATCAATATCGGGTGCGGGGAAAGCCGGGGTGGTGGAAAGAGAGCTTGGGGTGCCGGGGGGAGTGAGTGAGACAGAGAGACCAGGGTAGGACGAATAAAAAAAGAATGGTTAAGTGACGTCACGGGCTGGCCGCCATCTTTGCCTCAGGGTGCCAGGGGAAGGGTGTTTTCCTACCGTCGAAATGGAATAGTGAGTGATCACAGTCTGCACGTAGCATAAAATAACCTTGCGATATGCTAAGTTAAAATCCGAGGAAAGATGTAAGCATGAAAGATGAGAGTATTTATACGAACATTGTGAGAAAGAGGCTATCTTAAAATAAAGATAATTTACAAGAGCAAACTAATAGCTTGGAATATATATGGCAGGTAATATATGTTTAAACGAATATAGAGAGGACTTCGAGGTAATATTTTTCGATTTTTCTGCGGCGTTCGCTCCTTACCCCCACCTTTTCTTCCCGACGTCTTTTACGCAGGCCGACTGCTACTCCTCTTTCCAATCTTAAATCTGATAGGCGTTCCGAGATCACGTGATTGCTAACAAAAACACACTCACACACACAGACGCGCATGGGCGCGTTATGTGTATGGTCGACGCAGTTAAGGGATTCATTGGGTCGTAAAATCGAGGCGCCGCGGCGTGCGTTCGATCGCGGTAGGAAACTGTGTTATTTTTTTCTAAAATTGTGGCGGCTGACTTCTCAAGTTGAACAGAGTTGATTCTGGTTCGAAAAAAGTGTATTTATTGGTTCTCATATTTTTACTTGTGTAGAGTGAATATGTTAATCGGATTCCTTCTGGAAGGACTAATATTATAGATGCGATTTTAATGTAGCTTTGCTCTACAATGTTTGTTTTAACCACATTAGCTGGATCTGCTGATTAATTTACCTTTTATCATGCCTATTTAAATGTTAATTTATTCAATTTTTTCAAAGGTAATAACTGGAATATATTGGAATGTTAATAAACTCTTTCTGGCCTCGCGAGTAAAACACACTATGCTCACTTTAGATTTCGAAACATATATAATTATCTGATATATATATTATCGTATATCTACTTAAATGCTTGTGTAAAAAGAAGTTCGTCTAAGGTCGTCTAAGGATACCATAAACTTAGCAGAGACTTCGTGGAATGAAGCCAATGGCGTATTTTATAAGAATTTTTCCAAAACGTTTCCCCACTACTTTTGAGTTATAACTGTGTTAGAAGTTGTAACAATGCATGCCAAAATGTGTTGGACACGGGCGGGTAAGCTTAAATGTTGTTTCACCATCTTTTCCTCTACCAAAGAGTGCCTCAGGTAAAATTTTTGAACCCGGAGAATAGTTATTCTTTTAGAAGCTGTCGACGAAGCATTAGGAAAATCGGGAAGGATAAAAATCTATATTTTTGAAGAGGACGTTAATATTCATCGCTTTCAAGGACGTATTTTCATTTGTATGTTACGGCCTCCAGTCTTAATATTCGCATTGTAAACCTATTTCTACTAAATTATGATTATTATTTTGCGATGAAAATTCTCTTCGTAATGTGCATTACTGCACTATTGGAAATTAAATCAAACATTTAACAGTTACCTTCTACCTGCATTTCCAACTATCATAAATTTATGATAAATTATGACATTTCCTTGCTGATAATCACTCAATCCACAGTTTACTTTGCCTTGTCTTGAAAGGTATTGTTTAAAAACGTGAGCTTAGTTGTTACTTAATTTGGTTAATTACTCGTACTTAATTACTCGTTTTTTTCGGGGACAAAGGAAATTAAATTTTCTTCAAGTTTTGTTGCTTTCCCATGCTAAATTGTGGATACGCAGCTATTCGGTCGAGCTGGTATTATATATTTAGTAACGTTATTATATATTGAATAAGTATTACTTCACTTATCCTTACTCGTGTTGAAAAATTAAATTATGTTTCCATATCAAAGAATCGTGATAATTGGAGCTCATTAAATGATGATAGAGGATAAAAATGGTCATAATCACATAAGATTAAAAGTTTTAAATTGATGTATTATTTTTATTTATCCATTTTTCTATCACAAAACTGTGATTATCGAAAAAAAAGTTTGTTTGTTTTTAATTAACACGAAGACGGAATAATTCAGCTCCAAAATGAGATTATCGACAATTAGGGTAGCAAATTTAAGCTGCCTTACTATCGGCCCAAGGAATCACTTCTTAAGCTTACAATTAAAAACCACTGTGTAAGAAATGCATAGGATATCAATGACTCAATGAACTCAGAGAGTATTGTTTTAATTTTATCAGGCCATTTTTTTACGTTGTTTTTGCCTTGTAAATACAATTAAGTGAGTTTGCCAGAGATTCATCCTTGTTATTCGGCTATCTTCGAGATACAGGTATCTTCGGGTATACGGATATCATCGAGATATCCTGTAAGTACTTTTTATTTTGCAATTTTCAAGTTCTTATATCTCTGTTAAATGCATTAGTAAGGTTTAATAGCTGCATAAATATGTGATTTATTAAGTACAAAAATATGCAAGACCCATCTCACCGCATGTGTTCCACGAAATGTTGCACATTTTTTCTCCGGGCATTCTCCCAGATACCCTGATCGATGTCCCCTCAAAAAAAGTCGATTACGTCCAAATACGAAGAAATACCGTCCTTTGACCAAATTTATTTTTAGAAACGCAACAAAACATTGTGCTTGGGAAGAATGAGTTATCGAGAGGATTTAGGGGGACGAGGAGGGGAAGGACAGGGCAGGACAGTGCCTTATACACCCTCATTCCCTCCCCGCTCCTTTCCTCCCTCTCACACACTAACTTGAGCGGGCAAATGAGCAGCCGTTGCCCGGACAGCCAGAGGGGACACAGCCAACAATGGGAAAACAAATGCTCCCCTGCCTGGTCGGAGAACTTCGTCCAGAACAATGCAGCGCTAATGACTTCCATCGGAGGAAGGGGATTTGGATGGTGTGTATTGGGGTGAGTTTCAGAGGGCGGAGCTGTCGCTTGCGATTCCGAAGGCTTCCGTAGAAGAATAATAAGAGGTAGAGGGTGGAACAGTGAATGGGGAGGATGGGGAAAGAGATGGAAAAGGATTTGAGGCTGGGAGTGGGTCGGCTTCCATGGTGTTTGTGAGCGTGTGTGTAGGATCGGTATGAATTCATTTTTGGGACATTGTTTGAAAGAGGTAAAAACGAAAAAAACGGAGCTGGTCGGACAAAGTGGTGCGAGGAGTTGCATCAATTTTCGGTCGGACAAATGGAAAGGACAACCAAACGCATTCCCAGCACGAGAGAAGGTGTTCTTTTTGCAAAACGAGAGAGATTTATTGTCTGGCAACTTTTCATCGCCGATCCGCCGGAGTGGCGTTGTCCGAACCTATCCGCCCCTTTGATAAAATGGGAAGACTAGAGTTAACACTCCAAACACAAATCCATTTTTATATGCTTTCGGTTTGTGTAAATATCCGAAAAGTAATTTGTTTGCGTGCTGCCTTCACTTTCCTTTCTACTTTGAGTACACTATCTCTTTGCCGAATAGCATCCCCCCTATTTCCCGGATACTAGCTCTTAGTCATCACGGAATATATACTTTAACAGAACTAATTACTCAGTGGATCGAATCTCCTTATTTGTTTTCCATGAAAAATGGACAAATAGACAAAATAAGCATAGACACGAAATGAAGTCGTTATTTGATTCACTTTTGCTGCCAATCTCGTTCCATTATTTACTTACCTCCCTGCACCACCAGAAATATTTCTGCGTTGAGTTTCTGTCATCCCTCATGTTAGATCGGTTTAGAAAGAAAAATCTAAATTTAATACAGCCATTTCTGATTCCTTTCTCTTTTCCTATTTCCTCGTCCCATATCATATGCATTCTTCCTGGTTCTCTGACGATAAACGCTTCTCTTCCTCTTGCTTTCGTTCATCATCACGAGCTTCATTTGAAAGAAGTGGCAGCAATTTCGATGGTGGCATCTGCATGAGATCGGAAAAAATAATAAAAAGAGATGCCTAAAATACGGTGAGAAATAAAATGAAAACGAGCGGCGACGAAAAATATCACGACAGAAGAGAAAAGAGTGCGAGGAAGGCGTTCGTTCCCTCGGTTGTCGTCAAAACTATGAAAAACCGTGATTTAAAAAATGGGTGGAAAAAGAAAATAGAATAAATGGGAGAAGTTGAAATGATCTCGGGAGAAGAGAAGGGAGTAAAATCAGGAGTGTGAATAGCGGTTTGATATGATGGCGCTGCACACTGGAGGGGACTTGGACGGGCGTCCGAGGGATGGGGTTTGGATAGGGTGCCACGGGGTTGGTCGTCGAAGTTGGGATGCGGGAAGAGCTGGGCGACTTTTGGGGGGGGGGGAATGGGGACGGAGAGGGAGGAAAAGGAGAGCTGGAAGCCACTGACAAGGGGCTGGAAGAGTCGTGGTGGAGGGGTTCGATTCGTTTTTAACAAAATGTTGAGATGTGATGTCCTTTTGTTTCACTCCCTGTTTCCGTTTCTCTCTTAAGAGAAAAATGAATAAATTCCATCCCCGTTTTTATTTTCCGCGTGGTGTGTAAATTTACGAGTGGGTGGCGGCTGGAATGAAGAGGCGCGTGGGGTGTGTAGGGGAAGAGAGGCACGAGGCGGCCGCGGACTGGAGGTAGAGAAGGGGAAGGGGAATGTAAAAGGCAGCCAATAGCGGCATCCCATTGTGCCCGCCAGGAGACAAAAGAGTGCGGCAGGAGGGAGACGGGAGGGAGGGAGGGAACTTGGGGGAAGAGAAACGAGTGGTATGGGGAGAGGCATAGGGAGGGAGGTGGGAAAGATAGAGGGGGAAATTGGATATGATATAGGGGGGACGAAACAGTTTTGGTGGCCTAGCAAGAAAGGATGCCGTCGCAACTTAAAGAACCAGAAAAAGCTGGCAGGCTTTTCCTCGCTCTTCTGGAAGTTAAACGAATACTTATCTACTACTTATTATCGTTTAATTATCTTTGAGGTTGAATTAGTAGAATATGATGTAAAAATATCTCTAGAGATTTAAATTCGAATAAATGACGTAAATTTACAAATACATCGCGATGAGAATACAAAAGAATAGATAATGAGGCAAATTATAAATTATTGATCGAGTGGAGAGGAAAACCTTTCCCTTTAATCGTTGACTGAAGGGTGAATTGATACTGCTTTATCCTTCATCAACAAAAGAGGAACCTCTACCTTTTACAGTTGAATACTATGATATATTGCCATGTATTGCCATGATATGTTGCCATTTATATATTGCCCCCCTGCCACACACCCTGGCGATGACATTAAGTGTATATATAAATTTTAAAATTAAAATAAATATTTAATGCTTAGCATAAAAAAGATAACCTCGACAAAACAACTGGGTACTCAATTACAGGATAATTACTAAGCTACTTCACGAATGGCAACGTAAAGTACAAAAGAGAGATTAAGACATTATTATATTGCCATCGAAATTTTACTCTGCCTAATGGATATCGTCCACATTTACGGGACCAGATTAAGCTCTCGAGGAAATTTATTTCAGCATTCTAACAAACTAAACAACGATATACCGCGTATATGTTCGTAAAGGGGGCAAAGAGGTGAGTGAATATGAATATTCCCGCGCTTCTCCAGCAATTTTGCGGGCGGTCCGATCTTTCAGCTGCCGCTCATCGTATAATGTGGAGTAACCTATTATCCTCAAGCTGAAAGAAATTAAGTGAGAGCATCGACCTCGATCTGAAGAAGACTTGGATATTCAATGAATGCCTGCTTGCTCAATATGTTGCAACATTTAACCTTTACTTTGAACATCTTCGTTGCGGTGAGGGCTAGTATTACAACTCTTGACCTTTTCCTGATGTTCGGCTTTCAAACTTCAATCTCTTTGTCCTTTCATGACTTGAATATCATTTTTTAATGAATAAAGGTTGTGTTTTGATTCTTATCCTTCCATAGAGACAATTTTTTTCCATTTTTATTACTCTTTCTTAGTTCATTCAACTTACACAACTTGTGTACAACATGAGCGAACGCGAATCATTAATAATGTATTGTGGTCACTTCTTACAGCTCATCTTGAAGGCGTGACTGCTATTTAGTAGACTTTATTGCATTTAAAGCTGTTTGATATAGTTACTTTTGCTGTTGGTGTCACCTACTTTCCTATTAGTTCCTAAGCATTTGTTTATGCCTACAATTGACCACGAATTCCTGGTGTGGAACCCCATGCCAAATGCCCTTATGTCGGCTAGCAGGATATCATATAACTACAGATGTGATGAAAATGGCACATAAAAAATAAACATTATGTTTAAGCATTACGTAAGGGTGCTTTCGCACAAAAACTTTCTTTCTACTTTAAATTGCATGAGTATCAAAATAGTTACTCAACAAGGTAATGCAGAAACAGTTAATTGCCATACAATTTATAGGAAGTGATTTGAACCATTTCGTGCACTTTAGAATTACAGCAGTTAACTATTAATCTGTTTAAGTAGGAGAGCTGCTATTAGTAGAATATATATAAAATCGCTGAACATTGGTAGTTGGATAAAAACTGTCAAGTCCTGAATTACGCTCTAGACTCGTGGGAGTACATTGTTCCATTGAATTTGAAGCACTTAAATTAAAATTATGAACATTTGAAATTTCGAGCCATAAACAAAAAGTTTTCAGTAAATCTTATGAGTAATATAGAATGTATGTGTGTTTAGAATATAGCAAATGAACAGAAAGTAAATGAATATTGTTGGTTGTTTATCCTGAGAATGAGAATTAGAAAGGTATCGAGGGAAGCATATACTTTAATAGGTATTCGAATTTTATGATGTGAATACTAAAGTTAATTCTATTTAAAGTACATTCGATGTAGCAATTTTGCATAAAATATTCCCTTAATCTTGAAAAAAAAGTTCAAGTCAAATTATTGTTTTAGAAATATATTTAGCGCAAACAATCAGTGCTTATTGATTTTGTGTTCCTGACAGTTAATTTGTAAAAGCTAATTTTATGTTTCGTTTCGAGAGGTCTATCTTTGCGTAATTACTTCGCCTCAACCACATTCATACAGTACTCCATACAAGCCTTGTACCCTAGACTTTTAAAATTCGCAATCTAAAAGAAGAGTATTTGAATGCTTTTAGGCTTCTGATGGGATACAATATGAGGAAAAGATCCTCGGGCATAGAATTAGGAAAGGAAGTGGTAAAAGAATTGACTTTTATAAGCTATCACCTAAAATTTGAGTGTATTGGGTTATTCTTCGGGAAATTCAGCTCTTTACTTATCTAGCTTGTTTATTATGTTGAAGAGCAAAAAATGGAATATATTAAGTTTTCAGTAATGAAAAATATATATATTGCCATCACTGCAGAACTCAGATTTACGACAGTATATTGTAACTGAGGAAAATATAAAATTTACAACATTCGTAGTTTATTCATCTAAATTGGGAATTTGGAGAGTAGTTTCCCATGTTATTTAAAAATTCCTGAGAGCGAAAAATCGCTGGTGCACTAGCCCGAGAAAAACGCATCTGTGTACTGTCTTGCGAAAGGCCATGGGTATGAGTTCAATTTCGAGAATGGGTGCGATGGTTGTCCCTGTGAGTCCCAAGGAGAAACTGGATACGGTTTGTCGTTATTCCAGATGCGCACATTCAGGCGTATGCCCGAACCTAAAATACACGGCACAAGAGTTCCGGACTAAATCTATCTTTAAAAAGCATTAATAAGAATTCATTTAACAATTAAGAAGATTAATGCTTAAGGAAACGCGATTTAAGAAGAAAACGTCAGGAGAAAATACGAATTCATGATACTAAATAGCCTTGAGATTAGCTTTAAAAGGGGCTTATTTCAAATTATTTGGAAATTATCTGTTATGTCGTGACTAAAAATATATCTGCGCACCACTTTGCTGGTGAGACTCGCAATTGATCAGGATATTGTGATCATTATGCATAGTTGTTACTTTTGGTATCTCCGGTGTCAAATAAACCCTGTGTTAAACTAACTGTAATACCTCCTACAGTAAATAGCTTCATCTAAACGGCTATTAAAACTTGTATAAGTATTTAATGTATCATTAACTTCATACGTTAACAATTTCGTAAATTACTATGGAACATCTATTCAACAGTTTATTTTCAAACACATTTTGAGTCAGCTTGAAATTATTATTCACTTAAGTCTGAATAATTACGAAGAATGTGCTAGAAGAATCTTGGAAATTTACTTATTTAAAATCGTTCGAATTTAAAATATATAGAATCTAGGTATGGGAATGATCCATGGCCTAAATGAAATATACGCCGTGGAACCTTACAAGAAATGGATATGAGATACTTTTTCTATGAATTTTATTATGATTGTACCTACTTACCTAATGAGTTAATATTTCCAGAATGCTTCAATTTGATTTCTTGACCCATCCAAATTTTAATTGAAATTTTAGAGGCAGATCTTTTTTGTGCAAAGCTTGACATTTTTGAATGTGCTGGCAAAGTTCGCGATGCCATTATCTACCTCAATTTAAATTACAAAAAATTGAAATTGACTCTTTTGGAGGACATAAATTATGCCACTTAATATGTCATGCACATGAATTATCGCCTATTTTCAAAAACACGATTTTTAATTAGCTACTTTCCAAAGCAGTCGAGATGACCACTTCAGGAGCTTTATCTCTGTTTTCGTCAGAAACACACGGCTCGTGTTTGACTTTCATGGAGTGTTCATGAGTTTTTATGCAAAGACCATTGGTTTAACACTGGAAATGCTCGACCTGAGTGGGCATATAAATGTTTTCCGAAAAAGAGACACACTTTGGATGGGAGGGTGTTCGGTTCAATTTCAACTGGTGAAATAAGTAATGTGATTTATTGAGAGACTTGATAATCGGTCATGCTGAAGAGTGATTTTAGTGTCTATAAATGCCATTATTTACTAAATGTTTTGGAAAAATGTTGTCATTGTTGTTGCCATATGCTAATATTAGAGAAGATATTTTAAAAATTTGTAAATACGATCAACATTTTAAATTCTCATTTATGAAAACGGCTTCAACCTTGTACTCGTATCTGATGCACAGTAATAAGAGAAGTTGTATTTATACACTGCACGAAATGTACGAATAATTGCATGAACTCGATTTATCCAATAGCCAGGGTGTCACTAAGGAAGGAATATTTGTCTTAATGTATTTTATAGAATGCAATTACAAGCCACATTAAGAAGAAAATTTAATATGCACAGAGGCACAATTTCTAGCCTGCACAACAGATTAACTAGGCCGCTAAATATTAACTTTTAATAGAAATTGAAATATGATAGTGTCGTGTTTTTAGGAATAAGTTCATAAATATACACACAAGTATTGGTCGCAGTTAATTATCCAAAAGCCAATAAAACCCTAAGTTGTTGGATTTAACTCCAATATTGCGAAAACAGATAGCTCGGAAATAAAGACAATTTTTTCGTGATCAGCTATTTCTACCACATTTACTTCCTTTTTCCTTAAACGGGGATAATATTAGGAACTTTTGTTAAACTCCATAACACAAAAAAGAAAATGCCATATGATAAACCTAAATACTACATTTTCGTTCCAAGTAAATGACGCAGGAGAGCTAGGACATGTCAACTTTCTCCAATAAATTGGATTCTGAAAAAATAGACGTGCCCCGTTTGTTCCGTTATAGTCAGCTCTCAAAGAGAAAATATCGTTCTCTTTCAATGAAACCAAAGATTGTCCTGCAATAACTGCGGTGCTATAACTGTGTCTCTCGTAAGTTTGCAAATTGTTATAATAACGGTATCCATATGAGGCAGGAGGAAAAATAATCGTTGAGGGAGCACCATAGTTATGATAAATGATAATTTGACTCTCTCAATATTTATGAGGAAATACTTTTTTTTTCGTACACAAAGGGCACTCTGGTTTTCTGGGTGCTGTTGCACCCAGACCATGTGCACCTTGTTGCACCCTGTTGGCCATGCGGACATTTCTGCCTATGAAGTGGGAAGAATGAGTATCTCAACTTAATTTTCCGAAGATCTGCGTAGTACTCTTGAATCGGGCACAAGTGTGTGTGTGATTCCACACCAGGCTAGGAAAACTTAACTCCTGAAGTGCATGCAATCGATCGATTACGGGCTCTTGTTTCTTTGACCAGATCCTACTGAGTTTGTGGGGGGATAACAAGGCAAAGCTCGATCCGTGGCAGTGGCCCTTTCTCTCTCTCTTGTATTTTATCCACATGGGGTCGAATAAGAATCGCCCTCTACCCCTGACAATGCCATCCACGCTTTGTTTGACGGCATAGACCCCGGCGCCACTCCCTAATCTCCTAACGTCCCACCCTTGCCCAGATCAACAAAACTCCCTTCCTCCAACAATCCTCTCCCTACCACCCCAAAACCGTCTCTGACTGCCGCTCATTTCACTTAGCCCGTCCGCAATTCCCGTGTGCGCATGATACCGGCGTCGTGTGCTCAGGTCCGCTTCCCCCGTCTCCACTTTGATAACCCTCCATTTTTTTCGTGATTTCGCGCCCGCCCTTTCCGTGTTTCCGGTTTCATTCTCCTCCCCGCCCCTTTCTTATTTTACTCCAAAGTGTCCCTCCAATTTATTCCTCTCCTCCCCCTTTCTTACTTTCTCCCTCTTTGTTTCTCTCTCTCCTTATATCCATCTCATTTTGTTTATATATATTAGAGAGAGTTTCGTGAATATTTACGATTCCCTCGCTTATATTTCTCATCAACTTCCAGCTATTTCCACACCTCCCATTATCACCCAAGTTGCGATTTGAATTTTCTTTCTCGCTTCAATGCAGATTATACTTGGCTTTTCATGAACTTCCTATGGAAAATTGCAATCCAATTCACTCTACTTTAAAATAATAAAAATCTTTTGTGTGCTGTCACAGGTTATTTTTTTATTTACTGATTCTGTTTACTTTTCTGTGTGATTTTTACTCGTAGAAGTTTGATTTTTTTGATCAATTTTAACTCAAGGATATACAATATGAGAAAAATTAAATTGTGATGCGATACCTATAGCTTACTCTGCTTTCTCGAGCGGTTTATTATTTTGCATTCAATTTTAGACAACTTTACGAGTTAGCATGATTGCCGTTTAAAGGGACGAATGTTGCGTGTGAATTTTAAGTAATGAAATTCGATCAGTTTGGCGGGGCGGGACCCTTACCATGGAAATAGGTTTCCAGAATCGATAATGTTTTGTTCTATATGAGATATAGAAGTATATCTATATGAGATTCATCAAAATACTTTTCCTGCGGCGAAGTGGGCCCAACGAGGGGCGAGTGCTTAGAATAATGCTTCAGCTGACCCACTATCTACAGAGAGTATGAGTTTTTTCAGTGCTTTTAAGGGAGCACAGAACATTTTTAATCTGAATTCAATTGGTTCCATAAATCATTCACCCTCTTCATCTCAGGTCAAAGGGAATCAACCATTATGATATCAACGCTGAAATTGACTTCAAATGATATCTCGTTTTTACACTTATGAAAGAGATTAGTTTGATGGGTTCACATAAGTATTTCTCATTCATTGATGCTTATATTGATTTCGCTCTAATGAAAATATCAATCTTACTAATTGATCAGAAAATAACGAAGTTAATTTTGATGATCATTTAGTGAGACGCGATATGCTCTTCGGGAAATGAATGACAGGCATGCAGGTCCAAACATGTATTTCATTATGGAGCACACTGGGGCATAATCTCAACTCAGTGGAGAATTACAAATTAATTAATCAAAATAACTTGAATATTATTGATTTAAAAGTTATATAAATGATTACAAAGTTATTTCAAGTATAAATAGGAGTAAAATCTTTGTCGGTGACGATGAATATTAAACCCCTTTTTATATATCGTTCTACTTAATGCTTTATCCTTTCTGGCAGTGGACATTTTTTACTCTTCAACTTTCTCTTCTAATTCATTCATTAAAATAACCCAAGAATAATTTTATGATCATCGGAGAAGGAAGTCATGCCATTCATTATCAGATCGTTTAAGCATCCAACTCATCCATCATGCCGCAAACCTTTCATTAGATTTTTCCCAATCTCTTAACTAATTGGCTATCAAATCAAAACGCTTTATCACCTCTTATCTTTTAAAATCTCCGGCGTGTACGAATGATACATTGCGGCGATATATAATTTTTTTCCCTTTTGCTACTCTTTGGAGGTACTGATCTGAAAATGACTCTGTGGTGAGATAAACCCTCAAATTCAATATCTTCGATTATTATGCGTAACAGTACAGTTCACCTTCCAGAAACTACAGCAGTTAATCTGTCCATGAAATATTCAAGTTGTTTTGAAAAGAACTAGTCTATAGAAGAAAGATTTATTTATAGACGAGACAATGAAATCTTAGTCTACGAATCGTCGTAGTATTTCAGCATCGATGTTGCATTTAAGTGATTAATGAATGTCACGAATTCGACGTCATTTCAAAAAAAGTCAGGGATGCGTACTTTTGTTAAGAGTTATTGGACTCGTGCAAGTATTATTCTTGCCAAACCTTCATTGTCTTTATTCTAACTATCATTTTAATTCTTCAATTTTTGTGGCCTCTAATTGTCAGACCCATCTTTAATGTTCCTACCGGTATTTGCTTTGACGTGTATGACTCATCGGCGTGACAGCCAACGGTGTGATGAAGTAGTTAAGGTTGCTGACTTTTGTCAAGAGTTTTGAAAGCTTTTGTCTTTTATGATATTATTGATTGAAAAACCATAAAATAATGGGTTGCACTGATGCAATTTTCCTTATCCTCGCATCCATATATCGCAAACTTGTCCAAAAAGACATTGATCAATCATGGATGGATCAATTGGGTAGTCTTATTTTACAAGAGTATTCATTTCTAACCAGTAAATCAAGACAATCTTTACCCTTACAATTGCCACCCTATTTTCAAAGATCGCTCTTGTAGTATTCAATAACTGGGTAATCGTTCAATAGATTTCTCAAAACCTTTGGTAACCTCCCTCTGTTGCACACATGTAGTACCTTCTTGTAATGGACAATACACTTTCATCCGAATATTCATACATTCAAAAACTACTGAAGTGCAAACAGATAATCTGAACATCATCTACGATTTTAAAGTAAATAGAAGCAGTTAACCAGATGTCTTTTGAGCGCAAAACATGCATTGAAAAAGTGAGTAATTTAATAAAGAATGCTATTGGAAGAATATAGTGTTGTAAAGAACATTTTGATAAATTATTTGGTAATGACGTGGAACATGAATGTAAGCCAAATGAAAAAGTGCAGCATCCAACATGGAATGCATCAATCTTCATGGGTAATACACTGGTTAACATAGATTTTGGATGGATAGATAGATAGAGGTCTTTATTTGGGCGAAATTGAGACCAAATGGTCCCTTCTTCCATTTAACCCATAAACGCAAGCTACCAAACGTTACAGCGTCAACTCTCTTGTCTCCCTTGACCTGACATCCACCATTATAATAAGACCCACTTCAATTTCCTTCCTCCCTTCATTCCTTCCAATATACCTATCCTAATCCTTTCTCGTTTGTCTAAAATTCTCCTCTCCCTTCATTTTTCCTGCTTCTTTTTTATTTCTACCGACAATCTTCTCTCCTTCCCCAACATTCCTCGCACTTCTTAGTTTGTTTTCCTTTTAGTCGACTTCATCTTCTCCATCCTCCACACCCACATTTCAAAATCCTCCAATTTATGTCTATCATCCTGCTGAAGCATTCATCAGGGAGCAGAATGCATCAATGTACCCATTAAACTCGGGTTTTAAAGTCCTTAAAATTCGTTATTTATTTTACTCCTCTTCCATTGGTATTCTTTCTACATTTTCTTTCTCGGCGTTTTTGCATTTATTCTTTTTCTCTTTTTAATAATATGATACCCTTCGAACTTCTTTCCTGTGTCAAAACTTAAAGAATTTTTCAGTCCTTCATTTATCCAGATGTCACCACCTCTCGCACAACTTTTATTTGGAAAATACCAACGCATTTAGCAATCATTCCTTTTAAACTCTCCGAAGCATCAGTTATCCTTCCGTTTTCGAAACATAATGTCATCTTACCTAATACATATGTGTTCAGACTTTTCTCAATCATACATTCATACTGCATACTTACTTTGTTCTCTTACATACTGTCTTGTTACTTTTCTCATCACTGAAAACAAATAATCTTAGGTAAAGGAAATCTGCCCATAATACTTATTAATATTTTTGAAACTTGAATTCGAATATCATCGTTCGTTATGTCACTACTTTTTCTATCCATGCTTAGTTATGATAAACAAAAGTAACTCCATTATTAGTAATTATGATTAGGACCTTAATTTGAGGAATATCTCATGCACGCATGAATTCAAAATACGGGAGAACCTAAGACTACCCAGCTTTTTAAACACCGACAAAAATCTAGTTATGAACACCGACACGCTCATAAAACTCGAGCGATGAAGAACCTCGAGAGCTTCCTTTTATGAGAGTGCTGATGCATGAATTCTCCGCCCCCCTCCTGCATCTCGCCTCCCCACTAACCCCCCGCCCCCTGCTATACGCTATCCTTCCCTCCCCACTCCCTCCTTTCGTCTCCCTCGATCCGAAACACGCTGAAATAATAGCGCTGCTCCCCTTCTCCCCCTTGCCCTCGCCGTTCCACGGAAACTCCGCCGTCATTTCTTTCTTACCCACGACCCCTCTCACTCGTCTACCCCCTCTCTATTTTGAGCCCCCACCCACCTCCCTAACCCTGAAGTCTCAGTCCCCATCCACCCTTCATTCTGGAAAACCCCCGCCCCTTTCTTATTCCTCGGACTTTTGAGACCCAACCGAGTTGCGTGAGCTCGCTGAGGCGCGGGTGTGCGTTGGTGGAACAAGGGGAAGGAAGAGGAAGGGAGGGAGCAGAAGGGGAGAACGCCCACTCTTCTCCCTCCTCCTTTTTCCATCCACCCCTCTTTTCTAACCCCTGCTCCCCTTTAACCTCAACTCCCCCAACCCTCCACCCCTCCCTCACGTGAAGCCTGCCAGAGGAGGAGGGGGGGAGGTTGGAGGAGAGGGAAGAGGCGGTGCGTGGGAGGGCAGTGAGAAAGGGCGAACGGGTGGTAGAATGAAAATGGACGAGTCGGAGAAGAGTTAAAGCGAGACTTGCTTGGCGTGAGAATCATGCAAGGGAACTTGCGACCAGTTAGGTGTATAAGGAGAACATTGAGAATTAGGAAGGGCAGGTATTTTGGAAATGGAACGGTGAAGTGGGTAAAAGTTTATAATTTTCATCGAATAATTTTTAGGAAAATCCGTGTATGTTCACGCACATGAATAGTTTACGTGAATTGAAGATTGCTCATTTGTATAAAAATAGTATAGCTTTGCTCCAACTTAAGGAGTAAAGTAGTAATTACTTTGAAAGTTACATTGAAAATACAAGTATGTGAAACCAGCATTCAATTAATTGCTATACGACAATTCTTCCTGCATTCTTAGTTCCAGTGAAATATTAAACTTGTGCATGGTGTAAGTCTTTTACGGTATGTCTTTCCTATTTAAATCTTAGCATAATATTGATCGGAAGTCGGTTAAACCGAGGGACTTGATTATGTTAGTTAATTACTTTGTGTTGAACATTTAGATAGAACAACAGTTATCTCTACTGCGCTTTTTTGTATCTAAGCTCACACTAAAGGTATTAATTCTCTGACTTCCGGTGACTTGGGTGAAGAGGCTTATACGACGCGAATCATCCCTAAGAAGTGTTGTGTATTTGTGAATTATGAGAAAAACGTGAGTAATCATAATTCTCTACGAAAACTAGACCATTCCAAATCTTCAAAGTTTTATGCCAAACATGTTTAGCCAAATGTTTCACACCTGGAAATCAGTTACCAAAATAAAACACTCTAGGGATTTGGTGTAGTATTTATAATTTAGGATTTGCAAAACAATCAAATGCCTCTACATTTATTGCTACATTTCTCATTGTTATACCCAGCAAACAGCCACTGTTGAGTGTTACTGGGCTTTAGCACACCATCCCTTCAAATGGAAACCTAGGTGGGATATTATTTTACCATACTGTCTGGGCATATACGCAAAGGGAACGGTAGACTGAGCGTCCATTGACAATTTTTTTTTCAAAGGTACCTAGGGAACTTTTTACAGGTATGGGATGAGAATCAATATTAATTAAACAAAGGTTATGCGATTTTCTAGAAAGAAAAAGGCTAAGCTAAACATTAAAATAGGAGGGCAAAAACTAGAGCAGGTAGAACAGTTTACGTATCTCGGAAGTGTTTCGGACCCACGTAGTCAAAATAGTAGAGGCGTAAGGAGAAGTATTGCGCTAGGCAAAGAGGCTTTCACAAGGAGGAGGGAGTTGATGACAGTGAAGTTCAGTTCAGGATGTTAACAAAAGACTCGTAAAAACTTTGATATGGAGCGTAGCTATGTACGGTGCGGAAACGTGGTCATGAGGCAGGAGGATAGACGTAGATCGGAGGCTTTTGAAATGTGGTTGTAGAGAAGAATAGAGAAGGTGAAATGGACCGAGAAGGAAGCAAATGAGGAAGTACTAGGTATGGTGGGCGAGGAGAGGGGTTTGTTAAGAGAAACCCTATGGAGGCAGTAAAAATAGATTAAGGGGGTATTGATCGGCAGTGGGATGTTAAAGACTGTAATAGAGGGGAGAATGTTAGGCAAACGAGGAAAGGGAAGGAACAGGATAGGGATGTTAGACGGGATGAAGGGAGGAAGGAAGTACTCAGAGATGAAGAGAGACCTGTTGTAGAGTAGGATGCTGGATTTTCTGTTTTGTTAGGTATTACAAAATATCTATTTGGTAGTTCTGTCCATCCAAAAACCTACGTTAACCGGTAGATTACCTAATAATAATAATAATCTTGAAATTTAATACACCAAATTTTCATAATCTTTTCCAGTCGTTAATAATTATTGTTTGCCTCTCATAAGAAAGAATTGGCGATATGTAATCCCAAATTTTTTATAGATTACTAAGTTATAAGTAAGAAGTATGTTTATATACACCTGGATAAACTGTTTCATAAATAAAACAAATCAACAAACAAAACAATGAACAGCACAATGCTCGGCATGATACAAATGGAAGTCGTGATGTAGGTTTCAATCTTTATTTTCATCATATGTTGAGGATATGAGTGATTGATAATATTATATTGTTCCTAAATTGCGAATGAAAAAAAATAGAATACTATCTTGATTAATCGCGTAGTTTCCATATTAGAATTAGTTTACACTATTCGTATATTTGTCAGTTTATTATACTAATTGCCTATGAAATACTTTACAGTTGTTTGTTTTCGGTCAGCGGTCATCCTGTTTCCCCAAAAATACTTTTTCCCAAATATCAGATTCAAACTAAATGACATAAATGAATTATCAAACACAATTTTTACTCAAAAGACAGGTTTTCAGGTAACGACGATAAGTTATCATTATTATACATGTTTCTTTCCAACAATTTATATTTATTTGTTGTTTAGTGCATTTACATATAATTCTTTCACAGTCGTTATGTCATTGATACAACATGGTTCTATCTCAGGCATAATTAAATGAAAACATTGTTACATTATTATAGTTGTGCAATTTGTCATTCTATCAATATATCTCCAATGCGCATACGTATACAGACGATTGAAATAAAACTGAGTGTGACAAATAAATCATCCACATGAAAATAGCTTCTATAATTTGTCCGTCTCTTTCAATATGGATACATGTATTAAAAAGTGTACATATTTAATTGTTTATCAGGATCTGCATTATTCACGTCTCCGTCTCATAATTTTCTGCATTTCATCGTACATTTCAAACATAATTCCTCAGGGATTTCTCGAAACTTAAATTCTTGAAACTCTTGTGGAAGAACTGCACTCATCCATCACGTGCGTAGCAAAAACATCTTTATTAAGGATGCTATCGTCTCGCCGTCTGGCCGTCTCCTTTTTTATTCGCTCCTTTCTCATCGAAAAACTCTCAATTTCCTCTCATGGCTCTCCTCTTCTGACATCTCAGTTCCTTCGCCTCTCCCCAAAAACGCGTGGTTTCCCATCCACTTCATCATTACCATTTCCCTCCTTCCACTCCTCCCCCACCCGCCGCTGCGCACAGTGGCACCCTTCACTCGGCGCGATCCGTGCCTTAACTCCGCGAGGAACGATTTGATCGCGTGGGTCGTCGTGTGACACTCAGCATCTCGGGAAACCCCTGAGAAGCCTCCCTGTCACTCATAAAGTGGAAGAGTACCTACTCCCCACCCAGTGACAAACCTCCTCGTATTCCATGCGGACGGATTCCACCTTTCTCTCTCTTTCTCGCTTCTCCTGCCTCCCCTTTCCATGCACTCCATTCAGCCCTCGCTTCCGGCCACTCCATTTACCACCCCCGGGTCTCCCATGGTATCACGAACCTTTCCTCCCACTCCACTTATTAACGCCGCTTCCCTGTTCTGTCTTACTCTTACCAATTCCAAAATACTCACCTTCTCCTATCTCATCTTCCACAATTTCACAGTTTTCCCTTCCTTCAAGCCACCCGCCTCTCCCTCCTCCCTCTCTGTCTCTTTCTGTCCTAAATGTATTATTCTTTTCTTCCTCCTTTCCTTCCCGTGCTCTTGAGAGAGAGAGATAGGTATTTGGGTAGTGGGAATTGATGGATTGGGGAGAAGCTGGGCTCGGAACGAGCTTTCCTACATAAATGAGATAAGGGCGGGAGGGGAAGAGGAGAGGGTCGCCAAGTCTACGTCACACGCAGTCGTTTCCCAGAGCGGCGCATATCACATCATCTGCACCCAACCCCGGTCCCACTCCACTCATACAGTCTCTCCGCTACTCCTTAAACCTCTCGCCCGAACAGCCCTCCTCCTCCAGTGGCTCATCAACCTCGTCTTTTCTAATCAGCTCGTCCACCTTTCTTCTCAATCCCTCCTTCTTTCCTGTCCTCTATCCTCAGTCTTGCTTGATTTTTCCAGTGCTTTACTATTTTTCATTTTCCTTTTCGTCTATTTTCATCGCCAACTATTGCCCGAGTTCAATTCCTGGGCACCCCTCTGGGTACCCTCAGCTTCACCCAAGCCACGGGATTTTTCGGGTATCAGAATTTCCTTGGAAACCATAGGCGGCACAGGGAAATGATCTGGATCCCCTACCCTGGTGTGTGATTTTCACACACCACGACACGTCGTTAGGCTTAGTTTGGGTGAACTGTACTCTACATTTCAATCCGACCTCCAGGTTGATCACTGTGTTTATAGTTTTATCGTCAATTTTTCCTACATTTATGAGTTAAAATTTCAGAACATACATTCAGTTCTTTTTTTAATTGTTTTAAAATAAGTTCAGGGTACGAAGAGTATCAATGAAGGAGAGAAGGAAATATTTTAATGTTTCCTTCGGCACCTTATATTGAGTTTTGGCTTTTCGTAGTGCTTGCGACGGATAATCCTGCAGTTAATATTCCCAATTATCTTCAACCTCAATTTTACTTTCAGATCCTATTTTCAATACCCCAAGGCCCACAGCTTTTTGTCACGCAGGGGTATCTATGGTCAGAGGTTACTCAAATGGATATTCAATAGCATGCTTCGCGTGCAGGGGCAATATTCTGTTTCTTTCACGCGTGGGAAGTGGCTTTAATTCATGAAAAATTGAAAAGTTGTGAAATATTATATAGTATTGTGTTTAATTAACGGTGAGCATGGTTTAGCCTTTGGGTAACGAAATGACCCATAGAATTTTGGAAACAGGCAATTTTCTCGAATCTCTTTGCCGCATGGCATTAAACGCTTTGATAGAATATAACAATGAGGCTGGGGAGATGAAAGTCGTGGAATAAGTTATTTTATACATTAAAGACCGAAATTCATATTCCAAAACGTTATCATGATTTATGTTGAGCCACAGTTATAATAGAATTCCTCATTGAAAGACCGATTTGCCCCATGAGTTTTTTATGGTGAGTGTGCTGCTGGACGTGATAAATTTTTCCCAGGCGCTATAGCAACTGAGAAGGTCACAAAACCCTTTTAATTTTGTTAGAATCTCATCATCATGGCTGTACTACTAAAATCTACGAATTTATTTCAAAATCACATACTTTATACATGTATGAGGTGCTGCCATTGAGCACCTTAGCTCTCACTTTTCTCCTTATTGGCTCGTAAACACACCTGAATCTAAGCCATTTTATGTATTAAAACTGATACAATAATTTAGCATTTGCATTTCTCGATCGGCGTAGTAATTAGCCAGATTTTATGCAATATTTAATGATGTCATTGTGAGTAGCTCGTTTACAAAAGATAATCCCCAAACTTGTTTTCTTATTTAAGAATTATACTTGGGCGCATTAGCTGATTATCAATAAACCATCAAATCACCCAAAATAGCTTACTTGCTGACTTGAAATGTGCTTCAGTGAAAAATGTAGTAATTGAGCCAACTATACGGTGGAGTAGTTTTATCATCCTAGAAATATTTAAGCAAAGAAATTAATAGGGAATGTTTGTCGCACTCTCAGGGGACTTGCTCGGAATCTCAGCTTCCGTTCGGGACCTTTTGCGTGAAGGTCTGTCTATTTCCACAGGAAACGTCCTTCTCTCTCTTTTAAGGCCCCCTCATCTCTTTCTGCTATTATTCAGCGGAGCAGTTATATAAAAGAGGAAATGTGACAGGAAGGAGTAGTGGGCGCAGGATGAGAGTGAAGACGAAAGATTGGAGAAAGATAGGCGAGAGAAACGGGTGCCCGTCAATGAATGGGATAGGCAGGTGAACGGAAGAGTTTCTAGTGAGTGGGAAGTAGAGGACCCCGTGACTCGTCCATTATAGCTAAATTGGAAAAACACCTAGAACAGGAAGGAAATGCTACTTAAACGTAGGTACTTTATAATCATGCCAAACATCATCGTCTTAATAGTATCTGGCAATTTGCAAACTTACGCCTTCAAACTACAACACTATGAATTCCTATGGTTAACCTATAATCCCATCAAAATTCTGACTGAAGGATTTTCACGATATCTCTCCTGAAAAACGTGCATCACACACGCACATCCTGCAAATCGAAAATCTTTGCTAATTCTGCTAATAGTAGCGTGTAGACCTCTCGGCAAGGTAATTAGCTGAATTTGTATTTAATTAAGACCGTCTAATGTATATTACTAGTGCTTGCAGATATATTTTTGAAAATATGGATCTATATTAGAAGAGATTTTATAAATGCTAGGAATGCAATACGTGTCAACAATTTAATGTTTAGACAAACTGATATTATCAGTGGGAAGTTTAAAAATTGTGACTAGTTGGAATAAAATATTTCCAAATGAAAATGATTCTTATTATTATATTGTGTTCCTTTCAATAAGTCTCAACTATTCTCTGTCTAACCAGTTGCATAAAATGATAATGCCTAGTTGGGATTATTAAGTGCTTCGAAAGAATGGAACAGAGCCCAATAGCTTATTTTTAATTAGAAACAGCTCGGTTTCGAGGTCATATGAAAACAGTGTAGGTGACATAAGTATGACAAAGGTAGAATTAATTATACTAGACCATAGTGATGGAATACATAGATCATACAAATATGTATTTTAAAACATTTTTATTTTTTTATGAAGAAAGCTAAGATTTTAATTATAATATTTGATCCTTCAGAAAAAGTATTCCATATTTATGTAATGAGAACAAACTTAAGAATCTATGTCTGTGAGTAAACTCTTATTTACTGGGCAATGAATGTTGAATGTTTAACGATAGATCTAGCCTAATGTTAATTTTCAGTGATTTCAACGCTCGATTAATTAAAATAATTTTCACATTTCACACATATGTTAATGTAAAATATAAAAATCACTCATAACTAATGAGGTACTTATGGAAAAAGATATAAAATAGAATCTCATAAACAGTAAAATAAAGGCAGGAGAGAGTTCGAATTGAGAAGGAAAGAGACTTTAGACCAGTAGGCGAGTCAAGTATGATTTTCTATTCTCATACACAAATTGGATGTGTTTGAGAGGGAGAGTTTAGGTGGAAGGTGAGGGATGCGGTTGACCCAAACTTGGCCTTCATTCCTCCTTCTCTTCTCTATTCTTGCCCTACCCCGGGCAATCTTTCCCCGCCTCACCGAGGACTTTTGAGTTGAGATACAAATCTGAACTCTGGGACTAGCAACCGAAAGAGGATGGCAGCGAAAGGCAAAATGAGTTGGGAATTGGGAGTGGGGAAAAGAGAAAGAGAGAGAGAGACAGAGGGAGATGGGGACGAAGGGACATCTAGATAGGAGACCACAAGAGTTTCGGGTCCTGAACGCCAATCTTCCGCGAGAGATGGGACCGAAGGGGGTGAGAGAGGGCGGGAGGGGCTAGTGTGCATCTGGTGCACTGCACTAGACGACTGCGATAGTGAAACATTCCACGCGGCCCTGGTAAGGGTCGACTTGGAGGACCTAGAGCGTAGAGTACGAATGCATTTTGATCTAAACAAAAGGGTTAATGGCCATCAAAAATAATGGAATTGTTTTGTTTCCTTTTAATGTGCAAATAAGCATGGTCGAGATCCACATCCCAACTTATGTTCATCTTCTGCAAAAAAATATAATCCTTATGTTTTAAAATCGGCGATGCGCACTTTAGCAAATATATGCAATTAAGTTTGAGAATATTATTAAGAAGAAACGGAATTCTGAAACATATTTATTTTCTGTTTAACTATTTATTTCATATTTATTAGCGCTTTCAGGAATATTTTATTCATACTTCTGCGCCGCTTGAACAAAACAATATCATGGATATTGACGCTATTTTAGTTAAATTCGAATGGATATCCTGAAACTGATTATAGATATTGATATTTAATACTGTGGCTACCAGTCTTGTAAAAGGCCCAATATTTCATAATGAAATTAGTTACCCATAGCACATAGTAATGAAAGCTCTTGCTGATAGCTCAGATTAGTATGGTGCCTTGAGCATTCTAAATGAATGGAAACATATACATTTATCTTAACACTAATTTAAATTGCTTGATTGAACTAAATATATGTAAAATAAATCTTTGCCTTATTTAAATAGAAAGAATATGCTATACATGAATTTACCAGACCCATACTCACATCTTCACTTAATGGTTGTTGACACCTAAAATAATAAAAAATCAAAATGCTGTCAGCCTATAAGGAAACAACGCCAAAAATGCCTACTGGTATTAGGTAAATATGATTTATATTTTATTTATAGCAATGTAATTTTTAAGGCTATATTATAAGTGTAATTTCCATTTTTCAAATAATGTACGTTATCGTTGAAAGTACGATCTTCCCATTTGATAACTAGTATTACACCATAACCAACCGGAGACTATGACAATAATTTGAAGCTGTTACATAATATGATTATGCGATACTGATAGTAAATAGGGCTATTGAAAACAGCCAAACTGGTGACCTTCATTTCTAAGATTGCTAGTTTGGAAAATTTGAAACTAAGTAATCATTTTAGTCATTTGACAACTTATTAATTCATATGAGTTAAACATTTCCGAATAATGAATTCTTTTTTCTTTAAATACCCGGGGATTATGTAATTCATATTGGAAGTTATCTAGTTTTTCCTGACCTTCAAATAATTTTTAAGAATAAATCAAGAGCAAATATTGGCGTTGAGAGCTTGCTGCCACATAATTTTGGAAATTTGAGTTTACAATTTTCCCATTCGTACGAATTAAGAGTACTGGTGATTATTATTAATGTATTTGTAAAATATATGTTAATGTAATCTATATCATATAAATCAAAGTCCAAATAGCTCGGAAAAATGTCAAAATTATGAAGATTTGAGTAATATAATCAATTTCAAATAAACTAAGAAATAATATAAATTTAGTCATTGTATGTATTTATACACATAATTTCTAGGAGCATGTTGGATTTATATTTTCATAATTCCATGAGAGGGTAATATGTTTTGTGCAAATATTTTTAACGAAGTGTTAGTTATTCGGAATATTTTTTTTTCTTAACATTCTCCAAAGAATTTAATGCCGCTTTACTGAGATACATACTTTGAATTACGTAATGTGTTGAGAAATTTACTTTAACCACCACTTCATAGAGCTGTTGAAAAATGAGGGTTCCAGCGTTTAAGCTCTTTGGCTTATCAAAATACTCCCATATTTAAATTTTCTTTTTTAGATGAGCATTGAGAAAATTGGAATTCATTGTAATTACAAATTACACGGATTGAATTTCCTGCGAAATGTTAGTTTTTAAACCGAAAACTCCGTTACCGAGTAAATCAAGGTCCAATATCTTATGCATGGTAAAATATGTCGCATATTTGGTCTCCTAGTTGAAAGAGCTGATAATTATGATTTTCTATAATATTGTGTTCGATTCAAAAAAGAAATTGCAATACATTATGAAGTAGGATGCTTGATTTTTTTCAGAAAGTTTTCAATCAATAACACTTGTCTTGTATCGATACCTGATCATCCTACTTTTAATTAAGTGATCAAGGCTCCCAAGTCTCTTCATCTAATACGTTAATTTATTAATCCCACCCATCATCATCTCGTACTCATCTACTTGATTGCATCTTTAGGGGCATAAATCACATGCCGGCCCTTTGTACGAGATAAAAATAAAAAGGAAAGGAGCAGAAAACAATCTCCATTCCACTTGTTGAATCGAAATGAAAAACAATCAAGTGCCCGAAAAACCCCTTTAGTTCCGAAACAGTGCGCTATCTTATGAGGAGTAGTAGGAGGATAAGGGATCGAGGACGGAGAGAATAATTTCACGCAAGAGTTTTTTTCCCACCCCTCAGAGGAGATTGGAGGGGCGGAATGAGGAGTGAGATAGTCGGGGACGAGGGAATGAGAGAGAAGCTGCCCATCTCCAATGCCTTTCGCCCCCCGCCAACTCACCGCCTTCCCCCGTTGGTTCCCTTTCCTTACCTTCTCACCGTATCTTCATACACGAGATGCATTTCAAGGCATCGAAGGGATCTCGGGTCATTAATGTGTCGGTGTGTGTGTGTTCATGGGCAGAGTGCTGTGAATCCATTACATTTTTCCTTCCTACACCAACCCCTTATCGCCATGTCTTTTCATAAACTTTATCCCCGCTAAAACCAATTTCTTAAATTTACGTGCTATTACTCTCTCCGGGCCTTTTTATTCCTGAGACTTTGCGAAAGCTCTCTATCCCTTCTTAACCACGATTATCTCCCCCTTTTTCTCACCTTTTATTTTTATTCCTGTCCGTGTCTTTTTAGGCTATCTTCTTCTCATACACACACAACACAGGCGCCCCGCCAAATTAACTTATCTTATTAAATGTCTCTGTTCTCCTTTTCCCTCTTGTCTGCATCACTGCCACTCACCGTCCACT
Organism: Hetaerina americana; assembly: GCF_022747635.1. Taxonomy (NCBI): domain Eukaryota; kingdom Metazoa; phylum Arthropoda; class Insecta; order Odonata; family Calopterygidae; genus Hetaerina; species Hetaerina americana. The sequence goes on along the minus strand of NW_027286874.1, from coordinate 18,548,809 downwards.
ATCTCACCCCCCTAACGTTAAAAAAATTCCACAATACTATCTCATTAACAAGAGGTAAAACCTGAATGGTGAATTTGGCTGGCGATTTCTTTCGGTCATACATGTACATTGCTTATTGCTTAGAATATTGTCAACGCATTTTTTGTAATCGGAAGTATTTCGGGTAAAACTTCTTGTTTGAGGTAACGTATTGGTGATTTTTATAAAATGCAATTCATGCAGAACTTTAACACTAAATTGTAAACCTTACGAATGCATATCAGATACTCTCTAAAGATGTCATTTTGACTCCTCTATACTTACTAAAACTTAAAATTACGAATATTTAACATTTTCTACGTTTGTTTCCTGAAATCTTTCAACCTGTCCAAGAGTTCCGTATTGTGTTCTTTAATATTCATCTCATATCTCTGCGCAGCCAATATATCTATCCAACATGATTGAACCCTTGGGATTCATATGTAGTGGTAAAGTAGCTTCCCAGATCCATCCTGCTATCATCTTTCCTCTTGTCAGCCTTACTCGCCATTCTCTCTTTACTTTGGCCGACCTTCCCAGTCCCTCCCCAACACCGATAAGCAGCAGTCGCCAAGAGATAGCGTAAGAGGCCTTAGCGGACCTTTACCTCCTCCCCCATGCTACTCCTCCCTTCTCCACGACACTCACTTGATTCCGCGCTTCTCCTCCTTAACCTTAGACCTACCCTCCCTTTTTTCGTCTTTTTATCCCATCCTGGTCCTTTCATCTGCCATTTCCTCACCCCGAGGTACCCCCTTCCAACTCCCCCCGTCGCCAGCCTCTTCGCATCAGCCAAAAAAATCTCTCTCCCCCCATGTCTCGCTAACACACCCTTTCTTCTTCTCCATCCTCCTCCTCAAGCCCTCTCACGTCACCCCCTCCCTTCACACCCCTCCCCTCGTTTACGCAAACTGATAAAAAACAAGGGGTATATATACAGGGTAGGAGGTGAGGACTGAGGCAAACGCGCCCGTAGAATCGGCACGCTGCAGGGCAGGAGGGTGCGAGGAGGTAGGGAAGGTGGACGGACTTAGCGGCGGCTCTAGTTGTTTCGTCCGGCAGTGAGTGAGTGTAGTCCGGAAGGGAGAGATGGCAGGAAATTTCCGGGGACTTCCGCGGGGGTAAAGCCGAGAATTTTAGCTGCGCCGTGTGCGTCTCAGGGGAAAGGCCTCGCAAATACCGTCTTCCTCCTGATTATTTTCGGTGCTGCATTTATCAGCGTCTTAATGGTCGAAGCGGAAGATACTGGGTGGGAAGAGGGAGAGGTTTGGTGGTGCGTTTGTGCTGTTTGATCACGTGAATGTGACTTTTATTCTTTGTGCCCGATGTATTGGTTTCGGTTGATACATGTGTCGCGGCAGCGATTACAAAAACCCTTTTCAAGTATTGATTCTTCGTAAATTGCTCCGATAAGCGCGTGATGAAATATTTCGATAGAAAATTATTATTGTTAAGTATATTGAAGTTTTACAGTGAGTGATGGAAAAAATTGACTTTTTGACGATTTCAACTTTATTTCGCTTTATATTGAAGCATCAATTGTCTTAAAGATTGCTACCATTTCTAAAAATCGTTTGAAAGCTAGGCTCTGTGGGATCAATATGAAGATTGGGGTTTGCGTCATGCTCTGTGAACAATTTTGCGTAAAAAGGCGAGTTTTATTTTCACTACTCTACTTCAAATGAATTATTTTTGGAGCCTTCGCAGTTTTATTTCTTACTGTAACATCATACGCAAGCATATAAAAATATTCTAAAGGATAGGAATAACAACGTATCTAAGAATATATTTAAAGGATGTTTTCCATTTTGGTTTCTACTCGCTAAGCTATAAAGCTCAATGCAGTTTATTCACCTGATTATTTTGTAGTATTTACGAATTTCTTGGGAAATTTTAACTAATGTAAACTTCTAAAGTTTTCCTCTTTTTCAAAACATTAGTAGATTGATTAATTGCTATTATATAGCCAGTAATGCTCACGACTTGAATACATCACACATACAATGACGTGGATTCTCTACACAATCATTATTACTAACATAGAAATTCATAATACAGAAGAACAAGCTCACGGATACGTTTTTATGTGAATAAAAGTAATTGGTTAGTCGTGAAATTTAACTATTCAGTTTTGACACTCTACTACTTATTTAATGAGTAATATTAATGAATTGCAAATTATCTGTATATTATGAATGAATAAATAATTCTTATGTGATATTGACATATTTGATGAAAAGTGTGGCTTGCTATCTCAAAATAACAATGGATAGAACCTGAAAATAGTAATTCTCTTATAACGCGATGAGATGGATGCGGTTGGAAAATTTAAAACCACCCGTTAATTTTGTGCGAACTGAATATCTAGAAAGTATTAATTTTCCTGTTACAGTAGTTTCATCTCAGAGTGAAATCTAAATAATCGCTATGGTTACTAATTGACAACTTATTTCTCTTTGATATCATCTGCCTTTTTCATTCTAGACCGGAATTCCTACGGCGTTCAATTGAGCATCCCAAGAGCACGTGCCACTTTAATTAATTATGCAGATTCCACGCCGACCCAAATTACGTATCATATCCGAACCTAGAGTCCCTCGTTAATCATCCAGAAACCTCCACCTTAAGAGAATCAGGTGCAAACAGAAATTCTTAGGCATTCAACGCCCAAACCCACCGTCGGCACCCTGGTTTCTTGACTCTTGGGGAACAAACTTCATTTTCCTATAAAGGTAGGGATAAGTCAAAGAGATAAATGACCATCATGATGGTCAAGCAATGGCAATGCACTGGAAGAAACAGTGATTTCGGTAGCAGTACCTGCTACCGTATGGTTGTACATTGTTGTTTATTGCAAGCAAACCCGAAGGCAGATTATGCGCCGTATAGCATCCAGACGTCGTTAATGGTACCAATTCAAATCATATGAGAAGAACCACAGGGAGACCGAGATAATGATCGCTTTATTAGGGGAGTCCATTTCCTTCGTCCGCGAGTGTTTCCTTCGCGACGGGGCGTTTTATTTTGGGTACTACCAACTCATTCTTCCCCTCTTACCGATTTTGTCTGCCATTGAGAAGGGGTAACTAAGGAGCCGATATAGCTTGACAAGCTTGATGTCCCGGAAGTTCAGAACTGTTTTACGAGATGAAATTTCTATAAAGCGCGAGACTAATGCCCATCGGGAGACTGGGGTGGGCAAGGGCAGGTGCATCAAGGTGGCCGAAGATCGGTTCGGAGGCAGGTGACGCTCTCGAGTGAGAATGGAGGGAGGTGGACGGTTTGGTGGGAGTGAGGGGAATGGATGGGCTACAAGAATGGAAAGGGGAGAGCTATGTTTGGAGAGCCACCCAGAGTTGAGGGGAAATGGTATTCCTGAAATTGCTAGGCTCGAGCGTTAATCTTACGGGCAGGAAAAAAGCAATCAGACGACACCTCTGTAATAGAAGTTGCAATGATATGCTGATCAGTTCAAATTCATTCGCCTTTCTACTTAAATTAGCCCACTATATATATATATATATATATATATATATATATATATATATATATATATATATATCTTCGAAATGGAACGCTCTTCGGCGACGCACAAATATATAAAAACACAGATGTAGATTTTTAGAATATAGAGACACAAATTGTGAGTGTCCTTTCTTTGTGCCTCTATATTATAAAAATTTACATCTGTATATATATATATATATATATATATATATATATATATATATATATATACACACACATCTGAGATGAATCGTAATGTTCTCTGATACTTACCTAGATAGTAATATATCCGTTTGTCCATTAAGGTTTTTATCATTTTTAGATCAAAATAATTTTCAATTTTGTTTAAATAGTAGTGTTCAAACTTTTGAGATAGATATTTTTGAATTAATCTGATTATTATTGTAATTTATGGCACAAATTGAATATGTTTTACCACAAATCAGTGTGTCGTGAATGCCGTTCTTACAGAAATACTTGACGCTAATTATCGACTATTAACTTTATTCCAAGTACTTTATTATTTCATGCCCGTGCTCAGTGGTGAAAATTGCCATTATTACGTGTGAAGTGAAAATATGAACAGGAGTTTTAATGGCGATCATTATTTTTCCAAAGCTTTAAACATTACATCTTTCATATATTAGGTTTCTAAAAACATTATCCTATTTCAATATTTATATTATTTTCTGTCACCTGTAATACTTCTCATGAGTGGAGATGACTCTGAATTTAAATCTTTTCATGCATATTTTAACTTTTAGTGCTAACTTTCGAATGAATGGACAAATGCATATCAAACATGGTTACCATTTTATAATAAAAAATGAGCGTCCTGAGACGTTATTGTTTAAAAATGAACGTGAAATTCCTCGAAAGAATCGCTGAAGTTTTGCCACGAGTGGCTTTTTTTAAATTTAACAAGTTGACGTTATGTGACCACGAATGCGATCGCATGTCATGTTTCATCCACACGCCTTTGCAAGTGTTATAATGATCCAAAATTCTCGCGGATTACGTAAAGGGCTACGGTGTGTTTTTCGGCCTCTCTCAAAACGAAAATAATTAATTCCCTGTTTTAGAAATTCTTTTTAGCATCAGCCGTTAAACCGACATTCGTGAGATTCTTGATGCTGCTGTAACTGCAGGAATACGACTCACGGAATGGTAGATTTTTTACGAGCGAGTTTGGGGTAAAAGATCTCGCACCACCGCCGCGAGAATATTTTTTATTACAAAATATGCAACGGCAGGAAGCAGAAAAAAAGTCCTGTTGGCGAGTGGGGCGTCCGTAATGGTAAAAAGGGTAGGTGGGATGCAAAGGTTGGAGGGGAGCGGTAGTAGTGGGGATGGTTTAGAAGTAAGGGCAGAAGCGAAAGGGTTGTTTGGGACCGAGGAGTGAGAAGGCGGAGGGAGCAGGGGAGGGGGGGAGAGGTAAGGGGGGACCGGGCGAGGCCCCCCTTATCTTTCGCCGCACGGAATGAAGGACGGGTGACTATAAAGCCGGCGGCCGTACCGTGTGCGACGGTCGGGGACACTCCGCGGCGTCGTCCTAAACAAAACACTGATAGGCCGCGTTTTTATGCGTCGAGCGTCGCGGCTTGGTCCGTGGTCGGGGGATATCTTCCTCCCTACTGCCCCACTACCTCCCGCCTCTCCCTCGCCCCCACGCCGCATAGCTTTTGGCCTCTTCGCTACAACCTCCCGCCTCTCCCGTTCCCTTCTTCAACCGCGTTACACGACGACCTCTCATCCCGACCCCTCCTACCACTTCCCCTCACCAAAACACCCTCTCCCTGCGTCCGTTTACAAAATTCGGGTTGCGGAGGGAGCAGTGGAATCGCCTCATCAGGTTTATTGCACGGGTTGCCGAAGATAAAAAAGAAATGCGAAATTGTGGTAGATGCGAGTGTTTCGGGGTGGGCGTGGCAACGACCACTTCTTCTCCATACTCTCCGCCATAGTAACACCCCCCTGCTACCTCTGCCGTAATCCCTTTGCCGTGATCTCTGCTTCCGCCTTCAAATATACTCATCCCTACACATTTCCCGGTGGTCTACCGCGAAGAGAGAGTGAGTGTATTTCTCTGGCTCTCAGTAAGCTAAGAAAATATTTTAGACGATTTTTTTATCTTTATGTTTGCTGCAGGTCGCTAGGAAACTATATCCAAGGCTCCCGAAATTGGATCTTCGCTGTTGCATCCAAATCAACCTGATATTGTTCCATTCATTCAGATCTATGCCGAGAATAGGGATTTCCGCTGTCAGTACTTGGGTTTTGAATTACAAATATTATAACTGCCAGCCCAAAAATTAGTTTCGTAGATAGATAGATGTCTTTATTTGGGTGGAATTATAGGTAGGGGTAAGACGAAGCTGAATTCGTACTATATAGACGAGTAGAATAACACATTTAAGACAGCGGAATATAAGGAAGGGTGTACTATCTCGGACTCCTTTATATCTCCAGATAACTGCAGTACCGAGAGTCTTCAGTATTGTCCATCCAATTCTGCATCTAGGTCACAACCTGCCGCACATAAAGTGTGGCAAGGGAACTGTACAGATGCATCCTATTAGAAGCGTAGATTTCTAATTATAAGGGTCCCAATCTTTGTTTAAATCATAGCAAAACATGAAAAAGACCTATTATGTCACAGAAAATAATGTTCATCAAAATAGGTAAAAATAGAAATACCCACATTCTGGTAATTTATCGTGTCGCAGATAATTTGTAATGCAGCAGAGGTTAGAAGAGCCTCCAATTACGAGGTTTTTATGCACAGTTGACTGAGGTAGAAGGAATCGGACTCACGATATTAATATTTTCACAGTGGAATTCCAACCCGTGGACTTAAACTTACATCGAAAGCTCGTTATCCACCCAAACGAGGTGGTTAAAACTGCTGATAATAAAAAACTCTAGAAATTCTCTTAGCATTATGTTACTGAATAAAGAGTTGTTAAAGGGTGGTTATATCTCTCTTAACGGCCAATCAACCAGGAATTGATTAATTAACTTAAATATTTTGACAATATGCGCAATGTTTATGGTAAATTCATCTTTAATTGTTATTAATTTAAATCAAACATTTGCATGATCTAGAATAAGTAAATTGCTAAATGCAGTTTGAAACACCATTTATTGACATTAATTACTATTAAAGAAATATTTCTTCATTCCATACACTTTTCTCTTTCCCTTCTTGATTTTATAAAGTATTCTAATGGCAGACTTAATGCTAAGTTAATGCATTTCAAACGTGGCCATCTGATAGTCGAATTATGAATCCATATAAACAAATATGAATATACTTTTCGTGTGAATTATTTTGATTAAAAAGTTAACTCAAAGTTTCCTTTGGGCCATTAATACGTACAAAAGTATAACTTTAGTTAAATAATAAATAATCCAATATGGAAGGCATGATTAACAAAATTGGATTTTAAATATGGTCTATATGTACCATATGAACGATTAATTGCATAACAGTTAACGGAAAGTGATTCCGAAAGTCATTTTTCAATCTAACGCTTTTATATCCTACTTTAAATGGATGTAGCAGCCGCCTTCAACTAAAATAATAAATTGCATAAATCACCGATCCCGAGGGGGAGGCAGTGTCTTTCGGAGTGGAGAATTCCAAACAAACAGAAGAACAGAACGCCAACAAATCGGAACGCCCCAGACGAAATAGGATATCGAACTAGGCCGATGGAGCAGTTTATTGCTTTGCAGGGTAAGCCTTCAATTGCTGATCTAAAAAAATAGATCAAGCACGGGAAACTGCAGACACACACGCAGAGGACAGTGCTCATTTATTCTGCCAAGTACAAAGGGAGGGAAACGGCGAGAGAGTGCGAATTCACTGCGAGGAGCGCGCGTTATGTGCTACCGAGAGGACCTCGGAAGGAGGGAGTCGGTAGAGTGTGGGGAAGAGCGAGGGAGAGAACGGGTAGGGGTCAGAGAGAGGTGTGGGAGGAAAAATGGGAGTGGAGAAACGATATCGAGATCTTAGCACATTTATTTATGCGTATGCGCGCAAACACAAAAAAGGGGGAAGCAGTGGGAGAAAGAGGATGAGGGCGGGGCGACGGAGAAAGTGGAAGGAGTAGGGGTGGATGGTGAGTGTGTGTGTGTGTTTGTGTTTGCGAGTGTGCGCGCGCGGGGCGGGAGGAAACCAACCGCACACAACCTTATCTTCCTTCACATGTTTTATTTCGTCCATCTAGCTGTTCTCCATTTTCTCTCATCCGTTAAGCTGTTATCAATTCAGGAGGGTGAAAGGGAAGCGACGAGGAAACATTGGCGAGAAGGAATAAATGAGAAAGAATTAAAAACGAAGAAGAAAAACTGAACGAAATGAATTAAATAAATGAGAGCAAATGCTTGCGTTTGCATGAGTGAAATGAAAGCATTTGAGTCTTAAAGAGTTCACAATCGTGTGATCATAAGATCCATTCAATAGGGAAAAACCTTTGGGGTATGGATTAATCAATGACGGTTTGAGTGGAGCCCTTCCGCTCTAGCTGTATCCATCTGGGATAATTCTGTGCTGCATTTTTGAATTTCTGTGGTTATTCTATAACAGGTTCAAGTTGCTTGAGAAATTCGGGTATCAAAAAGATGAAAAATGGGTCATTTTGGGATAATTTTTTGCTCTGTCTCAGAGAAGTTTTATCATGCAGTCAAGAAATATTGTAAAGCTGTGCCAAAATTTTAAAGAAGGAGTTCATTGGTGTTGCGAATAAGGAATCGAACCTTAGTTGTTACCCCTTCCGTCCCGGGCCTTATGCCATTGGGTTTAAGCGGGGTCCTTATCTCACCTCAAACGATTTCCTGCCGCGCTGCGAAATGTACGGGGGCACATTTTAAAAGGCCTGCGCGAATACATTATGTCCGCAAGGCGTGTATTTGCGTGCCGGCGAAATAAAGGGTGCGGTTTGTGTTTGAAGAGAGGTGAAGGAAGAGAATTGGGGCCAGTGAAAGGTGACCAGAGAGGTCTGTGGAGAAGCAGTAGAAAGAGTGTAATATCAGTTTAGAGGTCTTGTAGAGAAATAGTTCAGTGGCTGCATGTTGGCTGCAACAACTTTTTTCTCTTTCGCTGAGATAATCAGGGTGGTTGCGCTTTACTTTGTTAATACTGAACCCCGTAATAAAAAGCATTAGTGGCTGTAAATTTACTTTTAAGTTTCTTCAGCGCAATTTACCACAGCAATAAAAAATTCATCACGGGAGAGCACGATAGCCTTGTACCGGAACAGAGAGTCGAACCCAAGACCAAGTTATCCAATTAATACCATGCACGAGGCTAGCTTAACTATACCGTACCGCCGAGAAACTCAGGTCAGCATTAATATGCGAATTCGTGATCCTTAATGACAAACGAGAATGCTTATCTCTCTGTTATAGTCACTCAGCTAAGTAGGTATTGTAAAAATGAAAGTATTCTCTATAACACATAGTAAACTCTTTAATAAAACATAAGAAGCCTTATGTTTATGAAAAATAGCCTAAAAATGAGATTTTAGTTTACTTTGAATTTCAAAGAGGTTTTTAATGTAAATTCGGACATTTTATTACTTGAAATTGGTCTCTTGATTTCCTTAGTTATTCAGGGGCAGTTTTTAAGGGTCACTATCTGTGCACCTTATCGTGTTTTATTTGGGAACCCTAAGATCGTGAGATTTTCACGGGGTAATTAAGCTGGGCATGCAAGAAAAGAGGTTAAACATAAAGGAATGTAGGGGAGAATCACGAAAAAAGAAAATAGGAAAACTAAATTCAAAATTCTTAATCTTCCTCATAATTATGGAACTTCATGTATTTTAAACTACGCAAGATAAATCGAAATGTTTCAAAATATAATAATATCAGAGAGAATTCACTGCATTAAAACTGCTTACTCATAGAAAAAAATGAGGAGAGTAGAAGAAATCCCTCCTCGCTTTTTCACTGATCATCGGATTTTCAAATCATGAGGAGTTAAATAAATTCAAAAATTTAATTGATGGGGTTAATTATAGAAAGTGTAAAAATTTAATTAGGTATATTGCACCAGATAGAACTTTTTAGTAAAAATGCTCTTAAAACATCAAATTTTTAAAATTTTTATCAGATGCTATCGAATTCTTCTCTATTGTTGCTACTTGAATATTTTCTTCATGGGGATTGGAAAATTATTTTTAAGTATATCTATGCTACGCTGGGAAATCGAATCTTTGTTACTGTATCCAGTTTGCAGCTCTGTGTTAGTGTTGTATCAATCACTAGGGAAAATTATAATATGGCTCTATGAGGAAGCTTAGCTAACTCAGCACTTGTTCACTAGCCTAAATTGCTTTTTCATTCTCGATTTGTTTACCAATCAGTTTACTTTCGGATTAATAAGTATTTTCTACCTAAGCTCGTTTTTTCATTTCGTTTGCAGACATTTTTTTTATTCTCACGGTTGACTTTGAATCAAAATAAAATTAGCTGGAATATCATGAAAAATATAATCTCAGTACGTGCAGGTAATTCCAGGCTTCGTTAATGTTCGTGATGAAGAAGCGGTAATACCCGGAAGAGAACCACAATCATGATTGCATCAATGATGAAAAAAGGCATGAATTACCCATGGCTTTCATTCAATAATCGAAGAAATTAAAAATTCGTACTCGTATCACATTTGGTTAATACTTTTCCCCTCCATTATTATAAAGTTTTCACGTGACTTTCTCCATTAATACTGCTTTAGAAGTCAATCACAAGATTGAATGCTCAAATACAAGTCACCTTACCCAATGGTTGCGACCACCGCAACTCAGCCATCGGGAGGGTGGGGATAGGAAGCACGATAGTGTGGGAGAGTAAAGGGCGGAGATAAAGGATTCCAGGAGACGGGATGCAAAATTGCCCTCCGACGGACGCTAGGGGTGGGGAGATTGGTGGGCGAAGGAGGAATGGGGAGAGGGTAGGAAAAAGGGCGCTCGGGAGAGAAATGGTCGCGCTGAGACGTAATTTGCCCGAGATTTATTCGCGTTCACCTGGGAGTTTCGCTTTTATTTTTTCCCACATTTTTTCGCCTCCCGACACTTTTTTCCCCCTCGGTTCCTGACCCAATCTGAGATTTTTTAAAAATATTTGTTCGCCTCCGATCCTTGCTCCTTTTTTTATATGCATACCCCTACCCGTCTCACTCTGTCTCTCTCGCAGTGCGATGTTTGGGGCCCGAAAAATTATGGGGGTCCTCCCGCAGATAAAGAGCGCGCCTATCGGTGGACCCTTCCTCCCTGTCCCTCTTACCCCGACCGTCGATTGTGTGCGGACCTCGATCCCCTCCTCCTCCTCCTACATTCCCGCTCCGAAAAAATAATAGGAAAAAATCCTTGCCGTCCTCCCATACTGCCTCTCGCTACCTCTCCCAATTCCCCCACGCGTCTTGCACGGGAGTTACCATTCGTTCACCCCTTTCCACTCGTTGGCAGCACCACCCCTGGCACAGTCCCGAAACCATCCTTCCCCAGCCCCCTCCTCCATCCCAACCAACCTCTCTCTCTCTTTGCAGTCAAAATTCTTCTTGCAACCCCCTATTCATTCTACCGATCCTCCCTGAACCCTTCACCCCCTTCAAACATCTATAAAAATGCGAATTAAAAATATATACCCGATTGGCCCTCGGTTATTTCTCTTTCTCATTCCATTCCTCTCGATACCCTCATCTCTCTCCACCAGTATCAGTCTTTCTCTCTCTCTCTCAACTTCTCTCTCATTTGCTATTAATAATCCCGGCATACATTTTTTCTTCAACGGTGGAAATACCTTATTCTGCTTCCTTGAAACATATGTGGTCTTAGTAAGCTTTATTCAAATGCGTGATCGTACATTTTCTCCAACCGCTCAGCGGTTTCTGCATGTACTCTTACTGCGGTTCACGACCTCACATTTGGGTAGTGCAATGTGTTTATTACCGAAAAACAATTACCACTAAATATTGATTTTTGTTACAATACGTTAACTAATATAAATAAATTGCCGAAAGGGCATCGGTGTCAATATTAGTTTCCCAAATGCCTTAGAACTACGGCTCAACTGCTGTATACCAGAAAGCCCTTAAATAATTGTAAACATATGAAAATATTAATGTATTGGTTTCTCCTGGTATTTAATTAGTTTTCATTGCCTTACGAGATATTCAGTGAGATATGATACGCGGAACACGACATAGCTTAGGTGAAGCTAAGGGCGCTCAGAGGGCCTTCAGTCTGTAGTCCAACGCTCTGCCCATTGGACACCACGTCCCCATTAATAATTTAATATCGGTTATTTGAAACGTATTCAACTTACATGGGTTATTAAGGTTGTTAACGTAAATAATCAAGCCAATAGGTTCATTTCCGTGCATAACATTTAAACTTTCGTCCTTGTTCTTATTATTACCCTCATTGTCTATTGGACTCCTTATCATCTTAGAGGTACTAATAAATAGATTATTAAAACAATGTTTAATTAAGAAAAAGAGGACTTATTAAAAATACTTCTGATTAATTGGATTGCAATTTTGCATTTTTAAAAACTATGGTATTTTTTTATTGGAAATTAAATGTTTTATAAATTATGCTAACTCCTTTTTACGATGAAACAGAATAAACAACATATAGTTAGATGCTCTCCGACATTAAGGCGAATAACATACGTTGCGCCATAAAACACCTGAATGATTTCTATGCAAGAATATCGCCTTCCACGAATATCGTTTTGGAATATCCCTTTCGAATAGCATTTACCTCCTTTTCCGTATTTGAAGCACTTGTTTCCTCGATCTGATTGGAGGCGAATGCTGAACTTAGTTTCCCACGGAACAAGAGGGAGTGGCAATTGGGACAATCTTTACCTCCGTTATCAGATTCGCCCCAGCTTACCGGTCTGCTTGAACATGGCTTCTGTTCCTCTTCTCCCTTCTATTTTCCCATCTTTTTGTATAGGATAACATGGGCTCGAAGTAAGGTAAATTGGAAGAATTACATTGGTTGAAAACCACTACTTCTCTTTAGCGTTCCATTTCCACGTGAATAATGCGTTACCTCAGATTTCGTTTCTTACGTATGGGCTTTTCTATTATTTTTCGAGAGTAACCTAGGATATGTTGCGTTAATTGAAATAAGATTTTCAATGATTTTTTCCTAAAAAAATCTTTTAAGTCGTATTCTTGAAAGTCTTGTGTCATAATAACTTTTCTGAAATATTAACTTAAGTATGATTGGGCAGGGAATTTCTGGTATGAACCTACATGAAAGGAGATGTATTAATCCAATATGCATGCAAATGTTTTCTATCCGACGTATTTATATTCCAAAATTAAATATCACCGAAACACATAAAATCACACTCTCTATAAAATATTGTAATTGCTGTCTTTTATTGGAAAGCTAACGGTTTCGCATGATTGAATCTTATTTTATAACCGTGATTCCATATCGTTAATATCCTTCCAAATACCGAGCTTTGGTCTTCGGTTGAAAGCTGTTGTAGTTTTTATGTATCAAAGTCAATTCTCCCATCTCATTGACGTCTGCATTGAAGAGTATTACGGCTCAGGAAGTCTTTCTCAGAAATTATTATAGATTCTCAGGATTAGCCATGGAATCAAACGTAGGATAGGAGTCGCTCCGAGGGGATGTAGGAACAGGTACGAGCAATGTTATTGCTACCGAGAAGAATTCACTGCTACCGATTTTCTTCGGTGGCGGGCAGCAGATTCTTCGGCTATCGAGCTCCCGCTCCTTTTAGTGCATCCCGTTGGCAATTTACCCTGCCTTGTTTTCCGATGAGCTTCTCTGGCAGAGCAGTTGCTTTCGGACGCTATTAGAAATGGGTAGATCATTTATTGCTAGACGAAGGTTCTAGTTCTATTCTTGCTTGGTGCTCATGCTGAAACGTACTCTCCGTATGGCCCTTGTATAAAAATTAAATGCTGCATTTTGATATTTTTTGTCACCACCTATGTTTCGCCAATGAGGTGAATCTCTTGCATGAAACCTGTATTTTCTGTCTCTAAGGTAGATAAATTTATTTTCGATGGATTTATAATTCGTGTTTAGTCTATAAAGGATGTATATCTTAAGAAACGAGCGATCTTCAACGACGACACAAATAATGTACGAACTCCAGTTCAAAGCTTAACTAAACGTAGAATCGCGAAGAAAGAACATTTACAATTACGTATGACCGTAGGACCTACCCTAATGCATAAATTTTAAACGCAGTAGGGCATAGTGTTTGGTGAACTCTACCATGACCTATTACCACACCGACTTTTGGGTTAATAGCTGTGTTTATGGTTTGATATGAATATTTTTTGTACGCACACACACACACATACACACATGAGGCATGTCGGAAAAGGTACCGACCTTGAATTTTCCAGGGCACAGAAGTGATTCTATGGGGTCGCCGTTTTTCTCTATATTTTGACATTTCAAATACCAATTTCCTGGAACATAATCTGAATTATGCTTTTCAAATTCTGTACAAGTTCCACGTTATGAGTTCAGGAACTTCGTAGTAGTAGTAGTTTTGAGGGGAGGCGACCGACAGCTAAGGTCATTTGCGCCATAGGGGATGGACAGGAAAGGATGTAGGGTGGAGAGAAACCCGGCGTCGGCATTAGCCTACTCTTTACGAAAGGCGCCAAGGGGTCCGCAGTTTAACGTCCCATCCGACGGACGGCGTACTCCCTCAAAGTGCCCTCCACAAAGCACCTCAAGTAGGGATCGAGATACCTCTGAAAAATATTCAACACCGCCGGGATTTGAACCCGCGCCCTCAGGGTGGGAAGCCAGTACGTTAGCCCCCGCACCATCTCGATCCCCAGGAACTTCGTTACGCTAATCAAGTTGTAGGTATGATATGTTCCAACGGACATGAGCTTTTATGTACGAGTATTCCCACAATTTGGCGGGTACCTACATAATGGTTTGTATGTGGACAATTTTTAAAATTTTTATTAAAATGAATACATTTACGGGATATGAATTTTCTCCCACGATTATTAATTGATTTTAATTATTACAAACTCTCGGGAAAAATGACACTAATCCGAAAGCTCTTCATACTACAAACATGTCGTCTACTCCTATAAACGGTGGAATAACGTTGAAATGACCATCTCATGGGATGAGAATCCAATCACTCCTAAGTAACTTTAAAATGTCTCCGCTAGATGGAGTCGGCAGCACAAGGTCGGCGGAGATGGTCATCTTCAGTCGTGCATTGTGCCTTAACGATCGTAGCAGCTTATGTTTTGATCTCTATTCTTGAGTCATTTTGAGAAAAGGAATTACAGATTGTCGAAATATACTAGCTATGATTTTATGCACTGCAAAATATATGGTTTAATACATTTGTGGGAAGGTAACCATTATTTTGGTATAATGAATTATTTTTTAGTGTGCGGAATTACGAATTTACTTATTTCATTTCAATTGGTTATGCAAATTCCATATAGGTAAGCCGGAGACTATACATTTCTTTATTTTGGTGTATATTTTGGACAATAACTTTGATGGGCTTGGCGAGATCTCGATCGTGCTAGTTTTCCTTTAGTTTATCATTCCGTGGTAAAATTAAGGGTGCAATAACCCAGCGGATGGAGCGTTATTTAGGCCTTAAGAACCTTGGTGTTCCTTAATACCATCTTATCTAGTATTTAAGTCGTGTTTTTATGCATACCGTAGTCGTTATGGGAAAACGCCTTTACGCTGTTATTCCAGAAGTCGACACAATGAGAGACTGGGTCCCATACCATAACAAAGCGATTGTCTTATGTATATGGACTTAATTCAGAGTGAAATCTACCCATTATTATCAAGTCAATATTCGAATTGTATAACATTCAACGGTTTGCATATATTTACTGATATAATTCTACACGCAGTGTGATAATGTTTTTTATTTAAATATAACAAACGATATAACAATCAGAAATGTACGGACAGAAACAGACTCGTTGTAGACAAAAAAACAGCCCCCTCCGTGATTGGCACATTCTCTTCTCTTGGGAGTAGTATAACACCAAAAACGTATTTTCATCAGTTCTCAATTTTATTCCCGGCTCAGCTATGTGTCGCAATTTACTTAAAATTCTGACTGATTCGAATTTAATGAAATAACCATGTTAATCGGGGACTGTCAGGAAAACCTAAACAATTAAAATTTAGAGTTACCGATTTGAAACCTTTTGGGAAAAATTATTAATGCTGGGAAAGTGTGATTTCCACCTGCGTGCCAATTCTGCTTAGAACTAAACCTCCAGAATTTCTTCCATTTCATTGTAATACACAATGAACCAGTAACTGACTGCTTTAAGTAAAACAATTCATCCACACATCGACTCTTAACGAATTAATTTTTATTTGAGTCTTCACTTAAAAACGGCAACAATTTGTACTTAAACAATGAAATCCGTTCATAATTGGGCAAATTTCAATTTATTCACATACTGCAATAGTATATATCTTCGAAATAGAACGCTCTTCGGCGACGCACAAGTATATAGAAACACGGATTTAGATTTTCAAAACATATAAACACAAAGAAGCTCACATATGTAGTTTTGACGTATCGACGGCACGACCGTCGTCATCACATTCTGATGACTATGTTTTAAAAATCTATATCTCTGTTTTTATATATGTATATACATAAAGTAAACACAGTAATCAACCCGAACCAGTTGGTTTGGTGGGTAATGGTGTAGAGTTCACTCAATACAAAGCTCAACGGTTTGTGAAATTCACACATCAGGGTACGGGGCACAGTTTCTTTCCCTGTGCCACCTATGGTGCCTCAAGAAATTATGGTAACCGAAAAATCATACAGTTTGGGTGGAGCTGAAGGTGCCCAGATAGATGTGCCTGGATATCGTTACTGGACTAGTAGTCCACAGATAAATTAGAACATTTCAGTGTAAGCGAGTGGAGATGAACTAGTTTTAACAATTATTTGCGTGATCGATTTAATGACGTAAACAGAGATGTTATCTATGATATTTGGTATGCAGTAAATTTTCATCGGTTCACTGTGGAATAAGGGAATTTTCTGCCCTGGCATCTCAGAGGGCGAATTTTCGCCGCCCAAGTTATCCTCCAGAAGGCATTTTGATGGTATGAATTCGCCATGGGACGGATGAAAAAGGCTTCAAGTTAATTGATTCCAGCTTGTGGGCGCGTGCAGCGTTATTAAGCAGTTGCTATTACCGAATGACGAGAAATACTCGTACCTTCTCCTGCATTCTATAATGGAAAATTATGCTCAACCCAAAATCCCTATGTCAAAGAACGTGACATTTTTTGGATACACCTGGTGGAATAAAGCTAACAAAAAAATAGGATTTATTAGGACCAAATCAGCGAAGTAGTTGTAGATAGTGTATCCTAACTCTCCTGTTGAACAGATATTCTGAGAGTGTGCATGATAGCAATAATTCAAAACCTATCGAAAATCTCTCTGGGATCGATGAACCAATGAAAGATTTTCATTAATTGTCGGGAATTATTAAATAATTATAGACTACCACATCTGACAAAACACCGAACCTCAAAGGATGTCAGCAATATTACTAAGGCATTTGGTACTGGAATTTGTAACATTTCTAGGGAACGTAGGGGAAAAAATAAAGCATCAAAAGCAACATGTCCCAACGGAAGGAAAAGTGCCGAAGGACTGAAAATTGTCCGACTATCATAAATATAAGTGGTTATAAATAGGACGCTGGGAATTATAGACAAGAATCATTTACGTCCTTCTCACACTGAATTCTTGAGCATACAAGAGCGCTTGCTAGCTTATATTATGATGAGTAGTGGCATGTACTTCCTAGATAACAATGAATAGTTTCTTTAAACACACACGTTGGTTCCAAAAAAAGTAGATCTTGTGAAATACAACTAGAGTTTTGAATATACGGTATACATTTGATGCCGTAGATGAATAACCATTTGATCAAGCACTACACGAGAGAGCTGACCATACTCGTATATTAATTAGGCTGATCCACGTTACATACTGCGATTAAAATGTCAAAGTACTATCAATAAGCACTGAGAAAAAGACGCGTCCATGTAAGTGTGCGTGTGTGTAATTCATGCATAAAAATACACATTTTCATTTATATGTAAGTGTATATTTATGTATGAAGACTCACTCTCTTCACTCTCATAATCAAATATCACGAGCCCTTGTGGTGGCTTAAGGTGGTGTACGGTGGTCAGTCAAATAGGTAGTTCTTTCAGCTGATCTGTGAGAGCTTGCATTGTCATGATGAAGAATGATCCTTCGTAGCCTTTTCTTTTCCGTATTTCACCAAGCACTCCCGGCGAACAACTGCTCGTGAACCATTCATAATTTATGCTTCTACGTTGCTCTATAGTCAACTGGCACGGTTGCCACATGTACAATTATTCCGAAGAAACAGGCGATCATTTGCTTCCATTTGCTTCGTCCACGAATCACGTTGTCACTAGGAAGACGCATGCAGTGGATTGATGTTTTGTTTCGGGCTCATACGTATAGCTCCAAGATTCGTCACCTGTGTAGATGTTGTACACAGCTTTTGATGCACCGCGATTGTATTTCTTGAGCATTTTTTTATACTAATTGACACTAATCGAGTAAATTTTTGAGCTTTTGTCAAATAATGCGGGATCCAACGCGAGCAAATTTTTTTCATAGCTAAATGTTCATGTAATATCTTATTGATTCTCGATATACTAATCCTCAAGTATGCCTCAATGTCACGATAAATCGCATGACGATCTTCCTTCGCTAGTTCTTGCACAGCATCAATGTTTTCTGGCACAAAAATTGTTTTGACGACCTTCACGACTTTCGTCGCTGAGCGAATGGCGGCCATGATGGAATTCATTATACCAGCGTTTCACAGTGGCAAAAGATGGGGCTTCATCACCAAAAGTGGAAGTAAGATGATCGATGCACTCTTGTCTTGATAACCCACATCGAAAGTCGTGGGGATCGAGATGTTGCGGGGGCTAACGTACTGGCTTCCCACCCTGAGGGCGCGGGTTCAAATCCCGACGGTGTTGAATATTTTACAGAGGTATCTCGATCCCTACTTGAGATGCTTTGTGGAGGGCACTTTGAGTGAGTACGCCGTCCGTCGGATGGGACGTTAAACTGCGGACCCCTTGGCGCCTTTCGTAAAGAGTAGGCTAATGCTGACGCTGGGTTTCTCTCCACCCTTCATCCTTTCCTGTCCATCCCCTATGGCGCAAATGACCTTAGCTGTCGGTCGCCTCCCCTCAAAACTACTACTACTCGAAAGTCGTATAAAATCATCGAACGAAAGTGTTCACGAGTTAATTCCATTCTTTCGCCGAGACAAAATTTTCGATTCAATGTAAGCAACACAGGTTATGATCAAACGACAAACTGCTCAGCAGAAATTCAGCGTTAAAAGGGTCAAACTTTCAGATAGAAACATCAGATGGCGCCTAAATCACTTAGTTTTGTCAAGGATCAAAGTGTAAACAGCAACCCTCGTATTATAAAGCTACGCGTGTACTCAGTTGGTTTCTCAATTTTATTCCTGATCTAATATAAAAATTAATTTAATGAATAAGGTCCAATTTTGGAATGTAGTGTATGGCCAACCGCCCGGAATTATGATCGGCACCCTCCTTTTTCTTATTGACATGATTGAACTTCATTGTAAAGTAACCGAAAAATCAGAATATTCGCTGTTGATTCGCCCAACTGCAGCAATGTTATTAACAGTTCGGATCGCCAGGGTCTGTCCAGCGATTCCAAAAATGATATTTCACGATATCAAGAGTAGGGTCTCCAATAAAATCTGCAAAAAATGTGTATTAGTGAAATATTTCTACATGAAATCTTTACACTAAACTACGGAATCGTAGGGATAGAAAAAACAGGATTAAAGTCACAATATCATTGTGTCTAACGAGGGTAATAAAAGTTTGGAACACCTGCGGAATAGCATAATGGAAACTAAAGTTAATAAAATAAATGCTGGGTTTACATTTGAATAAAAAAGTGAAGAAGAGGTGTTATTTTGCGTTGGGTGGACCTCATACACCTGCAGTGTTTGACACCCTTCGCGGAGGAACATGATTGCGGAAACAAACAGACAAGTTTGCGGAAGCAAGTAGCAAATGTTGCGGAAACTGCCAGTTACGTGAAAAATACTCGTGTTAATGAACAGAGAGCGTAGAATTATTTTTTTGAAGGGTCGAGTTGTGAGGCTAGAAGTACATGCATGCAAAAATAAAAAATTTAGGCAAATACCAATCGACCAAGTTTAACGTTCACATAATAGACACAAACAAATGCAGTCCAGCAATTAAATTTAAGCTAAAATGACTGATTAATAAATAATGTTATTAATATAGTTTCGGGTGTATTTTTGTTGCCTTTAATCTTCAAGAAATTAGCTAAGTTCAGCAAATGGTTATTATACTTTCATAACTATAGAAATGCAACAGTTGAGAACTCTGGTAATGTGCTGTAATTTTTACGATGACGGTTGCACGAAGTGAAACAACGAAAGAATCTGAGACCCATGCCTCATAACTTCGAGGTCAATTATTGGTCACACAATGGTTGGTCTTTCTGGTCATAGTGTGTAGAGCTCCGGGAGATGTTTTAAAACCATCTTCGTAATTTTAACAAGCGTGACCTATCTATGGTCCATATACATCTACCTTATACCCCGCAAGCCGCTGCAAAGGCAAATGGCGGTGGGTGTTAAGTCACCACCCGTTACAAAACTAAAAAAATCATACCAATTCACACCCATAGAGGATATATAATCATGCAAAAACCATTTTTTACTTACGCTTATGTAACTACAGGTATATATACTGGCTACTAACATGTGCATGCACCTACGAATATACCTTGTGCCCTCGCAGCCTTTAATCTTGTTCACTCTTGTAAATTGAATGTAATTGCTGTTTCTATAAAGACTTTGATTTCTTACTATTGTGATTCCTCATTGTCCGGGGAAATAACGAATATTTGTATCCATCCGTACTAGAGTGTATCTCCCTTATCTTATCTTTATGGTCTAACCCACCGAAATAGTGATGATTTCTCTTGTGTCATTGTTAAACTCGTTTATTGTGACCCTTGCTAAAGGTCTAAGCCTCGCTTGTTCTCTTTTCATCTCAAGTGAACCCAAGCCTAATTCCTCTAAAACGCCTGTCTCACTCATCTTCTAATAGTAACAATTTTTGGCGAATCTGGCTGATTTTCTCTGAAATTTATCTAATTCTTTTAGCAACACTCGCTCCCCAGGATCCCTAATACTTGTGGTGAATTCCAAATGTGGTCTTACTAGAGCAGAATAACACCTCTCTTTAACTTTCTCATTACATCATATTTTCCGGCCACCCGTTTAATTAAACTGAGTTTCTTAAAAAGCGGATCAACATACTGTTCTCATATGTGCTCCCTATGAAGGGATGGTGTTAGAACTACCCCAAAATATTGAACTTGGTGTACCGCAGTTAGCACTGAACCCTCCATTTCATAATTTATATATTTGCTCATAACTTAATTTGCTCCAAAATTCAAAAACTGTGTATTTGCTTGTATTAAATACTAATCACCATTCCTTATAGTAATGCGATATTGTGTCTAAGTCTGTAGACAGTAGCTTGCGATCTGTTGGGTTCCTTATTTCCTTGTATGCCACCGTATTGTCTGCAAATATTTTTGAGGTTACTACTAACGTATGAGCTTAAGTCATTATGTATATTAAGAATAGAAGCGGCCCTCTTTCACTCCGGCTATTGGAGGTTTTAATTTATTCAATACTACTGACCGTAAGACCTCAATTCTATCAATATTCTAAATGAAACTGCAATAATGTCAAACTTAAATAGTTGCAAACAATGTTACGCAGTCGGCACCTTGGCTGAACATGGCCCTGAGAGTAAAATATATGCGGTATTTCTTTATTATTTGATTCAATAATATTAAAAAATATCTCTATATTTTGAGAAAAATAATCAACACTTTTTATATTTGCGACTCCATTTTCTGTGGACATAAATATCGTGCGTGTTATTTTTCAACTGGGAAGCATAAAACTATAATCTGAGCATGAAACGTTCAACCTGAAGAGAAATTTGAACATAACAACTCTACTGAGTGTTTTTAAAACCTGTATTTCCAGAGATAAATATCCCTCACTTCACAATCATTCCTTATTTATGTTATCGCTTTATGACAGTACAAAAGCAAGTATTAATATCGATGAATAAAATTAGAACAAAAATACCGGGTGAACACATTTAAAAACACTGAAAAGCTGTTTATGAAATTTATTTCCTTCCTTTTCCATAAAAGGTGTAACTTCTCATTTCTTAATATTTGATGCGGGTACATTTCTGGCTCAATTACCCCCTACCACATATTTTAGCGGTGGCTGGTTGAGTAGAAGGTAAATTGTAGGGATGCACAAGAGATGATTATTCAGTTTCCGTCTATTTTTGGTCTTGGTTATAAAAAATCAAAGGATAAACTCTTTCGATTATTAGATCTTACTCTTATACTGAAATAATTTGACGCATAATTGCAAAATGTATTTGGTATCCATAAATATAAAAAATGCTGTGGAAGTTTGCGAAAAAATGTCAATATAAATTAACATTTAGTTTCCTTAACATGCATCCGAATGATGAAGGTATAGATCTTCTACCTTTTCACTTTTTTAAATAATGGGCTTCCTAACACTGCCATGATTCCTTTATTCCACGCGCACTCTCCCACGTATATCATCGCGCACCTGCCACCCACAACAATTCTTTAGGGAGTTCCACTCCTGCACTAGCGGGCGGTCCCTTCGCTACGACTATGCTTCCGAGCATTACCGTAAGGCAACTTCTCACCCCAGGACATCTAAGAATGGGGCATCACTATTAGTGGTTTAGAAAAACCCTAACTCCTCCTGTACTCTTCTTCCCGTCCTCCACGGACCCAAGCCAGGCACCCCTCTGCGAAACTATGGCCTGAAAAAAGTATACATAAGTCACATGATCTTCCTCTTCAGTTGCCCAATGGATTTTTAAGAAGGAATGAGGGTTAAAATTAAGTTAACACCTTGCGTACCACCAAATATATTTCATTAAAAAAATTATTTCCGTAAATTTTAAATTAATGTCACTTATTAATAAACGATTTATTCTCTTCTTCTTTAGAAGCATTGCCAGGATTTTTATGATACTCAAATTATGCTGTTGCGATTATTAGTTTGCATATGTGATAATTGATCGAAACCCAGTCATTATGCTTTGTCGTGTTCTAAGTTCTCCATGGTTCAAACTAAATTAATGTGTGCTATATTTTCCCTAATTTAATATTTAAACCTTTTGAAAACGAAAAAAACTGATAAACTCTTGATTTTGCGTATCTAAATTTAGCTTTGTAAGTTGCCAAGTCAATTGTAGTCTACTATGGTTCAGCAACCTTCTGTCAGCTTCCATCTTATTCATTCCTTCTTGGTGAACTCATCCCACTCACATATGCTACTCCAGGAACTGTCCCTCTGTGGCAGCATTATTGCCGGACCTTGTCTGCTAAACTATGCGTTTCTCCCACAACCTAAAATGCTGCGCCACAGGAGGCCACAAAAAATTCCGCCTTCCCTCACCCATCCAAAACAGCTCCCCTATCCCCTCCATTTGCCTCCTCAACTCCTCACCACGCAACCTCCACACTTCCCCCATTTCCATGGCGTGGCTGTTCTGCCTGGGACAGGTATCTCACGCGGCATAGTGGGAGCCAGCCCGTTAAATACTCCGTGAAGTTATTTTCGGCCGAAGGAAGAAAAGGAAATCAGGAAATCTCAGAGGTGTTTAGATTAGATCTTTGTGCCTCCCCCTATTTTTAAGAAAAACTATAATATTTTCTCTGAGGAATCAGCCACTTGGCTTTCACCATCATGTCAGCGGTCCCACAACTGGGATATCTATTTACACACTGATTTATTTCCGAATCTTGATATAAAAAACGAAACCTTTATCAAAATTGTCAAAAACTGCCATACTCCGTTCATAGATATTGTCAAAACAAACGTTTACAGGATAAAATGAGTCCAATATACCTTTATTATCGGCCTCTCCAGTATTAACGAAATTTATCTAACAATAATCGGTATGAAGTCCATACAAGCCAAGTTACTTCAATCCCTACGATTCAGCCCATCTATTCTGCGAAATTAAGTCCGTACAGCATTTCACCCGCACTAATATTCCCAAATAATTGTTTTATTTATGACTTCAGGAATTATAGTATCTTTGTGCGATTTAAACCAAGCAAGTTAAATTTAATCCAATAAAACTTTCAATAATTAATATGCATCTCAAACGTTTTTCCGATCAATATATGCAGATGTACTACATTTTTGTGCAATTTAAACTACTTTAATTTTTACAATTCTGATTTTACTTAATACTGTGGCCTATTCTGGGATGATGTGTCCCACGTTTGGAACATTCTATCTGTAAGAATGTATTGACCTGAATTTTTCGTCTTCTTAGTATATTTTCGTTCAACTATTTGAGAATCGTTCTAACATTATCAACGATTACAATAAATTTGACTTAAATCTTATTTTATTCTTAATTTAGTCATAAATCACTCTAAATGTTGGAAATGGTACAATTACAAACAGCCAATATTCCAGTTCTATATTTAATTACTCCTCGTGAAATTTGAATAAAAATGAAGATATTTCCTCGGCTCTTTTAGATCACGGCTATGTGAAAGGGCAGACTTTTCATCAAGGTTGTCATTTGATGTGATGGATCAATGAAAATTAGAAGTATCAACATTTACTCACATAAATCCCCTCATAAGGTTTCTAATAATTCTTTGGTTCAATGATTTTCTTGATGTTAATTCCAGAAATATTATTTATTGTACCATGAGTAGTAAGAAAAAATGTATAGCTAAGGAAAAAGAAGTCCTTAATAGCTAGGTAACATGATTTTCATTTTTTATAAACTACCAGTTTCAGTACAAAGTATCTTATAAGCAACTTTTTGCTACGCACAATTTCAGAGCGTAAAAATCATTCGTGTTGACCGGAGTTCGAACCCGTTTAAAGTCCAAAAAATATAGGCGTGGATATTGAGGGATCCGGGTTCAAATCCTGGTCAAGGGAAATATTTTACACTCTGAAACTATTGAGTTGTATTGCATATGTAGCGAATGACTCCGCTAAAAGTTACTGTTGTAGCATCTCCCGCAGTTTATTATTACTTTTTGCTGCAAATACTACGGATTAAGGAAATAAAAATATAGGTAGTCATTGCTAATGGCTGTGTAAATTTTTATTGCAATGCGAAAAAGCTTGTTGTAATTAAGTTATTGTGGTGGACCTTCTTTGAATCAACGACACATTTTTCTTGCTAATTTTTCCTTTGTTAAGTATCTATAATATGTTTTTAATAGGTCTGTTGCTCATGGTTCATATCCCCAACGTCGTTTTCATGCCCTCAAAAAAATTATAGGGAGAGAACTTAAAACGTTCACGCATTTTCCCTTCCCTCGCTGCCGCTTTTAACATATGATATCCTACGCGCATCGGTGTTTAAAAATCCCATCGTACATGTATTAAATGACACCATAATATTCTATCTACCATATTTTCTTTTATAATATCCTTACTAAATCATTATTACATTATGGTGGCAAGTAATTACTGTTAACTCCTAAACACGGTAATATTAATGCTGATGCTTTTCGTAAGTGTTGGGGAAATGTTATTTCTTCTAGAATAATTAGCAGTGTGCCTTGATTATTAATATGCGTTTTTATTTTGTGTTCATGCGTTCTTCTCACTTAGCTATTATATTTTTTCCCGATCCAAAGTTATTTTATGCGATTTAGCCATTTATTTCCCCCTGAATATTCTGAACCACTAACCCAATCTTGTGCGTACTCGGTCGTGCATTCGTAAAGTTCTGTTGAAAATTTACTATTCTAGCACCTGAATGGTGTATAAAACGATCCATAGGATGGATGGATTTTCGTGTCCCTGATTGAAGGAATTTATAACTTTGAAGATATAGCCTTGATTTCTAAGAATGTTTGCTAATCATTCACTCGTCGAGCATGTGTACTGAACATATTACTATTGTATATCCTGGGTTGGAAACCACTGGAAGCACGAAGTTTACAAGCACAGCGTAATCGACAAATTTAACATAAATCAATCGAGTTTTACGCTG
Organism: Hetaerina americana; assembly: GCF_022747635.1. Taxonomy (NCBI): domain Eukaryota; kingdom Metazoa; phylum Arthropoda; class Insecta; order Odonata; family Calopterygidae; genus Hetaerina; species Hetaerina americana. The sequence goes on along the minus strand of NW_027286874.1, from coordinate 18,523,025 downwards.
GAATATTTAGTCTCGTAATTGTATCGGTAGGCGAGAACAAAACGAAAATTTAAGATCATTTGGACGAGAACTAGAAGTTACAGGAAAAAGAATTCCTTATGTAATTCTCTTCTGCCAAGCCAACTAGGTACCTATCCAGTCTATGTAGGTCAGAGGTCTTCAGGTGTAGAGAGGGTGTTTCTCACAACAATATGTAGACCAATTACTTAGTTTGAAAGAAGAAGATTGGGTGTATTATTCTCATTATTTTATTTTCCATGGATTTTTCGCTTTCTGTCACCGGCGTCTTGGGTCATATTATATTGGCCGTCTACCCGTCCCACGCTTTGACTCTCCAGCCTCTCCTGCACGTTACCTTCGTACCTTCCTTCCCACGCCACGCGTCCCGCTCTGTCTCCTTCTTCCCAGCCTCACCCTCTCATCCTTCCCCTCGAACCGACCAGAACTTGCTCCTTCATTTCTCTGCCACCCGCTGTTCGAAAATGTGACTTCCGAGACAGGGCGTCGGCCAGAGGATGGGAACTTATTCTTTGAGAAGAGGGGGATTAAACGAGGAGAGCCAGGGCTGCGTTTTTTTTCGAGTATAAGAGCCTTCCTTGGCTGGAGAGGGTCATGGACGTAGAATCGGCATTAGGGAGATAGTGGAAAAAATTTCTGATATATTGACAGAAGTAACAGGAGGGAAATTACACAAATGGAACAAAATGTCCTGGCTGTGTCATGAAAAATTAAATATTTAATAAGAGTGGCGTTTGGCGAAATTCAAATTTGACCGATTCCCTAATTCGAATTCCTTATTCCATCGTATCTTGAATCCCAATAAATTGTTTATTGAATTTCGTATCTCGATATCTTCTATTTAAGTGAATGTTTTATTTGACTTAATACGAGGGTCATCCGGAAAGTAGTACCCGTTCGTGAAATAAAGACACAAAAGTAAATATTAACAAACATAAAAAAATTTATTTGAAAGAGGATACTTTAAACTACTTCTCAACATAATCTCCAAGCAAATTAAGGCATTTGTCATAACGTGTGACAAGTTTCTGTATTCCTGCTGCATAGTCCTTCGCCGCCAGCTCATTGAGATACGCGAGGGACCCATCTTGCACAAATTTTTGCATAATGCAGATGGTGTTTAACAATTTCATGAACAATTGTTCGAGAAACATTGGGAAAATGCTCACAGATGTCATCAATTGTGACGCGCCGATCGTTCCTCACGAATTCGTCAACTGAGCTCACCAGTTGGTCTGTAATGACAGACGGTCTCTCCGAACGCTCATCGTCGTGTGTGTTCCCCCTCCCCATGTTGAAGTTGCGACACCACCGCCGAACAGACGACTCGTCCATTACATTGTCTCCATACACCTCCTTTAATTGGCGATGAATATCACATGGGCGAACGTTTCTTGCATTGAGGAATTTAATCACTGCCCTCACTTCACAACTGGCGGCGTTCTCAATTTTTTTAAACATTGTAAACAATCACAGAAACAACACAGGCAATGCTAGCGTCACGCAACTTGGCTCAGAGAAGGCAGACAAGCCACTGAAGCTATCTGACCTCGTCCAGCGGCTACTCGCGTCGTCAGCACTTCATGCGGCACGAACGGGTACTACTTTCCGGATGACCCTCGTATATTCAGTTTTTATGTATATCATGATTTCTAGTGGTTTCATCTTTTTTCCTTCAAAGTAAATTGAAACAAACTATTTAAGAAATAAAAGAGAGTGGAGTTTTTCATCATAAATCGCTAACTTACATTTTATGCTAACTTCTAAATGCCTTAGATTCATTACAATTACCCATTGAAAGTATTTTTAAGGTGGATTTAGAAAGGCAATTTACATTTTTACAATGTAAACATTTATTCTGAGGTTTCGCGAACATGTATGATCTTCGTTTTGTGATAGAGAGCGTTGTAATTGTCAGTTGGAACTGATATTTGATTTGTCGACAATTACATAAGGTCACCATAGTTCGTTTTGTCAGGAGGCAAAGAGAAATTTGGCCAGTGACTGAATGCTTCAGGCTTCTATCGATGATTTAATCGTAGTTTTTCGAATAAACTAGCACAATATTGTAGACTAATGTATAATTGTAATGTAGACTCATACATATAAAAAAATGCTACTATTTAAACCCTAAATATTGTTTTAGCTGGATACTTGCTTATTTCTTCACTCACTTATTTAGTTTTAAAAGAATAACACAGTTGTAGAGATTGCATAGAGTCTTTTAGTGGGCAGATATTGCCTCAGGAGGAATAAAATTAAACTTGATTTATTTTAATTATGGCTATTGTTACTTCTTTATTGATGTCAATGACCTAATTCACTTGAGTGAAGTTGAGATATCAGATTCTTTTCACTGATCTTTTTAGTCCTTTTAGCGATCAACTTCATGAATATTATAATGTTCAATATAATGGGATTAGTATAACGGATTCTAAATTCATATGCATGAGTTAAAATTAGTCAGTTTAATATTTACTTTACCTTAAAACCTCAAAACTAAATCTTTCAGTATTTTTGGTCAAATCAGAGCTGAATGAAATATATGCATTACTGAGGAAAATAGTTACATTAGAGTGACAATTCCTTTTGTATTGATACCAGATCTCCAAAGTTTTATGGTAACATTCAATCTCTAGAATATTGTGGTTCACCTTAGCTAGACAGTTTGCGCAAGATAGTTAAAATTGGGAATGCAATGTACTTTTAGAAACTGGTCAGGAAGGAAAGAGGTCTCAATCACATGATGGCAGAAGCTGCGTTATACAACAATGCTAGTTTGAAAGGAATTTAATGGGTTATCGAGTTTGTCGACTTTTATTTCCTATCTCCTTTTCTTATTTTGACTAGCTGCTGGTCTATCTCTGATTTTACCCGTCATATATCTACTTATACATGGCATTCTGCTAGCCACCAATAATGTGTTTGGAAGGGTGTGATTCAACACCAGGAATGCAAAACCAAAAATTAAGTTTTTCTTAATATTTAATTACGATATATGTAACATATTCAAGTAATTTAAGTCATGATAACTACTGGTACATGCGCTACGATATTTAAGTGATACGTTCTTCTCTAAGCATACGAGAGGGGCTGTTAGTGACAAGAAGGATAATAACTAGGATTACATAAATCCCTGGGTTTACGACGCATGCTCATTTTGAAGACATGGTAAATTGACAGCTGCAGAAAAATCATGTCATTAAAGGGGAGCATGTGTAACGTTGCACTATGTCTTTGAATTTCTAAAGTTTTGTTTATTAACATAGATTTCCACTTTACGAGTTTAAGTTCATGAGTTAGAGTTAGTTTTTACTCACAAAAAATGAACTCCCTCTGTTGGGGTTAATAAAAATTGAGAGAGCACTAAAGCGAAAAAACTCAACTAACTTCATGAAGGAAGCTGACTTCTCGGTTCGGGAGTGATAAATAGTTGTGGTCTCCGCAGGCCGAGTATATTTTGGCTCCCATGAAATCTCTGTAGAGGTTTCCCTTTGTCACGCATTGCCCACGTTTCCTACATCGGCGAGTTTTTTCAAGGACCTCATCCACTGCGACCTCTTCACTTTTTGTAGAATTCTCCAATGAGAAGAAAACTGTCTAGCTGCCCAAAATGGACTTCTATTCGAGGAGAAGATGGAGAGTGGGAATCTTTCATTGGTCACCTTTATGAATTATTGGGGTGCAGGGTCGTGCGGAATGTGACATACCTGTAGAAGAATTACTGCTTTATATTATTCGTTATTTTTATTACCAAGCCTCCCAAACGGTATAAGGTGAAAATGGAGCCACCGTTCAGCCGTCATATTTTACGATATCATCAGACCATGGCAAGCATTCTTAATGAAATCATTATATCGATCGAGAAGGGTTTGAAATTGAGAACTGCAATGATAATTACTCTATTAGAGCATTTAAACTGGGGTTCTATTAATAGTTAGGGTCTTCACAATTTCAGCTCTTCATTTACTACTTCCTTAGAATTACTTAGTGCTTACAAGTGAATCCCCGATTTCGTTGTAACCATAATCGTTTTTAATCAAGCAAGTTCAAATTCCAATGGTTCAATCAAAATAAATCCTATCCGCATATAATTTGAACCATCGATCTTGTGGTCGAGGACTCTAGCCTTTAACCAACAAGATTATCAACTCAACAGACTCTTCACTGACCTCTCCCGAAAATTTCTGCATAGGTAATGTGACTTACCTTTTATGGAATAAAAGCTGTAAGTTGCCTTTGATTACGCTAACAGGACTGACACTGTGTTGAATTAACTGCTGAATAGCCGTTGATGAAAGCATATTACGTATACATGCCCATGCGGGATACTAATCCACAATCTACAGGCTAGCGAGAGAGGGCGGTCTATCCTCCCAGATGGGTCGAATCTGACGGAATCTAAAACTTTTTATGCGTGCGTAAAGAAAATTTGTCTATATTTACTTGCAAATCCTGTTCTGATTTTTGATCTCCTATTTAAAAAATGAGATTCTCTTTTGAACAGGTGCTCTGTACAATTCCTTTGCGTAGAAGATTCTGAGTTCTAATCCAAAGAGAGATGGAAAATTAATATATCTCTTCTCTACGCACTGCTAGAAAGACGCGAGGCATAGAAAAGGCCGGGGTTGCGAAGGTATGCGCTTATTCTGCAGGGGGTGACAAGAAGTAGGAAACGCAGTGGATAAAGGGCGCAGGGGAGGGTGGTTGACTGCATTGAGGTGGGATTTAGAGGACAGGAGGAAGTTAGGGGTGTGAGAAAATAAAGAGAGAAAAATGAAGATAGGTCGCAGAGAAAGGGAAGTGGGGAATCTTGTGGAGAAAGAGGGGTGGAAGGGGCGAAATGCGGGGTGTTAGGCGAAGAAGTACGATGTGGACCCAGCAGCAGCGGGCCCAATGCGGTCTCTTTCTCCTTTCCCTTCTTCCCACTCACCCACCCCAACGATAATTCCTCCCCTTAAGGGTTGGCGTCGGCACACACGCAGACACTCTTGTTCGTGGACCTCGCATAACTCCGTGTCCGGGAACACACAATGGTGGGAGAGAGAGAGAGGGATACTAGGGTTGGGGGGGAGTGAGAGAGGTAGGGATGTTGGTTTTTTCGTATCCCGTGTGTGTACGTGTGTGAGAGACGGGTGAGTGAAACCGCCTCCTCAAAAACTTCCCTCCAACCCCCCCCCCCCGTGGTGCGTGGCAAGAGGAAATATGGGAATTGGCTAGTCCAGGGAAGGAGAGGGGGGTGTCAGGAATTATGGGAAGGGAAATGGAATTGAGGGAGGGGGTTTGCGGGGCCGTACCGGAGGTTGTGGGTGTGGGCTCCTTCCCCACCTCTCTCCGCCCCTCCTTCCTAAGGGGTAGTTTCCCGTTTACATTGCGCCTCCGAACCTCGTATCTCTCTTTTGTGGCGGTTAGAGTGGCGAGAATGTCGTTGGCTTACCTCCTCCTTCTCCCCTCTCCATCACTCGCGCCTCATGTCTTAATTCAGGCTCCTCAGCAGCCCAGCGATGGCCAAGAATCGCGCGGCCTCTTCTTGAGAGAGATCAGTTTTCGGAACGGCATGAGATACGAAAGTGATACGGTACGTTATTGAGTTCAACATTCAAACAGCCCTTTTAATTTGGCTGAACTGTCTGTGGGGGATGCGCTTTCCATCAATCCAGAAGCTATGAAGTCATTTCCACTTTTCCAGTAGGTACAAGTATTATACGAGTACTTATGAACAATTTTCCGGAGAAAAATAACCGAAAGATACAACCGCGGTCGACCACACGTAGGGAATAAATAGCGTCATTAGTTGGTATAGACTTAACGGGTTCCCTTTTTTATTTATTTTTTAGTTGCTATACTACCCTCAGTTAACACGTATTTCGTGTTTTATAAGGATACTGGCTATTTTTCCTAGCCTAGTAGATTTTTTTAATTCCTGCTATAAATAAAAAAAAATTAGGGATCGCAAATTTGTTTCTTTGGTCCCTTGATTATTCTACAAATGGTGGTGTTCTCTTCTCATGAATTTGACAGTGAGCCATTCCGCATTAACTTTAGAAAAACATTAAATACCTAATGATAAAAGTATATACCTAATTATTCAGTAACTTCTTTCTGCTCTTGAGGTAAGCAAGTTGTTTGCTGTTGATGAATTGCGGTAGGATATTAATAGGTGGAGCATAATACAGAAGACTTGCCTCTTTTCCCATTATTTCAAAGAAGAATTTTTGTGGGGTAAAATTATTGCGGAGTAGTTGGCGCAATTTATATTGAGAGGTGAATATGTTTTCTGCTTTGGCGCTTAGTGATTCATTTTTACTAAATTGGATGCTTGATCGATATATTTTACGGAAGAGAAGATTTGTCATTACGTAAAGCGTATTACATTTCCTGAATTAGTTGTTATAATTAATATTAAGATTATTTACATGGTGTGTGCGTATATCCTTTGATGAAATATTACCGAACTTCGTATTGTAATTCTTCCCGTTACGATTATATTATTCCCACATTATTTCAATATTTTTATTTCTTTTCAAAACTAACACGGAGTTGTTATGATATTTAGTGTATCCTCTGTGACTGTCCATCCGCCCAGAGGACTTTATACGCAATTCTTTACCATCGGTATTCTCTGGAACAGAAACTTTTTTTTAGTTTAAATGCCCTTCTCCAAGGTGAAATTCGAAATCTCGCTGCATGGGGGTCACCCAATTGGGAGTTTTTACTCGCCTGACAGGTTGGAATTTGAAATGCTACACGCATATATCTTGACTTCTGGGAGCAGTTAGCCGTTTACAGCGTCAGTTTATTAACAGGGAATGGGTTCGCTCACTTTTTGTCATTCTTGTCGAATCATGTCGTGTTGCTCCTTCCTCTAAATTTCGTTCACCTCATAAGTTAACGGTTATGATTTCTCAGTTCCGCTGATTGCATTGAATAATGCATGCATAGTGTAAATTCCAATAATTTTAGTCTATTCAATTTTTTTCGTTCTCAATTTATTTAAATTATTTCACAGTTACCATTTTAGTGCATATGTTTCAACCACCGCATCTTCTGTGAAATCTATGGCAGTTCTTAAATGGAAGAAAGCATTCCAAGTGAAAATAATTTGTTATAATAGCTATGAAAACAAAGGCGCGTTAATGGTTTTTGTGCAGTGAGAGGACCAATCACTATCGCCAGTTTATAGGTAAACAACGAAATGACCTTTTTGAATTACCTAGCCTAATTACCTAAACCATTTCCCTCTATTCCATTAGATATACCTTATGGTTATGATGTCTCCATTTCTCAAGGAGATACTTATATCCCAAAGGCTGTCAAAGAAAACGATGAAATAAATAGTGTATGTAGTTGCTATTTTGTTTGGGCTTTGTTAATGTTAAATTCAGTAGGTACTGAAAAATCAGTCTTTTACTGGAGAATTATTCACGAATACGTCTTACTAAAATACTGGGATGAAGTTTATGGACCTTCTTGTTATTCTAGTTCTCATTGACGCCATCTTTCCGACAATTTATCTTAACATGAATATCATGGCAAAAATACCGATTTGACGAAATGCTGATTTTACATGGCTATTTGAGAGACATATTGTTGGAAACCTAGTCCTAATAGGTATATCGTTTGGGTATTCAGTTATTACATATGCTTATCATAAATATAAAATTTTCAGGTATATTTTAGGAATTGGCGTTATGAATCAGTATTACAATGTATCACTAATCTATGCTAGTATTTCATTTTAATCTTTATTTAACTTTTGCTCAAATCTTCAGGTTCCCACAATTTTGTTGAAGTAAACTATACATACAATTACCACCCCTGGTAAATAAGAAAACGTGTTAATGATAGTGATTATTTCAAATACAATTGATTGATGAGAAAATCGTCTCTTGAAGGTAACCATGACGTTTTCCAGTCCATTTCCACGTCAGGTATTGAAGGATTGAATTATGCTTTTTAATGTGCTATTTACTTAAACAGTTAAGCGCTTTTTTTAAAACCCTATCCAATGCAATATAATATCGAATGTTTGGGGAATACTGGGTTTTAATGGAATCTTTTGTAATTATCCGGGAAATTGAAGCTCGGAGCGAAATTTATCTTTGAAATGTTTTCGAACTAATAATAGAGTATTCCCCACACTACAAACTTTAACGCCATTTATATGCCTTTAAATAAAACTACGTGTTTCCGTAAAAATACTGACAAACAAGTAAGTTTAAGTAGATGTGTAGAACCCGAATGACCAGTAGCAATTTTAAACCAAGACTAGTCATTCTTCTGTCTACACACCATTCAAAAATTGTACCCAAGGAAATATAGTTTAATTACGTATTTGTGATTTAGAATGTAGGTTAAACCGCCAATTAAATCTAATAAACTCAAGAATATTTTTAAAAGAAAGCATTAGAAAATCTCTCATTCATAAAAACTGACATCTTTTTAAAAGCGTAAATGTTGTCGTAATTTTCAAATCATACAGCAAAAATCTGTTATGGAAATTAGAAAAATGATAAATGTTATATTTTTTCCATGTATCAATAATTTCAAAGACAGAGTCTAATACTAGTCGTTAGGCTTCCAATCCACATCTCTTCTCCACAGAGAGTGTTTTAAAAGCATGACAAATCTCAGTTCCTCAGCAAACCAACGGGGATAAAATGAAAGAAGTAAGATATCACGAAAATTTACAGACTTTCATCCAAACCGGAACGTGGGGATTTCGAAAATATTGTCTGCTATTGTGCCCCATTGCTGGAGCCAAATGGGATATGGGAGCGGCTGTGGCCTTAGTATTTACGGCTGGTGTGTGGTCAACATTAACCACGAAGGTCGATGAATGGCTTCTTGAAATACTCTGCCATGAGCACTCGCATTCTTACGCTCCACAATGCCATAAAAATCTTATTGGGATGATTCCGGTTCTCGCTTCATAATAATGTGACTTATAAGCATAGTTCTGCATCACGCGAGAAGCCTGTTAATGCCACAACGACGCCGTATCTCAGAGCGTCTAGCTTTTTTACGATTCCTATGGAAATTGAGTTATGCACCTTCTTGTCACGTGGACGGCGATTTGCAAGTAAACCTCGTGTTCCATGATGACTTTATCGAGACTTCTCTGGAGAGAAAGAGAGAGAGAGAGGGCAGGAATGAGAGTAAATAGGGAAAACGAGTGGAAGTGGAATAAAAGATATCGAGTGATATTGCAACGCTAGCGAAAGTCGTCGTAGAATAGTTGCTGTTCAAGTTCCTCGAAGGGAAAATGGAGCACTATTTGACGCATATTACCCCGGACATTTTTTTTTACTAAAAGCGACACAGGGAATGATTTGTTAGCTTCTTTTTAGTTTGAATATATAAGGAGGTTTGTGGCCTATTTTGCACAACAAAGGATAATCTTTACTACTGTAAAGTTTCTCACCGCTATTGGATTGAAACTCCATGCTATTATTAATCTCTTACGATGAAAAATTCTAGCTTATTTTCTTTTTTCATAACTCGATCTGTTTTTGGAGGGTATTATAAAATTATTGATTTTCATTAATGTATGCCTAAAACGGTGTGATTTCCTCATATTAGAAGTAATCTCACTCTACGTATCATGATGTAAGATGTTCAATCCAAAAACGCATTTAATTAAGAGATACTTTGTATATGATTTCCTAATTTTAACTATTTTTCACAGTTATATCCAATCTAAATACGAATGGTGTAATGTAATTATTTTGGTTCATGCTTCCCGATGGGTTTGGGTACAATTGTACTTATTTTTATGCAGTGCAAAATGGGTAGGCATGGATTAACCCTATTCGATTCTGAGATTCGTGATATTCATTATTTAAACAATATAGAGCTACCTTGGAAGCGGTTATTATCTGAATTTAAACTGCAAGTAGTATTTTTCAGTCTTGCTAAATTATATTACAAATTGATTTTGAATTGCATTTCTTACACATTTTCTTAACATTTCATGACAAGTAAATATGTTGGTGCGGGGAGGGAACATGAAGTTCAGTTAATAATAATATACTATAGTCAGCTCTAGTTATACAATGGATTTTAATATGTAATTCTGAATAAAATACCTTCCAGACTCCATACATTATTTCATTATAAGCAATAACACGGATCCTACTTCACCAAGAAAAGATTAGTCTATAATCATACCAAGATTCAGAATGTTTCATCACTATAGTTCGTGAAATGAAATTAAGTTCATAATAAATGCTGCACCAGCGCTGAAGATCCTTATAATATGACGAGCGAATTAAAAACTCATAGAATGGCGATAGAAAACTAGGCAATTGAACATGCCAATGAGGAAATTCGGATGATTTGTGTATTTAAGTAAAAAAAACGTCCTTTCGCTAGGCCAATATTTATATTCGCTAATTTAGCTGTGATTCTCACTTACTACAAGTACTGTGGAGTGTTTGTTTCTCTTCAAATATTATGAATGGACCTACCTGTATTTATGGAAATGATTTTAATGTTTTTGTCGACCTATTTGCTAAACTATACCTTATTTACGAGAAAATTGACGGAAAGTAATGTATGCCTACACATTCGGCTGGGGTAAATTCTGAAATTAAATAAAACTTGAAGGACATAATATTGAACAAGGAACATAATATGCCTCGGTGGTAGCCGTTATCATCTTTTGAATGCCATTTATCCTTCAGACCTATGACACGTAAATGACCACGTAAACTCTCTCCAGAAAATTATGCTACGACCATTGCAGGTTATTAATTATGCAGATACCATTATTAATGATTCATGATAAAATCAATGTAATCTTCGGGAAATCATATAACTCTTTTATTTTATTCAAAGACAATAAATGTCATTATTAATCGAAAATTTAGAACATTTGTATTTTAAGGTTTTACCGATCCTCGCATTTCGAGCGTATTTTTTGTTTTACATTCCATTCTTCAGGTCTAAATCCTCGTCTATCCCAATCTCATTCGATGTTCTCGCACCAAAATTTACACCATAGCCATCCTCTTTTTTTCTCTTCACTGCTGGCAAGCGGTTCCAACCCTTCTCTAGTATTTTGCCATCATCTACCCTGCGAAGATGGCCATTTCATTTTAGCTTTGTTTCATTTATTGCTTGTATGATGTTATGATTCACTGTGGTCCTTTTTTTCATTTATTCGGTTCTAATATGATTTGGTATAGTGTAAACCTAGTATTTTCTCTAATATGTTATTTCTGTCGTCATTGGTTTTTTTGAATATGTTTTTATTTATTACTCACATGCAATACCAATGCATCACTACTGTGTCTTAATTGTTTTAAAAATATTTTTCTTTTGTTTTCTGTGTCAAAACTTTATTCTAGAGGATTAGATGTAGCCCTTTTATTATTTTTTTCATTTCATCTTGTTATCCTTTCTTCGCTAGTTTCAACTCCAAGCACTGTTATTAGTTCACATATTTTCAATTTTTTTTAAAACTATATCTTCTCCTCGTGTTGTGCTTTGTCAATGCCTTTAAACACAATTAATTGTATTTCTCTAACAGGTTGTTTAACGTGTACGTCATATCCTAGTTATTATCGGTTAGATCAGTCTGATCTTTTCCGTATTGAATGGTATATAGTATATTGGGTTGTTTTCCATCCTTACCATCTACGTATATTTTAAAAAAATACATAAGTCGACATTTTAGTATTTGGGTTGACATTCACACGGTTATATTTGTTTTAAACAATTGTACCGAAGTATTATTAAAAAATTATTCTTCTAACAAGTTTCCAAAAATGCAATGCAGGCACCCGTTATGATGTCAAGAGGTTAATGTCAGTAAATGCTATCATTTTCTGCACAACCCTATGTTAATTACAACTGAATATCTTAACATGAACAAAGGTATAAAAAGGCGACGTTATCGTAGTGATATCATCCCTTAGGAGTCAGGATATCCACCAAGTTAAAATAACTCGGGATGTGACGTGACGTACGGAGGAAGCAAACGTAGAGGTAAAGTAAGGAAGAGAAAGCTCTAGGGTGGGAATCAATAGGAAGAGACGATTTTAGTGAAGTGGAAACTAAAAATTAAACGACCCAGGCGACCAGTAAAAGGGGCTAGGAAACAAATCCTAGAATACTGTCAAAGCATGTATTTTATCAGTAACGTGTGATATAGACCGCGCATACGTGTTGTTGAATCATCCCGTCACATTGACCAGAGATACCTTGCAGGTGGTGTCAATTACGTTGGTGTAGATGAAAATATTTCTCTCGTTTTTAACGAGGGTGAGAAAGTGAATGTAAACTATCTGTGAAAGGTATCCCCTAAAGAGTGAGGGAGATGAGAAAATTGATACAAAGAGTACAGCAATTGGTCAAAAGGTGGGGGTGACATTAAAAAATCAGCCAGTGAATTCGAGGAGCCCGGCAAAAGAGAAGCTGTTCCTTCCAAGGATGCAAGAGGAACGGAAAGGTAAAATAAAAGGGGGATGATTTTTGGGGACAGTAAAAGGTATAGGGTGAAGGTGGGGTTCGGGAGGCAAGCAGAGAGTAATGGAAATATGGCATGGATAAGGAGAAAAGGGAGAAGGGGGAGGATAAGGGTGGGGGGAGAAAAGGAAGGGCAGAAGGGTGGCGGCGACGCCTCGCTGTAGGGCGAAGAAGTGTGTCTTTTGGATCCGCGTGGGCGGATATAAAGAACTGAGTTTGTGTGACTGCTTGGCACAATGAACGGGAGTGAGAGGGAGTCCATAAAAGTCTTCCCTTCCTTCCCTTTTGCCCCAACCTCTACTTTACATTTTTTTGCCTCTTTCCAATGACCTGAGCCCCTTCTTGGTAGTTACCTACTCAGCATCGCCCTTTTGTGGATGGCACGCCTCCTTTTTTTCTGTTGGATTGTGTACTCGGAAGGCATAGTGGAAGGAGGAGGAGAGAGGGAAGAGTTGGATGAGGAGAAGTCGGAGGTCTAAAAAAAAGAGGGATGGAGGATGTAGGAGCTGGGGAGGGGTTTAGTTTTGGAGTTTACGGAGCTGGGCTTAATTCGTTCCTACCCCCACTTTTTACATGGACCGGATCCACAGCATGTCTATATTCACGCAGAGCCAGAAGGGGAAAGAGTAGGTGGTGGGATGAAGTAGAGAAAACCATGGAAATGAAAGACAACAAAAAATCAGACTTCGGAGAATATTAAAGTACAGTCAAGTGACAATCATTATGGAATCGTTCTCCTCCGTTCGTTGCAAGAAATAATGACAAGTTAAATTAGATTTCGGTTCTTCCCGAATCATATTAACCTTTAGAGTGCAGTATATTAATGGAATTTGGATCGGCTCACTTATGTGGTACATTTGCGATAACTTATGTGGAACATTTGTGGATATAAAGCATATATATGCATATATGTGATGTTAAAAACGCACATATATTGTAAATGACTTAAATTACATTTTTATTCTTCACGAACCAAAGAAAAAATAGAAATTTCCATTCGTTAGGTTCTCAATATCTCCTGGTGCCAATGAGTTTTATGAAGGGCAGCTCATGTCCTGGAAAACTATGTTTGTGGCAGTGGGAGTTGAGACACCAACCGTGTATTTTAAAAAGTGCACTTTGATATATATATATATATATATATATATATATATATATATATATATATATATATCTGTGTGTGTATACACACACACGTACATTTATACACATGCATGCCTACGTGCATCATAGAATAATGATGGGTTTGTTATAGAAATGTGAAATGCCTCGATAGGAATTTAACGCATTGACTTTTATTGACGTTTTCTTTTGAGTGTACTGCTGGAACTGATGAGTGGTATGTAAATTATCATTGAGCAATTAGGGATGAGATGGGATTTAGAATTTTGAGAAAGAGAAGAAAGAAGGTGGCATCGTAATTTTCTTGCTATTAATGATACATTTCACGATGCCCGCTGTTCGTTTCCCCTTGCTTGCGGTGTACGTCGCCTAAAACCTTATTCAAGTCTTTGATATAAGACACTGTCTCAGGCGTTACTTGTTGGAAGTCTTTCGTAGTAAAAGAACGAAGACTAACTTTGCAGATTCCACTGGGGGTTTTTATTTTTCACGACAATGGTTTCGTTGCAAGGCAACATATGATGATGTTACCTTGCAATGAAACAATTTTCCTGAGAAACAAAAAATTCAGTGGAATCTGCAGTTTGTCTTCGTTCATTTACCTTCTTCAAACATTAATCAAGAATGCACGGAGACAATTAAATATTGTCACCTCTGAAAGCCAATACCGCGTCGTTGATTGGGAAATTTAGTCCGCTAGCACAACTCAACCCTTATTTTCCTTTGGTAAATTATTTCGTGTGCATTCGAACGGATTCCATTTTTTACTCTATTGAGAAAAATCTACTTTTTATATCGGGTTCACCATTTCGGAGCGGAGAGGAAGGCGAAAACAAGGGCCTTCTTGAAACCTCTGAGAGTGACGGAGCGTCGTTCTTCGGCCTTAGGACAGTTCTATATCTTTGTGCAGTGGCAATCCACTATGCTAACGAGCAATCACACAATGTAGCGCGTAGGATTTACGAACACACCAAGAGTGTTCAAGCATAGATGGTAAGGTAGTGCGTAGGGCAGTGTGAATGCAAGACAGAATGCTACTCTGGAGGTAGAAAGGAAAATATGAGTAAGTCAGTGAAAACATCAAGGTTGTAGCGTAATCTCATTGAGAAATGTTTTCCGTATATCACTGTAGTAGTAAGATTGCCGAAGTTAAAAAGAAACGAGCTGATCTGAGCGCGTAGAGCAGGTCTCTGTAGTTTTGTAACAGACGTCTGGCTTTCAGAGGACGTACACGTATATCAAAGACAGTAAAATATTTCCCTTGGATTATAAGACCGAACAACGCGATATACCAAACAGATTTTAGGTCGAATTTTTATAGCAGTGAAGTTTCATCTAATCAGCTTTGCCAGCTCCTTTACCACCGTAGAACTAGTGTGTTTGGTGCACCATAGTATGAATAAATAAACTTACGAGTGACCCGATTTAATCATTAAATCAGGGATTAATCGGCTTGGCAGTCAGCTATCGGCATTCTTTCAAGTTCAAAAAGGTGTCATGATAATTGACGGTGGCTTTAACTTTCCATCAGTTAACCTTGACTTCAATATTATTGACAAAAATTCTCGGAACTGGGAGTGGTATGATGCTATGATACCTGTATTTGGCAAGTATTAGGAACACAAAACTTATATTACACGATGCCGTCAACAAACCAGGATATCCCGACTAATTGCAGCACGTCAAATGTAATCTATAAATACTGACTCTTTATCAGAGAATATATTCTGATTTTATAGTATTCATGAGTGCATTTAAACCATTCGTCGTGTGCGCTGTTTCTCGCTGGCAGCTCTGGGATTTCTTTTCGATCAATCTTTTCTTCGTTACCCCCGTTCTTTTTCCTTTCACTCACTCCGCAAAACTCTCACTCTCGTTCCAATGTTATCAGGAGGAATGAAACCATTCTTCCCTTCATCCACAAGAAATATTTTTTTTGACATTATCTCTCCTCTAAAAACCGATTCTATTCCCCTTCGACCTCTTCCAGTCACTTCCTTTCCCGTGGCTCCTACCTGGACCCACGCCTTTGAAAAGGGAAAAACTTTCATCCAGCCCCTTTACCCAACCCGAACTCCCTTCACACAAACCCAAGAACTCACGCCTTCCTTCTTTTTCTCTGTTACCTTCGCTTCCCTCCCTCTAACCCCCTTGCCAAGTTTCCCCTTTGCCTTCTCCCTTCTGCTCTGGAGGCCCTCCACTCCCTTCTCAGGAGGCCTTCCCAGGATTCATGACTCCAGGAGGTGTTTCTCCCCCACAGGGTCGTTTGTCTTCTTCTCCTCCTCCTCCTCTTCGGATATTTACGAGACCTCCGTCCTTCGATCTTTCCCTGCACTTCCTAATACATTCTTTATTGCTGTAATGGGAATTTTCTTCCCCTTTCGATTCCTTCCTCCCCCTCAACTCTGAAAACTTCTCCTGTCTCTCTCTCTCTAACCCTATCTGTGGCATAAGCGATAGGAGATGTGCTGCTATGTGGCCCGATATGGTGTTCGAAGAGATTGCAAGTGTTGGTTCTCGAGATGCGAAATCCCCACTATTAATTACGGTGTTTTCAATTTTAACGAAGTTGTTGGCGAAGCACGTTCCAAGTCCCAAGTTCCAAGTCTCTTAAATGTATAATCTTTATAAGGTTATCTTTATTACTCCGGCACTCATGAAATAAAATTTATTTTTTAATGTTCTTTCCTTTCCTTTCATTCATGCACAAGTAGCACAAAGTTCATTGGTAACTATAGAAAAATATAAAAGATTTATCGCGGTCTAGGAAGTGTTTGAATTTTGTGGAGGATTGCATATTTAAGAACTAATTCAATTGCAATATTTTTCCTTTTGCAGTTTTTAAACGTATATCAGCACTTATAATTTACTAAACGGTCAAAATTATTGAAATAAAGATAAATCAAGAGTTATATTATTATTAACCAATATTTAGCGAAATAATTTCTTCTCACAGGTTAAAGATATCTATGGAACAGAGTGTAATTATTTTCACCTTTCAAATTTACCGTTAGGCTAGCCAACTCAGCAAAATAACAAAACGAAGTTTATTGCATTTCCGCAACTTATCGCTAATGGCACATACCTGTAATTGAGCCGTTTGTAACGTTGTCGGAACGCTGAGCTTCCTTTGTAACCTTGCATATGTCTTCCGTATCCATCCTCCCATTATTCTTCATCCCCCAGCTCCAGTAACGCCGTCTTCTTACTACCCATCTAACCTCACCCCTCTTCTCCTTAGTGCCCCCTCTTTTTCTCATCCCTCTTGCTATCCTGTCCACCCCTCCTCCTTCCGCCTTTCATCTCACCTCTCGACCTCCAATCGGTCACTGGTCGTGCCGGAAGAATTCGAGGGGAGGGAACGGTCAGGAGAAGGGAAGGGGAGATGGGAGGGGAGTCGAGCGGCCCGTAGGAAATGGGAAGGAAAGAGGCTGAGTTGAACCGCCGAGGCAATGAAAATGAATGGCTCCGAAAACTCAGTAGAAATCCTGGGGACTTAAACATACTGAAGAACGGGGGAATGGGAGAGGAAGGGAAAAATACGGAAGAGTTTGTTCGGGAAGGATGTTAAAAAATAGCAAAAAACCGTCCCATTTCTTCCCAGCAGTTTTACCAGATCTCTCCTCATCTCACCCTCCTATACCCGCCCTTACAACTACTCTCTCCCTTCACTCCCTCCACCTACCATACACCTCTCTCTCTCTCCTTTCAATTTTCTGAGACTGGACTTGCCAACCCCGTCTCCGCGCCTTGCCACATGATGGGTGGAGAAAAGGAGTGGAATAGAGACGCACGAGTCTTTTACCACGAGAACCTTCCCTGTTCCTCGCTTCCCCTCAGGTTCTTGGAGTTTCTGCCTTTCGTCCCATCCCTCCTACTGCACTTCTCCATCCCTCTACCCTGTGCGCCCCTATCTCCTTGGAGTCGCCCATCCATCTCCCTCAGTCCCATTCTTGCAGATTTGGCTTCCATTCCCTTCTGGCCCATAATCGCTCCCCACACCCTTTACGTTCCAGTCCTCTCCGATGAGAGATACCACAACCCACAAGGGTTCTTCCCTCGTACGAACACCGCCTTTTTCGCGAGTCTTTAGTCGAAGTGCACCGAGATTAGGTAATGCGCAAAGAGGTTCCGGATTTAAGAAGGTTTTCCAGTGACTGCAAGCGTAAAAATATCTTTGAAATTTCTACTTTATTGAATATGAAAGTTATCCAAATTGGTGATGCAATGTTTGTATGTGAATGAAATGTGTGTGAATGCCATTGTTCCAGAAACTTAAAAAAACGCGTTAAGCTAAAGTTTAATAATACATTGATATGAAAAATAAGAGAAAAAGACAATAATATGAAATTATTTAATTCCACCTCACTTCAAACCTGCTCGTAGCAGATAGGGAATATTAAAGAAAATTACAAACAGTGTAGGTGGAGGAAAACCTACCTAGGCGGCAATCGAACCAGAGACCTTTTTAGTTGGCTGGGGAGGACGTTACCCCATCACCACCGCGGTCGGCCGGTATGTTTGCAGATCCTGGTAATTTGTTTTAATGAAAGAGGTCATATAATCTTTTTATTGTTTTTATATTTAGACAACCGTAATGCAACAATGTTGGTTGAGTATAAACGAGAATGTTAAAAAACCTCCTCCTTTTCAAATACAACATTACAATTATTTCTTAGCATACAAAAATTGGGAGGCATCAGATCATTATTCTTATCTGAGGACCATTGCATGATTGAGATCTTTTCCATGAGTCCGAACTGTCACAAAATATTTCGGATATGACGTGCCTAAATTTTCGTTTTACTTACAAAAATCTTCAATTTTGCTTTTCGCAGCTCATATTAAAATAATCTGTGAGTGCTTGAGGATTTAAAAAAAAATTCAAAAACAAGATCTGGGTTTAGTTAAATCTGGGAACCTAGTATTACTAGGAATACCGGAAAGCTAATAGTTCATATGATATCTTCATAAAATAAGGGTTAATTTAAATTATTTATTTTTTCATGAATTATTCCCTTATTTTCCCTAATTCATACATTAGGGGTGATCTCTCTCTTCTTTTGAACTTAGGTAGTAGTTACGACGATAGACTCATTCCTCCCTCAGTTAAGGAAGGCACTTTTTTTCAATTACTCATTCTATTTTAAGTTAGTAGAATTTTGCCTCGTGGAGAAACTAAGACAGTTATTCCGTATTCCTTGAATACCATTTGGCTCCACCGCAGCACCTAACCAGGAGAATCCATAAACTTTTAACTGGACCTTTTTTATTTTTGCTAACCAATATCCCTTCATCAACGATTTTTATTTAAATTCGTATTTTATTCTAATACCTTGTTAATTTAATGTCCTCTTCACTTTCTGTCATCTATTCTGTAACGTGTTCCCTCGCAAATGAATCCGGTGTTATAATTTGAAATTTGCACAGTTTTTAATTTAAAAAGTCCGTATACCTCCAAACGAACCCAATCAATTTATTGTAAATTATAGAATATTATATTATTATATTATAGAATTATATTATAAATATAATAGGATAAAACGTCGAAAATTTCATTCCTAGTACATTACAAATTATGGTATTACAAATTTTTATTCTTCAAAAACTGGAATCAGAAATTTTGCTATTACTGATCACCCTATGCTACATTTTTGCGATGAAATATCTTTCTTTTGTATACACGTGGGTCTTAAAATCAATCAGTTACCTTGACGTCATAGTATAAAGTCCTCTGCTTATCCTACCATTATCTTAGACAGTATTCCATTTTGACGATTGTATGGTAACTATTATAAATTATCTCATTTACTTGAGCAATATTTTGTTGCATTGGCTACTTTTGAAAGAAGACGAAGGTATCCATTAATTTGTTTCTTTGGTTGCTTGATTAGTGAATTAATGGAATCGATTAGTTTTTAATTGAAAATTAGTAACTTTGTAAGTCCACAGTATTTGTTTTGACGCAACCAGGGTTTCGAAGTCATCGTCATCACCACGACCTGATGATATCGTTGAACGTCGTAAACCGGATCGTGTCTACATAGAACACTCTGGAATTACGAAGTTATAGATTTTCATTATACATTGAGTAGCAATCCATTGCTCGGACGTTGTAAAAAATAATCATCTTCTCGTAAATATAAAAAAGCGTAATCCTTGATTCACTGAGTCATCAACACAGAGCCTCAGTCCCTCGTATCAGACGGAAAATATTTGGCATTGGTGATTTAGGAAAGTTCAAAGAAAGTAGTTTTCAATACATTTCTGCAGGAATTGAAACCCACTTAACGGGCAAGTCCCATTAGCCTTGTTTGGTTGTCAGATAAATGTAAAAAAATCCTAGAACTTAAAATGAATTTTCAATGCAGGCATCGCAGCATTATATTGCTGATTGCTCTAAAGAAACACAATAGACAAAAAGAAATTGTGCACGTTGTCATTTTAAAACGGAATATTTGAATTTTCTTATATTTTTTACTTAAAACGAAAGTGCAATTATTATACGCACGAACACAATCTATAATATCATAGATATTGCTGAAAGAATTAAAATTATTTTCTATCTGAATAGCTGCGCGATAAGACATATCATTGAGTATTTAAGAGATATTATAATGCTGTAATGATGAAATATCTTGAGGGGCGTTAAAAGAAGTCTTTCCGACAACTTGGAAAACCAAAACAGAAGCGTGTGATTTGTGCAGGAATGTGTAACCAAATTCATTAGAAATAGGATGTAGATTCTTTAATATCTCATATGTAACGAAACGAGATCATTGAAACCATATATTCTTCAGGAGAATTTTTTCTTGCACCTCATTAAATAATCTTTCATGTAATTAACCATCCTAACTTATTCTATTTCCCTATTACCGGGGGATAAATATCATAGGAATTGAGAAATATTTTAGTTTTTTTCTTTTCTTTATGACACGGTTATCCCGTGTCATCGTTTACCAAGTACTTTCATGCTACAATCAAGGTGAAAATTAGAAAATTCATTACCTCATGCCATAGAAGTTTACAGGAAATATAGGTGTATATATATTACTACGTAATACCACCTAGTGCTAAAAGTGAATACTTGTACCTTCTTAATTTTGTTTCTCTCCCTCTACTAAGGTAGTAGCATAAAATCTTCCTTTGTTTCTTTTGATATTTATTTTTTGAAAAGAGTTTGCGGCTCCATTGGGAGAGCATATTATTTGATTCACTTTCCTTAGTCTCTAAGTAAAGAAAATACTTTATTTAACTTGATAATAAATTTTTCACAAATTACATTCTATTTGGAGATATTAACGAGTCAAAACAAATTTTTATTAGTAAATAATATCCGCCTAAATAAGGATAATCCATTAAACATCCGAAAAGAGCCCGAGAAAAATTGCTATTGCAGTTATTTTTTGCCACTCGATGCTTCTGCACACTTGAACGAATACATCGCAGCTTCCTACTCACATGAATATGACCGGCTCCTTGCCCATTCCTTGCAAGATTTATAGCATTTTCTTCAAGAAAACGGAACGGATGATTTTTTTCGAGTTATCCTTCCTCGTTAAGACCACCCCAGCCGCTGGACAATTACTTTCCTTTCTACCGTCCATTTTTCCTTCTACTGGAGTGGCAACTCTTTCTCCTTTGATTAATGCCAAAAAGTCACCTCCTGCAATGCATGTAAATAATTGGTACCCGTCCCATTTATCCACCTCCCGACCTCAACTCATGAGAAGGAAGAAATGAGAATAACGTATCGAGAGGCAGGGACAGCGGACGGCAGGGAGGTGGAAGAGAAGAAAGAGATCTCTTCTTTACTCGTAAGCCTTATCTGTTCAGTATTCCTGGCGATAATTTGTGTCACTATCTCTCTCTCTCTCTTTCATCCCCCTACTCAATTTTTTCCTCCTCTACTCCCAAACGTTTTACTCGCTAGAGAGTGTGGCAGCTCTGGGCGGGATACTTATGTTTAATTTTTTTATGCTAAAGATATATGAAGAAAAAAATGAAAGCAATCGGGCTCCCATCCGAGAAATGAGCTACCTGTGTTCCACAGGAATTCGGACTACCTTCCGTGTCCAATTGAGTGTTGGAAGGAGCTAAGCTAAATGGAATGAGGAGGGTGAGATGGTTTTGACACTGAAGATCTTGAATCATAGTACTAGAGAGGAAACGTGGTGTTAGGTGATAAGAAGGCGAATGAATGAAGAATATTTGGAACACTCATTGCTGTGCTCGACAATTCTATGGTTTCATACGAGGCTCTCGACAAAGAACATACAATAGGATACCCATGCCATAAAAAATAGGAGGAAGAATAGTGAAAGGCATTGCGTATCATGTTCAAGTACAAGGACATGAATAAATTTTGGTCTTTTAGAGCATGTTTTAGAGTTGTTTCAGGTAATGTCAAATGTTCAGAAAAATAAAAAAATACCCAATATCTTCCTTTCCAGGTGTAAATACCTTTAGATTGATATTTTTCGTATAACATTTCCTACAAAATAGAAGGAAATGGTAGCCCAATGGCTACCATTTCCGTGAGCGTTGGGCTACTGACTTCACGCGTGTAAATTTCATATGCGGTTAGGATTAGTTTTAGGTGAACCTCGTCTATCGAATCAACCTTTAGGTTAATAATTGTGGTCCTCCATTAAGTAAAGTTATAATTGGCAAATAAAAAACATGTTTTATAAATTATTAAGAAAAATGCCTCAATGCTTCTCAGCAACAAGGGGAAATTTACTTTACAAATGGAATAATAACAGTCGAATGGCGGTTGCCTCACCAAGATAGTTGTAATGCTCCGGTAAAAGTTGTTTAATAGTGATGCATTTAGAACGCCACAGTATGCGTACAGCTGTAAATGAAAAATTTCTTATGATTTGTTAGGCACTACAATTACTCATTCCTGCATGTTTGCAAAAGCGTAGTAACGATGATACTAGGGGTCATTGCTGAACGCTATTATTCACCTTTGTATCATAAAAAGTCTTTAAACATATGTTCGTTTGTCTTACAAATTATTAACCGTGGAAGTTTACCAATTAGATGCCATTGACTTACGTCTACTTTTAACTCTACAATATTTGCTGACGACGTTGAATACGGAGAAATAAATATTCGAGATGATTTTGAGCCAATATCCTACGATTTAGATAGTAGTTAGGATTTATGAAGGAATTGAATTCAACCAGATTTAAACCACATGACGTTCATCGTGTAGTGAACATAAGAAGTACATGTAGGTGGCATGATATTACAAGTAGTTAAAAACAAAATGGGATTGAGTGAATAAACTCGGTCAATAAATACAAAGTTGGAATTTGGAGCAAATCTCACTACACCTTAAAAGAGAATGTTTCGAATGCATTTAAATGAAATGTAGTTTTTTAAAGTTATGACCCAGGAATTTGTAGTGAAAAAATATCATCGCTTCTGCCTTGGTGAGGTCTTATTTTGAGATATACACCAATAATTTGGAGAAAATTGAAGATAATTGAGTAATGAATTAAATAAATAGAATATTCCAATTATCTACTCCATTTTTGAAAAATCATAACGACGAAGACAATGTGACAGAGTTTCTTGATAAATTA
Organism: Hetaerina americana; assembly: GCF_022747635.1. Lineage (NCBI taxonomy): Eukaryota > Metazoa > Arthropoda > Insecta > Odonata > Calopterygidae > Hetaerina > Hetaerina americana. The sequence continues at coordinate 18,499,818 of NW_027286874.1, read as the reverse complement.
GGATGCGAGGGGTCAGACATTAAGAGAACAGGCAAGATAAAAAGGTATTCACAAGAAGGAACAAGCGATTTTTCTCGTAAAACCTGCGAGCAACTGGGAGCTCTGCATAAAGGCATATTAGATTTTCCCAGCCTAGGCAGACTTTCAGATTAAACTATCCGGATAATAAAAGGTAATTCAGTATAATTTGTTGATTTGAATAACTTATGGTATACAAAACAGAAAGATGTTGCCGCACCCTGTATTAGGAAAATAGACTTTACTACTTATATTTTTAAATATCCTTCTTCTCGGTACAAATTGAAATTTGGAATTTTGTGGCATAAATATATTGAGGGAGGTACATCTACGTGTAAATGTAAAAATCGGAGAATGGTCACCCTGCTATTTTGTTTTTTCTACGTGCAAGGTTATTCAGTTCAGTCAAATTTGAAAGCAATGTAGCAGTCAAATTTGTGAACTTGTACCACCATACGAAAGAAAACCCTGTTCTAATTGGCCTGTCATCACTTTTTCTTTGTGCGTCAACATTTTCCAATTGCTGGCAGCAAGTATAGTTCCTCAAGAAGGAAAGCGAAATATATGATTACCTAAAATGCATTCTAATCATCGATTTGAGCACTATGGCTCCCGATGGGCTCCCATCAATGACGGATATAATAAATCTAAAATTCTAATTGAATAAAATACAGGGTCGCACCCAAAAGTGGTAGGACTGATTTTTTTACAAGAATTTTATTGACGATATACTTACATCGACTTAATAATCTTCAAAGTATACTCCTTGAGCTACTACACAGTATAACGTTGCTCCCATTCCCCGTTCGCCCGCTGGAAATTTTCTTTGGGGATGCCGTTGATGGTCCTCGTCGAAGCCTCTTGAACGGCCTTTATCGAGTCAAAACGTCGTCCCTTGAGCTGTCTTTTCATCATGGGGAAGAAGAAGAAGTCCGGTGGTGCCAGATCGGGAGAATAGAGCGGGTGCGGCAACGTGGCAACGCCGTATTTGGCCAGGAGCTGTCTGACGACGAGCGCGCCATGGCAGAATTTTCGGCACCATCTTGGTGCACACCTTGCGCATGGCCAAATCCTGTGAAATAATGCGTTGGAATTTGGATGCAGACAGACCCAACTGGTCTGCAATTTCTTCACTTGTTAAGCGTCGGTCTGTGTTCAGCAGTGTCCTCACTCTGTCCACATTCGTGTCGGTTCTTGCCGTCGACGGCCGTCCGGAGCGATGGTCGTCTTCAACGAGCTCCCTACCCTCTTTAAACAACTTGTGCCACTCAAATACTGTGGAAGGGCTTAAGGCAGTGTCCCCATAAGCCTGCTTGATCATATGGAGGGTCTCAGTGCCGTCTTCCCGAGTTTCGCACAAAACTTCACGGAATAACGTTGCTCTAAATTCAGATTCATTGTGTTTTTCGACGCGGACAAAAAACTTGCTTCACTAAAAACGGTGTCCTCACTCAACGACAGCCCACAGGCGACTGAGGTTGGTGTCGGTCTGTTGCTAAGCGCCCCCTCCACCTTACCCTGCCAGGCAGACCCCCCTCCACCGCTCTGCTCGCGCCAGGGAAAATCAGTCCTACCACTTTTGGGTGCGACCCTGTAACTCTTCACCCAGGTGTTAGTTTTTATATTTTATGTAAATGATTTACTCTAACTCATCTATTTTTTACTCAAAGGATTCTTAGAGGCCCTGTGGCAATGTGAAACTAGCGTTTAAAAAAATGGTCACACTACTTTAAAATCGAGAGTATTTGCGAAAAGATCAAAGAAAAAATTGCTTAAGTCGTAATATGGAGACGTAAAGTGTTTCAAAGAAGCGTAAAGGAACTGTAAAGAAAAGTTGGAGCAATGGAAATACGTTATCTTGGGTAGTCAGTTTCAATGACGAGAAGATAATGAAATATTGTTTTAATGACGCCCAAAACGGATGATTTTAGAAAGAATTTGGAATGGATAATGTTGGAACACATATGGGAATAAACAGCACGGTATTTTCTCGCACTATTCAAAATGACCGCCTTGAACCAACCCTTTTCACCATCGCTTTCTTTCCTTTCCGTTTCTTCCCTTACACTCCCGATCTTCTGTCCCGAAACTCGTAAGCAGACCAAAGATAGTGATCGGCTCGCTCTCACCGCGGGAAGGCGGATGTCGGACTGCCCAAAGAAGGATGAGTATATTACTGTTGTGACAGCAGAATCCCGTGGTTTCCACTGCTTCCATTCGCCGTCTTCCGAATGAGGCGCGGAGAAGAATAAGGATGCACGCTTCCCTCTGTCTCTGTCATTATGGGGATAAGCGTTCTAACGTGTATATATTGGAGTTCTCCTCTGAGCCATTCTGGGTTCCTCCCTTACTCATCTATCGCTCGTGATTTCTCCTTGCTCCATTTTCTGTGTTGTAGACATTCACACACTAATTCGCCAGAGCTCCAAGCCTTTCTTGAACCCTCATATCACTAGAAATCGTGGTAAATCTTTTTTAGTGTTTTCTTTCGTTATTAAGATCGTGACGATTCAACCGTCTAGCCTTCATCATGTTAGCTCTATTCCCGAAATATATTAAAGGCGTATTTTATGGATGGACACCACAGATCTCAGCTTAGTTCATGATGATGAAGTACGTTTGGTTTGGTAGTGTGGGATGTGAAGAAAATGAAGGGTATACTTGTTACACTTGTTAACGTGTCATCGGCAGTTATTTATTAAACGTTTTGAAGGATTTATTATAGCATTTTTAAGCGCAAGACTGCTACCTTATTATTGTAGATTGAAATGTTGGTGAATATAATTAGAAATATTCTAATACTAAAAGGCTCTTCTCTCTGAAATCTGAAATAGGAATCGTTGATTTAATACGAACCGATATGAACTATTATCGTAAGATTTACAAATGTTTGTTTAAAAACCTGGATGTATTACCATTAATTATTATTTTGCTATCCATATACTAGGAAAACTTTAAAATTATAAAACTGGATATTGTATAGCCTTAGTAAATTCAAACCATACACTTTGAACGATTTTATGCTCGGAAGAGGGAATGTGTGATTTAGGCAGTCATATTCTTCTAATATGAAACATCGGTCTTGCAAATTTCTGTTCAGTTTTACCGACGCATAGATCAAGCTCCTCTCCACAGTAACGCATTGCTTAAGAAATGCTACTCTTCATCGTAACAATTATACGAGCATTATGTTCATTTACATGTTTATCACTATCGGTTAGCGCAAAATTTAAATTTTCCAGGAGTTAATTTATTGATGTTCCGAAAGACACCAGTGTTAAATAAAGGGAATCCACCCACAAGGGTAAGCATACTAAATATTCGCAATTCTAAAAGCTAAAATCAGCATTCAACCATCGATCATTTGACATTGCATGCGCATATAGTATATATTGAAAAAAATCGAGTCCCAGTTGTAAACCGGAAATTAGTTTTCGTGATCTATCCTCCCGGGAACTCTTTATCCCGTCCTCTTACGCCCTTTTCATACCCTTCCACTGCCACTCGGGAAATCCCCTGACCCATCATCGAAAGTTTTCCCTCACCCTAAGCCCTGCTCATCAGGAAACAAGCCTCCGCCTCTTTGCCTTACCATTTTTAACCGTGCCCGTGATCTTCCTTAACCTTTAAGTTCTGGAGGAGGAATACATTAGAGAGTTATGTATTTTTTGAGAGAAAAAAGCAAATCGGCCGGGGAATGGGTTTTTAAAAGAGGGGCCTTAAGCCCCAGGGCGTGACCCGTCACTCTCATTTAACATCATCCTTTCCCTCCATCCCTTTCCAATCTCCTCCCTCTCCAAACATCACCCCCTCCTCCGTCCTCTCCCTGCCCGTAATAGGCAGGTATTTCCATTCCCTCCTCATTGCTGAGCGATGGGAGAGAACGAGGGAGGAAATGGGATTTCCAAGGAGTAGGAAAGGGAGGCAAGAGCCCTCCGGGGAGGAGATCTCGCCTCCCCGCCCACTTTCTCCTTTCATCCTCCATCCTCCTCCCCTCAACACTCTCCTCGCAGCATTCACGCGCCATCCCCCAAAACCCAATCGCACCCGACCATCTCGGACGGGTAGTGTCCGCGAGGGTTCGCGAATGAAGAGCGAAACGGGCGGGAAGGGTTACTGGGAACAGCTTCGATTCACGAATGGACGCGAGTCTTATAAGAATGGATATTCCATCTTTAATTACCTATTGGAACTAAAATGGAGATTAACAATAGTGTATTCTTGCGCTTACTCGAACTAATTTTTCATACGGGTTTCAATGTTTCGAGTTTCTCAATACGATTTTTCCGAGTGATATTCAGGCGAATGGCAGCAAAAGTCGTAAACCCGGAATCTGCCTTTGGAGTGTACCTTACTTTATCATTGTGAGTTTTAAATAAAAACATTTAGTACCATTGATCTTAACGTAGTTAGTCAGATTCGGAGCGCAATAACTTCTAATAGTTATAAACTCTCAAGAAAGAGGGTTAATTGTAATATGTTTCAAATCAGAAGTCGAACTTTATTTTTTAATTTGGAACTTTAAATGTGAGATGTACTTAAGATTGTCATAAAGTAAGAATTTTTTATAACATTTACAACTTCGAAATGCATCTTCAGTTACGAATGTTTCCTCAAACTTTGCCTTGATAGCTATGATTCTTGAATATAACTTGTCTTTATGAACGAAAAGTTCATTTCTCATATCATACTGGGATGAACTTGGTTGCCTTATTCTTTAACAGTTTTAGATGACTATTTCAAATATTTGTATTAAAATATTCTCCTCTACACTTGGAAGAAAGGAAAATATTATGTGATTTTGGTGTATCGTACGATATCGTTTATCTGAAAATATCTTTACTCCTAGCGAAACTCCTTCATTGCATTTCTGATGGAAGAAGCCTTGAAATATTTGCAAAAGATTGCTTGATTGTTTGAACACATTCCGAGTGGAAAATCGATGGTTTTTATTTCCAAAATATTACGCAATACTTCAGTAATGTAACTTAATAAAGTTTATCATTCGGCATAGGTTGTCCCTCCTTGATATAAGTAGAATAAATATTTGGGAGACTTTTTTTCGTTATCTAAATGACCTTACCTGGTGGTGGTCCTTACTCCACGAATTAGGCACACGTAATTTTTCATTGCCTAATATGAAAGAAGTATTTCATAACTTCCAGACTTTCATTTATTGTACATAGTCGTAACTCTTCACGTGCTATGGATGTCTAGAGTGGATGCACCTCCTACCACACGCCGCAGTGGTAGCTAGTGTACGAGTATATTATGGGTGAAATTTTCTGGCTTTCGGATAATAACCAAGGTTCAAACTTTGAATAATTTCTACCAAATTATTACTTTCTATTAGTTATTTCCTGGTACTGTTATTTTCGTTATGTTTGTTTTCAAATGTTGCTTTTTGCTCTCATTGCCAAACAGTGTCGTCTAATGGATAGCTAGCCTCTTTTTTATACTTCCGATTGTTGACTTCTTGCTGGAATCAGTTTATTCCTATATAACCTCTCCAAAGAAGATGCTTTGTAAAGCCTTGTTCAATTCATTTTCTGTGAGAAATACTTTTCAATTTCACTGTATTTCACTTCATATAAAAAAGAAAACTGCGAAATAAAAATAACAATGTGTGAATAATTTCATTACTAGCGTATTATTTGAATGGTTGAAGACAATAAGCGGGTTTGATTCGAGAAGCTCTGTTTCCGGATAAATATTGAAATTAACCAGGGACCATTTATTCCATCCTTATATTTTAAATGTAGGTATTCAGATAAATACACTTTGTCTCGCATGAATTTTTAATTTTATTGCGAAATACTTTTCTTTACGTACTTATCTGGTATATTTCCTTCGCTAAGATATGGGTGGAAGCACATTAATGACGGTTGGGAAGGTTTTCGAATGGAGGTTACCACTAGTATCGGATGGAGAGATACCAGAGATGCACGACCAGTTCGTCCATGTTTATGCTTTCCCCTGCGGAATCGCTGCACCGTAGAGACCATCAAAGCCAACAACCCTTTTACCTTCTAGCAACCCTTCCTTAGGAATCCTTTGCCCTCTTGCCCTTCTCACCTCCCCGTTTTTCAATTTTCCGTTCCTTTTCTTTTACTCACTGTCATCAAATCTCCCCATCCCCAGTTATCTCTTGAACCCCTTTCACACCCTGGCTTCTTCCTCCACTCTGGACCCCACGAGCACAAAAAAGGAGACCGTTATACCCTCCTACTTCTCCGAGGATATATATGGTAATGCCCGGAAGGTGTCGGGAAACAGCCCGGAGCGCTGAGACTGAATCCATTGGGCGTTTTACGGACGGGTAGGGGTGTCCGTCCACTCCGGAGTCCTTTTCAGAGCCCAGCCCTACTTCCAACCACTTCCCCCATATTCATTCATCCTCATGAATCCTCCACGCTCTCATCTCCCGTACCCTACGATTCACTTCGAAAAAAACCCCTTGCGATGCAGATTTAAAGTTTTTTCATCGTGAAAACTAAGGAAAGTGTTTTTTGAGGAGAGTTTCCTGTCATCATTTTTTCCACTCTGGAGATTAATTCCAAAAACTGTTATTTTATTTCTGTCGGTCACCTTAAGTAGCGCCCAAGAAGGTCTCATTTTACCGTATTTGAGTCTTTATCAAACAAGGCACACCGTTTATTTTATTAAATAAAAAAGAAGACGGAGGTTTAATTAAATTATAGAACAATATTCGTCATATAATATATGAATGAAGGAGGTTAAGTCAACATTTCGATTGGGGAAATTTATTTAATCCAGCAGCTCATTGGCAAAAACATTTTTAGAGTTTACATACTTTAATATTGACTTCATTTCTCCCTTTTTTCTCCTTTCCTCTGATCGCTTAGGAGATATTCAGGCAGGAAGGCAGCGAAGGGGTTGCAAGTATTGCTAGGTGAATTGGAAATTCAGTGTGATAGATATGGGATGAGAGTCAATATAAATAAAATAGAGGTTATGCTGTATTCCAGAAAGAGAAAGGCTACGTTAAACGTTAAAATAGGCGGGCAAAAACTAGGGCAGGTGGAACAGTTGACGTATCTCGGAAGTGTTTTGGGCCAAAATGGTCAAAATAGTAGGGACGTAAGGAGAAGAATTCCACTAGGCAAAGAAGCTTTCACAAGAGGAAGGAGGGAGTTGATAATAAGGACAATGATTTAGGATGTTGAGAAAATACTTGCTAAAGCTTTGAGATGAAGCGTGGTATCTATGGCGCTGAAACATGATCATTGGAGCAGGATGATGGGAGTGGATTGAAGGTTTTTGAAATGTGGGTGCGGAGAAGGTTGGAGAAAGTGAAGTGGACAGAAAGGAAAACAAATGAGGAGGTGCAGGGTATGGTGGGGAAGGAGCAAGGATTTTTAGGAGAAAGGATAAGGATATAGGAAAAATGAATGAAAAGCATATTGATCTGCAGCGGGATATTGGTTACTGTGATAGAGCGGAGAATGTTAAGAAAACGAGGAAGGGGCAGAAATAGGACAGGGATGTCGGGCAGAATGAAGGGAGGATGGAAGTATACGGAAATGAAGAGGGACCTGTTGTAGAGAAGGATGTTGGGTTGTGTTTTATTAGAAGAGACACAATATATAAATATGTGTTGTTCGTTGTGTCGATTGTAAACCTACTTTGACCGGTTGATGACCTAAATAAAAAATGTTTTGTTGGTACAGATATGTAAATGAAATTTGATATTGCTTAACTGGAAGTGATAATAATAATAATTCGGCTTTATTCGGGTGAGATTGAGACTGTGGCAGTCCCTTCTCCGATCTAACCCATCGCCATTCGTACAATTTATTGACATAATTCAATAAATCACATAAAAATATTACTTCACTACTTTATTGAACATACCCATAACAGGGAAAGGTAATAAACACCCGCTCGAGATTTTTATAAAATCAACCGCCACAGACAAAGCCATCCCAGCTTGGTACATTATGTGGTTGCTAAACAAGAAACTTGTCAAAGCTAGCCTCCTTTCATTGTTTTATTTAAAGACATACATCGATTCCTCTCTCCGCAAAGGTATGAAACAACTTAAAACCATAAAATCCTTTACAAAAACCAATTATTATAATTCCTAACAGGTATGCAGGTGGCTATATAAGAATATAACGAAAAAGCGTTTTCAAGAATTACTTAACTCCATGTCTCTTAGAAACACGACCAAATGTGTGAACTACCGATCTTGTGGAATATTTATCATAAATTAGCTAACTTCTTTCTTCGAAATAAATTCAAAATAATATTTTCCAATCCCACTAATCTATCAAATTTGCTAATTCAGGCGAAGGGAAAGGTGGGCTGAGTAAAGAAAAGTGGAGTACAACCTCATTGGTGTCACATGTTGGATTACACATAAATCAAACGATACGAGACGAGTTTTAGTATTAGAATCAAAGGATATTCTCCTGAAATGGGATTCTTTATGATAAGGCAACTGACTAAGTCTTCGTGACAGAACATTTTCGTGCCTGAACTAATCAATTTCGATGATAAAGAGACTGGATGAACTATAAAATTGTAAGATTTTGCAACATAAGAAGAAAGGTACTTATCTATCGACATTTGCCAGGTAGCCGAGTCTCTTAACCTTTCATGCGGCACCAAATATTGGAAAACGAATCCCCTGATAAAGATTAACACCTTTCCCAACCCTTCTTTCTTCTGATCCAGCTCTTACTAGCTCCAACCATATCCTTTTCTAAACCTCCCACTAATCTTTCCACCCCCACTTACCCTATGCATAAGCGTAATTTTATAAAGAGCATTGTAATTTTACCTTGTGACGATGAATATGCAGTGAAATGCGTTTACGCAATAAATTCTAACAGAAATTACAGCTAGATCATATGATTATGAGATATATCATTATGAAATATTGTTATTTTTTTCCTCCAAAGATTCTTAAAATTCCATTTGTTGTGTATATATATTCTACGTCTCTCCTTGAGTACTTCCGCGAACATAAGTTTTGATTAATGGTGGAAGAGTGTGTGAGTCAAAATCACATTGAATAATGTGATTTTGAGTTACTATGTGCCATTGGAAGGAACTTTTTACTTTGGTCTGAATAGCGAACGCATATGTGTAGTATCTAGAGGTATAAACAGTGAACGTACAGTATGTGTGTCGTATTTTTTTATCATATATAACTGGTTATTACATTTCCTCCGTAATAGTATTAACGTCACTTATATTGGCTTGGAAGTATCATTGATTAAAGTCAGAATGTAATTGTTTTATGTTTATATAAAGTTGCAAAAGTAGAGGGGATAAAAATAGCCTTAGTCTGTACTAATAGATGGTCGTTGACTAGAGGAGATTCGGAAGAAAGCGATAAAATTGCAATTCAAATTATGAGGAAAAATTCAAGATCTTTTGCATTCAATCATTAATAATTTTTTCCTATTATCGCTCTTTCCGAAATCCAACTTCGATATCTCGCCACCAAGACAGATGGAAATGGTCTCTTTAGGAATAATAACATTAACCAACGGATTTCATCATGAGTCCTTTTATTTTAAAATCTTCTGGGAAAGCTTTTATTTATTCTGGTGTCCACTCCCGTCTCTAGCTTACATCTTTGTACGTGAGGTAGTTTGAGAATAGTACTCCCATCCAACTCCAAAACTCGTCTTCTAGTGTAAAATGGCTCATATTTTCTAGATATGTCGCCCCTTTTTCTCATTTGCCTTTTCTGCTCTACCGTCTTCTTTTGCCATTTTCCTTCCTTCTCATTCACACTCTTACACCATCAGCCACGAAATGAACTCTGCTCGCCTCTCTGTATCCACTCAGACCGTTCCTATTCTTCTACCGCTGTGTGTTATCTCGTAGAGCGGTCTTGGTGTAGGTACGTCAAGTTCTGTCTCCTGCTACCTGTGGCTCATGGAATGAGGAAGGGGGAGTGCATGGAGGACCTTCATGGGAAAGAGGGGAATAAGTGGAGGAAGGGGGGGTGTGGACGAGTGGAGTGGAGGAGTAGGAGGTCGGAGGTAATGTCTGAGGAGTAGTAGGAGGAGTGGGAGATAGATGGGACTTCGAGTTTTTCTGTGTGCGTGTGTGTGTGTGACATTGGGTGAGTAGGGGGTACCAGGAGAAATAGACAGGGAGAGAAAGAAAAAGAGTTGAGTGGGCGAAGTGGGGTAGCTTACCGTGCCACGAAATGGCGTAACTTGTAGAAAAGTGGGATCATTTGGCTTGAATGTCTCGGGGAATTTCGTGGGGCGAGTAACTGCCCCCTAAAGGCACACCCATTTCTTCTCCGGTGTCGGAGTTATTCAGCAAGGCACTCCTTACTACCCAGACGACCGTGGAATTGGGGGTCTTATTTTATACGAGTGCTTCTACTGATGTGTTTGTGTGCTGATGTTTATGTACGTTTGAGTGCGTATGTGTATGTGCGAACTATATACAAGGAGAGTGAAGTTGAATCGTTGAGTGATAAAAAGGCAGGAATGTGAAAGAGGTGGGCACCATTCCTTTTTCGTTTTTATCGATGGATTTTTGCATACGTTCATATTATAGCATGTAATGATATTGTATAAGGAGATTATTAGAAAGGCACCAATTAAAATCGATGTTATATTTCCTGATACAATTATTTTTAGGAATAACATAGAACAATTTTGATTGTTCTTAATAGTGATTTCACTGTACTGTTTCTTGCGAACAGAACGACTCTTTACGAATTAGATTTTTTGAGTCTTCACGTAACAACAGTATCCCTTTGCACTTATACAATTATATCCGTTTATAATTTGGCAAATAACAATTAATTCACACACTGCAATAGTATTAGCGAATTATTTATGTGTATATATTTATTTATTTATACACACACAAAGAAATCAACTCGAAGGTCGGTCTTGTAGGTGATAGAAGAGACCACCTAGTACTAAGCCCGGCGGTTTGTGAAATGCACATATCACGGTTGGGGGGGGGGGGCAATTCATTTCCCTGCGCCGGCTATAGTTTCCCAGGAAGATCTGGTAACCGAGAATTCACACAGCTTGGTTTCAGCTGAGGGTGCCCAAAGAGGCTTGAACTGTAATCGAACCCGAGCTCTCCGGTCAGTAGCCCGACGCTCTACCCGTGGACTACTGCGACCCGCACAAACACATAAAAGTACACGTATACACTCATGCACACACTCAAGTGAAAATCGCTTTTCACCACACCCATGATGTTTCCCATGAAAAATGAAACCCATATATGATCTTAGTTCAAAGTTCAAACGTAGGAAATCGGGTCGAGAAATATTCACCATAATAAAAAAAATGGTTCTCTACTGTAATGGCACGATATGAATTTCATCATGTAAAAATTCTTCCAAAGAAAAATCTAGAATTTTTGCCGCGCTCCGTAAAATTGGTTGTGTCTACATTTTTCAATGAGTTTTGTATCAATCATCTGACATCAACTCCGTACTGTTGAGTCGTTCAAGATGAAGGACATTCGACTTCTCATAAAACTAGAACTCACTCTACTTTCCGCTCGATTTAACCGAAACTCAGTCGATCCAGAATTAGAGAGGCAAAGGGTGACCTTCTCTCGGTCTCTTTCGTCCCTCTCCTTTTGTTTGCCCCCTCATTACTCAAGCCAGTGCCACCCTTCCGCCCGTCATTCCGGTGAGGGCGTCTCCCCCCCGCCCCTATCCACTCCCCATGCCACTTCCTACTCCCCAGTCCACGTCTCGCACCCACCCTTCCCTCTCCATTCCCCACGAGTACCCTTTCGGTCGGTAGAAGATAAGACATCAGCCTGGGAGATAGAGTGGTCCGCGTATGGGTCGGAGCAGAAGTCTCTTGATTAATGCCCTGGACGCGAAAATACGACATTCCCTCCCCTTTCTTCTCCACCCTCTCCCCATTCCCGAATGGAGGGGTGGCAGGTGCACGTCCATAGTCCCATCCCAAGCCTCCACCTCACGAGGTGCCCCTTCTTAGTCCCCTCACCCCCTCCGTCGATAGTGGACCTGGTCCAATAATTGAGAGGAAGAAGAAGTTGAGGCGCGCAAGGGAGAGAAAGGGGCATGAGGAAAGAGTTCGGTAGGGGAAGAGGAACACGCATACATGGAAGGGGATGCGGTTTATTAGAAGGAACTCATTTAGTAAGACAGCAAATTTCTTCTCCGCCTTCCTCCACTGGTTTTCACTCCTCTCGTTGCTAATTATTTGTTAACATTTGGAATGCTAACGATGAGAAAGGTACAATGAATGGCGGTTGTGATTAGATGCGCATTTCTCTGGTGAAAAAGGTTTTTAGTTATTTTCAGAGAAAGAATTCCTTATCTTTGAATCATAAAACTAATTTTCGAATAGATAGTAAAATTAGAGTAGGTATCTGGACAGCGTTTACATAACAAGAAATTAGCAACAGTGTTGTAATATGTTTTTGTGATAGGTACGTATCATAGTAAATAGTCAATAATTAGTAGTTTGAGAGGTAGTTTACTGCCTCGCTTCAAATAATATAATAGAATGGAAATAAATTCCTACTACTCAAAGGATTTTTTGCATGTGTTTAGCGTCGATTACTGAACATTACCTTGCAAATGTGATTGTAGTAATAACGTGTCTACCATTCTCTATTTCGCACCTTGAAGCATTTGCCTCGGGTGTATAGATCCGTTTTGGAAGTTAAGACGCGATACCAATGAATTCTATTTCTCTCGATGCATACTATATATGTTGAAATGTTCCGATGAACTCCTAGTCAGATATTATGGTATGTTATATTTTTACCGTACGTGTTTATGGCAATTTTGTAATTCCTCTTAATGTCTTTTTTCATTTTCTGGATTTTATGATTGCGCCAATTAGTCTTACCCAAAATTTTCATTATTCGTGAACAAAATTAGCTTTATTATACATTTATATATTTGTACGAATATGTGACCACCAAATAATTAAAACGTTTTTTTTCACTTGCTTAGGCCATACCTTGATTTTGCGGTAATATTTTGGAATCCTTCGTGAAAATACGAGATCGACGCAAAGTATCATGATATGGCATTGTGGAAATTTGATGATGTTTAAGGAAGATTATATTTGAGAAAAGTATCTTAAAAATAAAGTAATGATGACGAAGATAATGGAGAAAGTGACATGGGAGTCTCTAGATCACATGATCTAGAATAAATAAGGGTAATAGATTCCAGAAAAATCAGATTATTATAAAAATTCATACTTCCATATACATTTACTGCCTGCCATATACATTTACTCCCTGCAAGCCGCTACAAAAACATAGGGAGCGGAGTGTTAGGTCATCAACCTTTTATGCATAAACATGCACTTATACATTAATCCATATATGCTCGTACAAATAAACAAATGTGCAATTGGTCGTTAAATTCGTGACCGCAAAAAGCAAAGGTTAAGTATTCCAACATTTTTCCTCGAAAGATATCATTTAAATCTGCCAATCCTATTAGGAACATATTACAATATTTCATCAATTGCATGATAAAGTTGTATATTTTGATTGCATCCTGGCCGATTACTTGTATTAATCTGTGATCCCGTGGACGCCTCTCAACGTCGTGCGAACACATGGAAACGGCACATTTGGTTAGATGACAGTTGTATAGAGATAAAACGCATGGCGCTGTTTTCAATGAAATGAGGAACGGGAATGCTTTGAAGATGGCTATCTGCTCAAAATAATTGAAATTATAGTCTGTATAAATCAGGAATCACAAGCTGATAAGAATCAATATACATGTACATATAAATAAAGAAATAAATATATGCACCCACATTCATACATATCCTGAAGATGGCCAAAGTCAAAGGTCAAAAGCTTAACCAATCCATAATGTCCTGTCCTTTCACGTGTTTTCTATATATATATATATATATATAGAAATGTATGTATATATGTATGTATATATGTATATATATACATATGTATCTATATATGTATATATATATATATATATATATATACATACATATATATAATCTTTTTTTTGCCGTCCACGTGTTGCGCTTATTTGATATATTGCGCAGATACTATGCATATCAGTACTCTTCCTTAAAAAATATATTCATATTGGTATTGGTTCAAAAATTTGTTTTATCATTCGTGTCATTCTTAATTATCAAAACTTAAGAAATAAATACACATCTGGTCATCTATTTGCGTTCCATATTATAAAACCCGCAATGACAGAACGCGCTTAGTTATTTTATTTAACGCATTAGTATGAAATCCCGCATGATTAGATAAATGACAGGTGAGACGGTTGCGCTTCGATGAAGCCCATTTTAATATTAAAGCATTCCATTATTGCCGCATAATGATGCCTTGTGATGCCGCGTAATAATGCCTATAAGATCTGAAGATCTTCAAAATTTTTATCTACATATAGTATTTGCAGCCAAAATACCAGTTTCCTTATAAACATCATTCCCATTAATATCCCCCGGGTTCTAAACGGAGGAATAAGGACAGGGTTAATGTATGAGTTAATGCAAGACCCATTGGGAAAAGCAGGAGGAGCGCAGGCGGGATCAGTTTTTTTTGGCTAGCGATTATTCTGCATTGTCCGATAACCTGTTCTTCGGCGTGATCGTTTTCTGCTACCCACATCATTCTCATGCACACCCGCCGGACTGAGCCCCGTATTTGTTTCGCTCGGTCGGGAGCGGTTGCCTTGGTAGTTCGTTTCTTTCGATTTTTCTACGCCGCAGGGTCCGGAAGGGGGCTATTGAATCAGTTTAAATAACCTCGTTTTTCTCAATGGAGTTCTCTCCCTTCTTCTTCTATTTATCTTCAACTACGTCTAATGGAAACCAGCAAGCCATCTCAAGGATGTCTGGCGGAGTGAGATTCTACAACCTGCACGAACTGCCAACAAAGCATGAAACTAAATGGCTAGGAAATGATAGAGAAGCAATATAATTCAAACTGTGCGAATTTCTGGCGTTAAAAACCACTTTAAATGCAGCACGAAGTTCAACGCATTAGTTTGGTCAGTGCTTCGGCAGCGATCGTTTTGAACAATACAGTATTTTAATTTTAATTATAATTCAATATGATAAGAGCATTTGATATGTAGACCCTGATAATTCAACTAGATGGAAAAAATGTAGATGTATTGTTAGGGTCTACCATAGATTGAGGATCAGCGCTAGTATACAAGGAATGACCCAAAAATAAGTAGAATAAATCTGGGGAAGAAATGTTTTGCCGATGAAAGTATAAATTGTTAAAATCATTCATAAGAGCACCCTTATGCATCGACACACCGATGCCAGTGCCTCCGTCAGTTGTGGTATGCTTCCTCTAAGGCATCAACAAGACCCTCGTTCCTACCTTTGACATAACCCAGCAGTCCAAAATGATCATGTGATCAATGGCCCATGATGGATGGCGTAGGAGATAATATGGAATACTTTCAGTAGTTGAGATCGATTTGGACATTGCGGAAAAATATATAATTTAATATTTAAACATGCATGGTTTTTATTGCCAAAACTTTAGTCGTGCTTTAATCCTAATGCTAACATACCTGTATGAATTTTATAATTTCTAAACTGGATTGCATTTTGGACATTTCTATAAAATTTTCAAAATAGGATTAGGAATGTGAACTAATTCTACAAAGATATGTGTTTTCCGTGTTGATGAGCTTTTTTCGGTACTTCATCTTATTTCGTTGTCGATATTTCAAGTCGGTATTTCAAGAGAGCTATACTTACTTACAAATTTCGGCACAATCCAAAGCATGCCGGCAAGTTTGTGTGACAATAAAATATGCATTTCCGTTTGTCCAAAATAAAGCGTTCAATAAACTTAATGAGCTAGAAAAATAAATACGATGTAATGATAGTCAAGTCTAATATATTAACCCAAGACATTAATTAAAGGAGTAAGATGATATTGTGTATAAAATGAAAATTCCATAATATCTACAAGAGGTAGACATTTACATCCAAATACTTTATTTTCATGGGTATCATCATTTATTCGCTCTTTTTAGCCGTTTCAGCATTTTAGAATATTCCAAGAAAAATATTTTATTTACGCTAGAACCTTTTGATCCTTATTACAGCTATGCTTTCAAATGACCTTGAGTTATCTCTTTACAATAAACTCTCTTATTTAAATTATCCAGCGCTAAAAAATAATTTTCTCTTCGTCAACTAATTTTTATTAAAATCAAAAATTAAGCTGTTGGTGAAGATAAATTGCATTTTCAGAAGCTTTGCAAATCATTATGAAGAAGTGCAGCCTTTCCACTTCGCAGGGAATAAACTCAGACGCCTTTCTTTCGCCTCTATCCGTGAGCACTCAAAAATTACAGTAGATGACATATCTTTATGCTGGGTGCATTTTTATCCACAATATAGTCATACCCTTCCTTTTGTAGCGTAATTAATAAAAAATAAAGCGAAAGCATAAAAGCCTTCGCGGCAAATGCGATGACTGATATATTCCCCGGTTCTCCGCCTCTCCCAGTGGTCGATTCACGATGTGCTCTTTCAGCTTTGAAATAAAAAACCGCCCGTCTTGGAAATACATACGGTCCAGTAAACGACGGCAATTAGTTCACGTCAATTATGACGCCAGTTGGTTTTTACAGCGCTTTCTTGAGGTGGGGCATTAGCAAAGGAGTCGATCCCTCTCTCATCCTCTCTCTTTATTCAAGGGATTCCTTTGGACGTACGTAACACGCTGCTGGTGTGCGTGTCTTCTCCGTCCCATCTTTAAACCTTCACTCTCCTTCTTCACTCATTCTCTCTTGAGTAAGGTGTCAAATACTCGTTCTTGCTGAAGCTGATAGGAGATAGAGGATACGGCTACGCATGTTTCGCTCCAAGGGGTCACCGGGCTACTGGACGGGCAACACGCGGAGACATAGTGAGAGAAGGCGGGAAGAGATAGGGAAAGCAGGAAGGGGAGGTGAGAGGATGGGAGGAAAGGGAACCTCAGAGACCAGATGAGGTGAGATTGAGGGAGGAAAGCGCAGAAGGCCGGAGGGATGGGGTTTTGGTCGTCTGTCTTGAGAACTGAAGGAGAGAGTGAATAAGTGAAAGGCAAGATATAACCATGAGATGTATGAGGTATAAAGAGGAAGAAGCACCCTTCACGCAAAATTTTCTGATGATTTAAGTTGCAACTTTACGGAAGCCATTTTCAATACCATGCACTCTGATCATAATTAGGCAATTGATCAACATAGACTAGAGTAATAAATATAATGGATAATTAGATAATATAATGCAGCGGGTTAAAATAACTTTAGGATCATAAATAGTTATTTTTACTGATAGTTTTCGATTCCGAAACAGCTAGCAGTTGTAGTGAGGATTTTTATGACGGTGATTGAAACATATTGGGGCAATCTAATGACTCGACTGTGTTGAGGCAAAGAAATGTAAAATGAAAAAAAATCATATCATAATGGGGAATAACAAAACAGTCCCGTCTGCACGTTAATAGCTGCAGAGTGAATCATTTACTATAAATTCACAAAATCAAAAGCTAACCTTAAATTATGATGTAACGACATATCTCTTGTTTGGATTCAATATCTTCTCTTAATGGCATGGAATTAATCAAATTATTTTAATTTAAATGATAACTTTCTGTAAGCTATCATGAATACCTAAAAAAAATTTTCAACGATATTGTCTGTAATTTTTAAATAATATTGTAATCTACGTGTATCATTTTCTTTTTTATGGTCAGAGGGCAGCTTAACTTCCTTGACTAAAGAAGAGAATCTCAAGTGCTCTTCAAAAATTTCTTAAAAAAGAATGGCAATAAATTTACATATTTGGAAATTGTCATTTACCTTTCAAATGATTTCTTCATTCATTGTTTATGCAAAATTTGTTTTTTTAAAGCACTCTATGGTGAAATCCAAGGGAAACAAAAATTCTTTAAAATTCGCACCATTTGCATAAATGATCTTTCGATTTATAAACTAAACTTCTAAGATCTATACTTAAAAATCACTTGTTTTTATGAAGAAATCAGCTGTGGGAGGAAAGAGCAGAAAAGTGAGGGTAAACATCAAGAAGGCAATGAGGCAACGAGGAGAGCAAGGGACAAAATAAATAATTACCACCTACACTGATTTGCCTGGAATAAATCAAGTAGGGAGCGGCAGATAATTCTCGGTGGAAGGCGTAACTATGTATATGTCTGGGATAACTATTTGTATATTTTCTATGTCTATTTGTTTCGCTCTTTTGGAGATTACAGGAACTTTAAGCCTAGTTTATACATTACGCCTATTTTTTCCCCAGCAAATTTTAACAAATTGAGAAGATCTTCTTTGAATTATATGTCATTTCTAAATTAAAGTTCTCTTCAATGGACCCCAATTGTTCGTATGCCTAATATTCCTAACATTGTACTTCACTTCATCATGTCATTTTCCTATAATTCTTCTAATGAAACAAGATGACCCTAGGGAAACCTGAATATTCATATGCATGCTCCGTAAAAGTAAGAATTTTTTGTCCTCCGGACGTCCTCGGTGATCCGTATTCAACTAAATCTAATTAATCTTCAGAATTCTTCTTTATCAACATCTTTCAAAGGCTTCTATTTTCCGCTGGTCCTCTCTTTCAATGCTCCATTCTCTGATTCATAGAGTCATGCTCCATATAAAACTTTTGACTAACTACTTACTTTCTTGAAACCTTTGATTCTTTGAACATGGTAGCTGCCTCTTCTTCACGAACGCCTTCTTAGCTTGAGCTATTCTTCGCTTGATGGGTTAGTGACTTCTTCAATCCTAAGTTATGCTGCTGCTCACGTAGATGAAGGATTTCACTTATTATTTCACACCTCAAATTGTGATATCTGTCTTCACTTTATCTTTTTTACACACAAAGCTTTTAGTTTTCTTCTTTTTGATGCTCATATTTTACTTTCAAAGTGTTTAGCCTATAGTATCCAGAGTTTCTGGTAGGTTCTCTCGCATTTTTACCACTTCTGTGATGTCATCTGAGGACCGTAGCATGCTAATGTATTCGTCATTCACTTTTCCTCCTTTGATGCCCTTATTGACTGCCTCCTAGAAAAAATATTTGCGAAAACTTTCAGTTCTGGTGAGCTGTTGCGTGATTCTGAAACTAGCTCTTTTAGGAAATGATATAATTGAGTTTCAGGGGATTTTGGAATGCATGAAAGGTATGAATATGATAAGCTGAAAAGATAGGACATAAACAAGAGTTCTGCATGGAAGAATAAAGGTGATTTAGTGGAGGACTCAAGTCAAGTAGGCAAAAAATGCGCATTGATGAAATATTGAGAAATATACGCTAAAGTCCTTTGGAGGATATTAGATGCATAAGGAAGAGAAAGGAGATGCTGCTCTGTCTAGATTTAATTATTTAACGACTTTGGGTTAAAAAGTAAATCTATATCTACTTAACATCCAGAAAGTATCTACAAGGACGCATGGAGGGAGTGGTTAGGGCATCAGGCATACACGCAAAAATATTAGCTAATGCATGTATTTGAGCATGTATGAACTAATATATACAGTATACTACATGTACAGTGTATTACATGTGTATCAATTAATGCACAAAACAGTTAAGCACATATACACACGTACCTTATGCAATAATTGGTGTGTTTGACTAAATCTTTAACTTTTAGCCATTAAGTTATTGTATTCGGATGCTTGGGTTCGATTACGTTATGATTGCTTGTGGTAGGGGGAAAGAACGAACAATTTAATCTGTCGGTGATGTTGCCTATCTCTCTCATTTTATTCTGGTGATCGAAAAGTATTATAGATAAAACTATGGAAATGAAAAAGAAGAGCCTATTTAAAAAATTGAAATTGGCAAAGTGTTATGTGGATTGTGATTGTCGTGATTGGGATCGTCCTTCTTCACACATCCTAGGCCGTGACTTACAACTTGTTATCAAATATAGGCCACAGGATTTATGGCACACTGGGTCCTACCATGATTAGGATGAGTTTTCTTTATAAAGTCTGAAAAATATTCAATATATGTTATATATATATACATGTAAATATAAACATATCTATATACATATATATATATATATATATATATATATATATATATATATATATGTTTATATATAATATTGGGTAATCTACCGTTTAAGGTAGGTTTTTGGATGGACACAGCAGCTCTAAATAAATATTTCGTGACTCCTGACAAAACACAAAATCCATCATCCTACTCTAAATCAGGTCCCTCTTCATCTCTGAGTACTTTCTTCCTCGCTTCATCCCGTCCAGCATCCCTATCCTGTTCCTGCCCTTTCCTCTTTTGCCCAACATTCTCCCCTCTATCACAGTCTTCATCATCCCCTTGCCGGTCAACACCCCCTTCATCCACTTTTCCTGCCTCCATAGGATTTCTCCCAACAAACCCCTCTCTTCGCCCACCATACCAAGTACTTCCTCATTTGTTTTCTTCTCTGTCCATTTCACCTTCTCCATTCTTCTCCACACCCACATCCTCCAGTCTACGCCTATCCTCCTGCTTCAATGACCACGTTTCCACGCCGTACATAGCAACGCTCTATAACCAAGTTTTTACGAGTCTTATCTTAATACCCTTACTCAACGTCCCTGTCATCAACTCCCTCCTTCTTGTGAAAGCCTCTTTGCCTAGTGCAATTCTTCTCCTTGCGTCCCTACCACTCTGACCGTGTTGGTCCAAAACACTTCCGAGATACGTGAACTGTTCTACCTGCTCTAGTTTTTGCCCTCCTATTTTAATGTTTAGCTTAGCCTTTTTCTTCCTAGAAAATCGCATAACCTTTGTTATATTAATATTGATTTTCATCCCGCACCTGTCGCACTGAATTTCCAATTCACTCAGCAATGGTTGCAACCCCTTGGCTGACTGACAAACTAAAGCTTGGTCATCAGCAAACCTAACTGGTTTTACGAATTCCCCGCCCACTTTCATTCCTACCTCCAGTTCTTCCCATGCCTCTTTAATCATTTCCTCCACATACAGGTTGAACAGTAACGGTGATAATGGGCAATCCTGCCTTACACCTCTTCCTAATACTGCCCATCCGGACTCCCCGTTCCCCACTCGCACCTGAGCAGTATGAGACATGTACAGGTTGCGGATTAGCCTCTTTTCCCTTCAATCTATTCCTATATTCTGTAATATTCTCATTAGTTTTTCCCAATTGACTCTATGAAACGCTTTTTCGAAATCTACGAAACAGGCAAATACGTCCTGATTGTATTCTATATTCCTCTCTATTAGTGATCTCATTACTGCAATGGCATCACGCGTACCTCTCCCCTTCCTAAACGCAAAATGAACATCCCCAAAGTAATCATTTGCCCTACTCTCTATCCTTTTGTTTATGATCCTGAGAACAACTTTAGCTGCGTGGGATATCATACTAATTGTCCTATAGTCCTCACGTGTCGTGGCCTTTACCTTTTTAGGAATAGGAACTAACGCTGATCTCACAAAGTCTTCCGGCCAAATTCCTTCCTCATAAATACTATGAATCAGCCCATATAGCCTCTGCCTCCCACATTTTCCTAAGCCTTTTAAAAGTTGCGCGGGAATGTTATCCACCCCTCGGTTTTATTCAGTTTCATCTCCCGTAAGACCCTTTCTATCTGAACGTCGAGTATGCCTGGACCTAAGCTATCTTCCTCTACGTCAAGTTCCTTTTCTATGTCTAACTTTGTTGGTCTAAGTTCTTTACTATACAGTTCTTCTATACACTCCTTCCATCTCTTTTGGACCTTTCCTGTGCCAACTATTATCTTACCCGCCTTATCTCTACCTGTTAGCATAAATATGTCTTTCTTACTTTTCGATAAAGATTTAACTTTGCTGTACTGCGCACCAATTTCACTCTTCCTCTGCAAACTTTCCATATCCTCACATTGCGTCTTCCACCATGCTTCTTTTGGTTTGTTTGTTGCCCGCCTCAATTTTCTGTTGAACTCTTTGTACTTCGTTTTGCCTTACTCTGTGTTTATAATATATATATATATATATATATATATATATATATATATATATATATATATATACACACACACACTCATACACACACACATTCAAACACGAAATCCTGCCAAACGGTGAACAAATACTCATTTACACAGAAACAGATATAAGGAAAAGAGATAGGAACACACATAACGGACAAACACAGGAGAAGTGGGAAGGTGGAATCAGGCAGATCACGAGTGTAGCTGTAGAGAAGCATATGGCAGTAAACGAAATAAAGATACGAGTACTTCTCGTATATTTTGCTTTTCTGTTTACCAAGAATAATCTGACTTTGTTTGTGGACGTGACTGTCCTTGCTGAGGAGGAGAAAGAAGCAGTTAGAGGTACTAGCTTCTACATCTGCAAAATATCCCGCAACCCGCCGCATGCGCCTGTGACGAGGGTGCTAGGACACCACCTAGAGACTAGAAAGTAGTCCGTTATCTGTTGGGGAAAAAATGACCAACAGCTGAGGTTATTTGCGCCATTAGGGATGGGTGGAAAGGAAGGTTTGGCGAGAAACCCGGCGTCGGCATTAATCTACTTTTATCGAAAGGTGCCAAGGGGTCCGCAATTTAACGTCCCATCCGACGGACGGCGTACTCACTCAAAGTGCTCTCCAAAAAGCATCTCAAGTAGGGATCGGGATACCAGTAACAAAAAATCGTCCGCCTTCAGGATTCGAACCCGGTCCCCCTGGGTGAAAAGCCAGTATGCCAGTCACTGCACCATTCCGATCCCGTTGGGATTATTGAGCTGAGTGACTTGAGCAAAAATAAATCTGGTCTGTTCAATATGAAGTCCAAGAAAATCTGTGCATGGAATTAATTAATGCGACCCTGTGACGTTCATTATACTTTTACGAGAAATTATGACTAGATATTATTAAAATGTGGCACCACTGAAGATTGGTGAACATGAAAGACGCAGGAACAAGTAGCAATGAAGACGGGAAGAGATTTACAGGGAACAGGGGAGACTTGACGACTATTGAGATTAATCCTAGGACCTAAACAGCTAATGATGATATATTTGACCAAATCGATGTATACATCTTGGTTCAGAAAGCCTAAAAATCCTATTGTAACTACCTTCAATCACAGTTGAAATAATGACGCAGTATTAAGTTTTCTTATGATATCGTAAATTTTGAAAATTTTATTTTTTTATCTTGCATTAAAAATGATTGCCAAAGGTGGTCTCTTACCTTTTCTTGTGGCGTAAAGATTTCATTTGCATTGGAAAGAAAAGGAGGGGAGAAATGGGACCGATTCTGTGAAGTCTCTTTATATATAAGAAGTGAAAAACACCCGCGTTAGCTTTTCCAAAATGTTTTATGGGCACGCGACCGCCTACGCACCACGAGCGGAGGCGAAAGGGCTGTTCAAAAAGCACGATAGGCTTTTCACTACCAGGGGATAAAGACAGCAAAAAGTCTCGTAATAAAGGCTAGCGAGACACATGGCACGGCGTCCCCGTACTTTTGGTTTCTATTCCTTTTGCATACCTTAGGTCCACTCTACCCAATATTCTTGTCCTTCTGTCTCCACTTAGTCTCCCATGTTCCATTCTTCTAAAGCAAAGAGGAAGAGTTGAGAAAATTAAAAGTACTGTAACGTGAGACCAGAAAATAAACACGGGACGACAAAGAGAAACAAAAGAGTAGTGTATGCTACCTCTCCTGTCATCGTTTAAATGCGAGCTTTATGGGAGATAACGTAATGATCCAAAAGAAGAGGAGGAATGAAAATCGACCTCCGATACATTATTCCCTTCCTTCCCTCTCTCACGCGCATCGCAACTCCTGCTTCTTCTCACAATCCACTCCAGCGACAGCCGGTTACGGTGCGTTTTCCGACGGATTGGAATGTTGAGTAGCGAAAAGGAGGGTCGAGGCTGTCGTGGCCCTGCCCACGGATTAGGGAGTGTCTCTTTCCTTCACCAGCCTTTCCTCTTTCCCCGAGCCACACTTCCCCATCTCCTCCTTCCGAATAACACCTCCGCAGACACGAGATGCTCTCCCCTCCACTCTCCACTCCCCACTCTTTCTAAGTGAGACGTCACTTCTCTTAAGCAAGTCGGTGGAAGTAGGAGGCTTGTAGCGAGTGGGTGGTCAGGGTGGATGGACTATAGCGGAGGAGGTGGAGGAGTCGGATGAAAAGAGCAAAGGAAAGATGCGAAGAAGATGTAGGAGAAGGAACGGTTCGGACATTATTATTCCCTCCAGTCCCCCTCTACTATTCCTCAGCTCCCCCTCCTCCCACAATGGAAGGGGTGAAAGGGATGGAGGAAGGGTAGGGTGCTGTAGTGGACGAGGATGGAGAGGTGTATGTGGGGTCGGTGGGGGTTGGGCGAGTGAGAAAGAAGTCGTATTCAGCGCCGCGGGGGCAACCTGAGTTACTGCCCCCGGAAGGCGGCTTCCCGCAGCGCGCTTATGCGACGGTAATTGACGCTTGGTTGCCCACGCACCGTTGGTGGGGGTTGGCGGGAAGAGACAGCACGCACGGGATGGGACGAGGGAGGTACTAGGGGAGTTTGCGGTCGTTTGGAAGCCTTGTTTCCTCCGCAGCCTCTGGGTCCCTGAAGGTATTCTACCATTTGTTTTAAACGGCATATTTCCCAACTTGCTTTTATTCTTCCCAGGATATCACGTCGCGTTGCCTAAATGAGGCGTTATATGCAACCAATAACTCAACATAGCGAAATACGCTTCGAAGTTAGTTATTTGCCGGGACAGTGAATTGGAATTGCTCGTAAAAAATTGAAAATCATATCATTTGAAAGTAATTTTATATTATTTTCTTAACTCTTGGGGGAGCGTTTGTGTGCACATCAGCAGCAAATCGGCGAATTCGATAAGTTTCAATGAACGTATTTTGTATCAAAGTTCTTCAATGATCTCTCTCCCTTCCTGTAGCATAGTAAACTGAATTGCCGGAGAGTTTGGCTATACATTTTTGTGGATGGTTGATCTTAAAGATTTGTGGCTGATTGGATGACGCTAACCAATCATATCGATGGAAAAATGTTTCCGGACCGATATTTACTTTTACGTGTTTTCGAAGCACACTGTCCGCCGCTTTCTCATGGAAATGAGTGAGGGGAGGATATGCGGGAGAATAGTTTGGATTACGAGCTTCGAGAGAGGGTATGTGAAAGAGGGAAGGGAGTATGAGAATAGGCAACTTCCACTTGTGAGGAAAACGTCGCATTGGGTGAGCAAGCGTCCCACAGGGGCGTCGTTTTATACTCAAGCATATGTATCCTCTTTGATACATTTATATATACCAGTACATTATTTCAGTGTGTGTGGGTTTGTGCGTGCGCTTGATAATTTACGTTCCTCCGCACCCACATTCACGTACCATTGGTCACTTTATTCACGGGCGCCGCTGTAGTCGCTGTGGGGCGCATGAGCCGGCCTATGGATGTTCCTCTCCCATTTTCCATCTCTAAATATCACTCCTCCTGGGCCACGGTGGGCGAATTCTCGCCGCGTGAATCGAATCTTAGTCGTCAAACCCTCCTTGAATGCCAGTGTGACTTCTGGAAGTCATGCTCTCCTCCTTTTTTTTATAATTTCTTTCTCTTTCTTTCCAGGCTAATTTCTCTTTCGGCTTATAATTTCTCTTCCAGCCCACGCGTATGACAGGTGCCTTGTTTTATTTATAAGATTCTTTTTGCTGGTGTTTTTTCATCGCTTTTCTTCAGTTTTATTCCCGTTGGTTTATAACTCATGTAATACACAATGGTGTTTATGATGTGCCCGATTTATCTCTTGCAGTCTCTCTTCTTGGTCGGTTACAAATGACGCAAGTTGCCTTTATGTTGGGTGACTTATGTAGTTATTCTCATAAATGTGATAGACGACGTTTTCATTTTGTACTTTCAGCAACGGTCTTTCTCATGAGTACAACGGCTTTTCCATGACTATTCATCAATTTTGCTCACGGCAGTGTGGACTCCCTGAAAAGTTTTAATTTTTCCAAATAGTGTATGTAGTGCACCTCTACATCTACATCAACATAGTACCCCGAAAGCCGCCAGGGCGAGTGGGGGGGGGGGTGTTAGATCACTACCCGTAAAAAAGAATAAAACCGCAAGCAAAACCCATAAGTTTATGCCAATCTACACCCATAAATTCGTATATATTCATGCAAACACCTTTATAACTTACATGCATGAAAATCCATATTCTAATCAACTAACAGACACATGCACCAGCGAATATACCTTATGCGTACGTAAAGTTTAATCTTGTCCTGAATTGTAAATTTAATGTGTATAATATTTCTCTAATGACTTTGGTTTCTTACTATTATCATTCATGATTGTCCGGGGCAGTCTCGCCTACCAATGCAATGTAACGCCAGGATAATTCCTTCTGTATCAGCACTATCCTCAAATTATTTTTAATGTCATGAAGAGGAGTGATGATATGGAATATAAGTATCATTCTAGTATTAATAATTTAGATCAGTTTGCATATTGTTTGACTATAATAGTAGGTTTCAATGTTGCACCTGCATGTTTATTTTAATTGAATCTTTTAATGCCAAATGTTAGGTTATGGCAATGAAGATGTTCTCTACAAATTCATTCATACGATTGTTTCAAATATGGTTTTTTGGCAAAGCAACTTATCAGATGTAAAGTTTGAAGAGTGTGGTAAGAGTATGACATGATTGCAGATGCGAGTAAATGCTTAGTGCATAAGCTTAAGTGATGATACTGAACTATGGGTAACACTTCATCTTCAACTTCCTGTTATAGATAGTTTCCATTATGTAGCTAAATACGGAAAAGATTGTTAACTTTCTCTGTAGTCTTTTTTGACTATATTAGTAAATAGAAAAGCTTGTGGAAACTATAATACTATTCGATGAATTTTCAGTTCCTCTTCCTCTTTACTCAAAAATTGCCTTAAAGTAATAAACATATCTTCGATAAATTCATATTGAAGGATTTGTGGAAAGAATTTTGTTATATTCTATTATTATTAATGATCTATTTGAGCTGTTTAAAGTTGATTACTTGAGCTATTTGACTTATGTTCCTCAATCATCTTTTCCCTCCACAGGAATAGGAAAATTATCATAATTACGTTATTTTTCTTCCTTGTTTGACATGAGGTTGACAATACTGTGTGTAAATATAAAAGACACTACACGGTTTTGCAAAAACATTCGATTAATTTAACAAAAAACTAAGTTATGAAAAAAAAATTTGGTTCGAGTAAATCAAATAATTCTTATCTTGTACGAACAACGATTGTACAATCTCG
Source organism: Hetaerina americana (assembly GCF_022747635.1). Taxonomy (NCBI): domain Eukaryota; kingdom Metazoa; phylum Arthropoda; class Insecta; order Odonata; family Calopterygidae; genus Hetaerina; species Hetaerina americana. The sequence goes on along the minus strand of NW_027286874.1, from coordinate 18,472,494 downwards.
TAAGTTAATCGCCGCATATACAGACGTTTTTTGCACGAAAACCTCTCGTTCGCTAATGCTTCAGGGCAATAGGAGTTTTTTTGGTCTCATGAATATTAATTCCCGATGAAGAGAAGGCGGAGCCAAAAGGTAAAAAAGAAGAGTTTTAAGCATTCTCGATTTACATTAGTGGACTTATTACGGGCGTCCAGACGCTTTGCATAGGCGGATGTATTCCTACAGAAGTACGAGTACAATAAAAGAACACTGCTGCACGGTATCAGTGTTATTAATTTTAGTATGGGAAATTCGCATCAGTGTTCTCCCCACTCCATATAAACTTCGGCAGCTGTCTCTTCTTCTTTGGCGTCCGAAAAACATTTTATGATCCCTCCTTGGCAAAAAAAAACTATCGGGTGGGAAAGAATTTAGCAGGGAGAAGGCGTGGCGGCGGACCTAACGCGATTAAACCAGCCCGCGGGAAAATATGGATGTCTTGAGGTGAGGGCAGATGAGGAGAAAACGTTCAAGAGACGGAAGGGGAAGGAAGCGAACATGAGATAAATATTATTTCGCCCCATGGAGAGAGTAACAAATTGGGAGTAATTCGGCGGGGTTTATAGTAGTGGGTGCTTCTGCCGGGGCTGGGGAACACAGCATTTTTGTCGTAGTCTCTTTTTATGAAGAGGGATGAGAGAGGAGTGGAAAAGAAGGCGATGAAGAATAAAGAACAGGAAAGGCGGTGGGGTGAGAGAAGACGGAAGGGAGGAGGGGGGGGGGAGAAGGCAGAAATGAGAGTGCGAGGAAGAAGTAGATGAAATAAAAAGTACGGAATGAATAAATGGAATGGGGAGGGAGAGGTGATCAATGTGGAGTGGGGCTACTAAGACATTGATCGCCTCTCCTTCTTCTTTACTTCCACCAAACCTATCTTCTTTCGAAGGGAAAGGTTACGTGCGGATTCCCTGATCCGGCATGCGTGAAGTCTGCGTGCGTGTGTGTTTGTGTTGATGGGCATTTGAATAGTTGCGTATTGGAGGGGAGAGATCGTGACAGCGGGAAAAGAGTGAACCCGTTTTATTCTCCAGCTGTCCCCTTGCAAAGGGAAATAAGGGGGAGAGACATGGGCATGATTGTCTGCCTTATTTGTATGAGATAACCCACGGGCATGGCGTGGGGAATCGTCTATATTAGGCGGGCGATACTACTCCGGCTATTTTTATCATTTAATTTTTGTCTCGCCGAGGAAAGGGACAATTTAATTTTTAAGTTCAGGTTTAGAGCAGAAGAGATTAGGGCACTGTGTTAGGTGAGGAAGAAAAGCAGATGACACACACTCAGGGTCAGGTGATCACAGCTTGTGATAAGTTTAATGCGTTGTTGGAATTATTGAGAAGGCGAAAAAAGAGATGAATGGAACGGTAACATTTGGCCTTTCTTCCTTTTTCATTGGAATTTGAAGTTAAAACACGGCAAAAGATAAAGTGATTTGAAAACCTCGCATTTTCAATACTGTCGTGCACAACTAAAGTAAGGTATCAGTGTTATCAGTGTTTGAAACTGATCCCGAAAAACGGTGATAACGAGTATATGTTATTAATCAGGTAAAATTATATTTCATTATACCTATTCAAAATTCCCACTACGCTCCATTTTTACTTAGTACTGCTTCATAACCGCGATTAACCTGAAGGCTTATGAACTTGCATATCACGTCGAATCGTTGAACTACTTATCGGAAGGTCCCAGTTTCATATCCAGTGTGATGTTATTGGACATCCCGATCTAAAATCCAAACGGGGTGATGTCACGGGGATCCATTCCCTTCCTTGTGTGACCATTCGATTTTCCATGAAGTTCTAATGAGTAGAATATCGCATCGCTTGTGTAATAGATAAGTGTGATTGTCTAAGGATATCACATGGATTTAAAACATGGATCCTATAGCCGATAACCCAACTCTCTATATAACCCATTGGGCTACCACAGCCAATTGCTACATTGAGAAAGAATTCAGTTTCGTAATCCTTATTTAGAACATCATATTCCTACGAAAACAGAAAATCATATCTGTAATTCTTATCCTCCGTATTTGCTTGTAAATATTTTTTTGTCATTCACTTAGGCAGTCTAAAAACAACTGCTTTTTGAAGCATATGAGACCCAATTTTCCCGAATTAGGTCTATTAACAATTGCTTAGGGTATATAATATTCCACTTTGCTTTACTATTGATTTCGTGAGTTTATTAATAAGTTTTTTTACAATAAACGAAAGACGAACATGTTTATCTAGGAAAGAAACGACGAATTTCAAGTACCTGTTCTGATGCAACATTCAAGGGCGGTTATATCCTAAGTTATCAATGAAATTGACATACAATACCTCATACTAACACTACAAATTTGCAAGTCAATATGCACGCATTCAAATTTTGCATAGCTGAGCGTTACTATAAGTATTATTTCTACGCCTTATGAAAATAATGCTTACGAATTGCTGAACTTAAAATTTATTAAAGGCGTGGACAAGCGTTTTATTAAATTTATGTAATTTTAAGCTAAAATATGGCATAAAAATTTAGGTCCTCGGGGTTTTTTCCATTCTAAAAATACCACCCTAAAGGCAGGGTCAACCGGCCGGGAGAGGTGTCATCGAGATTCCAATGTGTTATCCTTAATTATAATGGATTCGTAATATTACTGTGGCAAGCCGGAAAAAGCTTTCGCTGATAGCCACAAGAATAGGGGCCACGGAGGTAGGCAAAAATTCTGCTCCCTGTATGATGGATTACGGAGAATCGAGAGGTCCTTGAATATGCTTTCATTCGCTGGAAATGGTGAGGGCAATCGAGAAGGAGTGTAGTTTGGCGTGGAAGAAGGGAAGGGCGACGGCAGCTGCCTTTCTTCAACCGTTGGGCGTAATGAGGCCGTTAAAACGACCGGTGGCTCGATTCCTTCGGGGCGTTTAACTGGGCGACGACAATATGAAACAGAAGATTATCGCGTGATGCCCACTCCTTTGTCAATCCGAAGAAAAGGGGAAGCGGGTGGGGGGACACATTTGGATAAAATTGAAATTCAGTTCTCATCTTGCATCTCGCAGATCGAAGTCGAATGAAAAGCGAGAACTCCGACCGAGTGAGTTTATTCAGGTTTAATCTGTCGACGATGAAGGCATTTGTAACGACTTTTATCCTACTTTTTCAGCAACACGAGCGTAATTTCATGTGAAGGGTGGTATAGATGAATTGCGGTGGGAGTATAACTTCTATGTGGAGGTAGGAAGCAAATGAACATTTACTGATGCACGAAAAACTTGAACCCACGGTTCAAGTTTATTCTAATTTATATGATTTTATTATTTTCAATGTGGAATTGGGCAAAATGTTGCTTAGGAGGTAAATTCAAAGAAATCCATTGTCCTAGTGTTCTGAAGCATGGACGATTGAATTCTTGAACCGATTAATCCAGACTCACTTCTTTCGGCCGCATTCTAGTCAGAAAGCGTGGGTTATTATTTCTCCTATATCGTATCATGCTTTTCTTGATGGTACAAGGTCTACACCCAAAAGTAGTTGGACTGAGCCGGTAAAATAGAATTTATTGCAGAATTGATACATTCACTCAGTATTCTTCGAATTAGCACCCTTGTGGGTCCACACACCGCTACAAATGGTATTTCCACGCCTCGTACGTTTTCTGGAAGGCGGCGCCCGGAATGCGGCTAAGCTCCCTCGTCACGGCCTGCTGTAACGTTTCCACCTAGCCGTAGTGACGTCCTTTCAGCCTGGATTTGGGAAGAAGGAAGAGGGAGAAGTCTGGAGGGGCAACGTCAATGCTGTAGGGTGGCTGAGGCATGGTCGAGAAGCTTTTCGTAGATCCGCGTGCGAGTTTCCTTTTGTTCGTCTGAGAGTACTTGCGGCGCCAATTTAGTGCACAACTTTCCCATGCTCATGTTTTCGGTCAAAAGTCGATGTACATGTACACTTTTAGGGATGCCAAGCTCATCAGAAACTATGCGAACTCACTTTTTGAGGTCGAAGGGCATCTTGAATCCTGAGGACGTCTTCAACGTCTTCTCTACCCTCCCGAAACAACTGGTGCCACTCAAAAACACCCGATATACCTATAGCGTTACCACCATAAGCTGCCTTGAGCATGTCATGAGCCTCTTTCCAGGTTTTTCAAAGTTTTACCTGAGCTAAATGTGATGGCTTAGCGCTCTTCCACTAACCGGTTCATGACGGAGGGTAACGAGGTCACATTATAGAGTTTTCGCAAATGAACGAATTGCGCTCTGCAAAGGCTGGGAGCCAACTACCAACGGCCTTCAGGCTTTTCTGAGACTCCCCTACCTCGAACCCAGCCAGAGAAACCGCCACCCGTCCGTCCGTATATTAGGAAAAAATATCGTAAGGCATAACACTTTTGGGACACACCTTATATTACTTTCGTTTTTCTCAGAAAACGCATACATTACTAATGCATTATGAACGGGTAACCTCTTTTAATAAACTTGGCACGTCTTAAATAATTAGGAAATCAAAACTTTACTTAATCTGCGAGAAAGGCAATTAGACTGGAGAACCGTAAATGGAAAAGGATATCCTTTCAACACTGAAATGTTAAGTAAAGTTTAGCAAATACATGGTAGCCAATCCTCATTCAATTTTATGTAAACAATGCCAGTAAACGTGTGGTTATGAGAAAAATGTATACAGTAAGCGGCATAATTTCACGAAGAGAATAAATTAGTTAAAATTAAATTTCAATAATCATAACCATAACTCTGGTTTTAATCCCGTTGATTTATATAGCATAAAGTAGTCGGTGTATATTACGAAAATAGCTATTGTGTTATGAAAAATTCTGCATTAATGTATAAATAAATGGAAATAAAAAAATCTGTATTAATATTTGGTTAGTAGGCCTATAACACATTGAGAGTACAAGTAACTGCAGGAAATGAAAAAATGAGTATATTTGCTTGGAATGTGAGCATTAATTCGCTAAATTGCGTGCATGCATTATTAATGTTCCTGGTGATTTTACTTCGATATCAAGTAGTTGGTACATTCCTCGGATAGGCAATCGGTGGGGAAGGTTATTCTAGTTACGTTCGCATTTGTATCTATGTTGAGAATTCGATAGGGCAGGTAGTTAAACCACAAATTTGGGATCCTGAGTGGTACAGATATTTGCTACCAATATTTAAGAAATAATAAAAAAACAAGGATATCAATGACAGCATCAGCAATTACAAAATTATTTTTGAATAGATGAAGCTCCATTCTCATGAATGATTAAAGAATATCGTCAGCAATTATTCGTTAAATTTCCGATCATCTATACTACGGTGGAGAATTATCATTAAAAGTTCAAAACTAATTTAAAGAACTTTTAAAATTAAATACTATATGATATAAAATACGTTGGGGCACAGTTATTTTTAAATACGAATAAAAACTGTTTTCTGATTATTTAGAAGAAAATATAAATTAAATCTCATCTTACGTTAGGAAAATGACAAAAAAGGAAAAAGGAGAAATGATGAGTTGTTAAATTGAAAAAGAAAAGTATTGGTGCAGAAATAATTAAGCACCCCAAACCACCGAGGATGCTTTTAACACAATTTTTCCGCTTCTTTGGGGAAAATGTTTGTAAGAAGACCAGAAGGTTAGCAAGAAGAGGAAAAAAATTCAATTAACAATGAAAAAAGCAAGGAGAAATACTTTACAATTCGGCTCCGCCGAAACTAGCATCATGTATCGCCGTAAACATAGGATGGATTTTTCTAAGGCAGCTCACTCTCTCCGAAATAAAATGTAGCACACACTTTACGCTCTGAACTATTGCTCCATGAAAGTCTGTTACGAGTATATACACCTGTAATAAAATAGAATCCTGTAAGCTTTGAATTTGGACAAAGTTGATAGAATCACACGCGAGTCTTTACAAAAGGCTAATGAAGAATCCACCAGAATATAAATAAAGAAGTTAAATAAGTAAATGGGATTTGAATATTGAAACAGCGCACCCTTTAAGGACCAAGTAGTCTTAGATGCTCTAAGACTGACCAGAAAGAGAGAAAAAACATGGTAGCAAAACTATTTAGGTTTGGTGAATTCTTCCTTTAAAGTGAGAAATGCTTGGGCAAGAAATCAATTCCTACATATTCGTATCTCAGCGCAATAATTCATCAAATAAATTTTATTTGTGCTTTTTTCATAATGTTGTCATTAATCCGTTTGTCAAACTTTTCTGAAGACTTTCTTAAATGTTCACCAGACAATTATCTTTGTAAGGTACTCTGTTAGAAATTAATCAATTGGTTTGGGGGTGCGTGCTTACTAATTCCTCACTTCTTCCTATTCTATCACACCTTTAAGGGATTGAAATCAAATAACAGTACGCGGAACCACAAAGCAACCACAGCTGTGAATGTAACAGGTCGGTAATGGAAAGTCAGTCTGGTCAGTATTAGGAAGAGTAAATAAGATCAGGGATGGCAATGATCATCCGTGCTTTCCAACTTATATGTAGAGGAAATGGTTAAAATGAAATGAGCAGAACAGAAAATAAGAGAAAGTCGGTGGGAAATCCATGAATTCAGTGTGATTATGTAAACCATTCAATTTTAGTTGCCAATGGTTTACATTTGTTTCGGAACGCCTTAAAAATCATGGTATTAAGTGTGGAAACGAGAGCAGGTGAAACAGTGTACGTATCTAGGATGTAAATTGTGCCAAGATGGTCATGGTAGTAGGAATATTAGAAGTAGAATTGCGTTAGATGAAGTAGTTGAACAAGAAAGAGGGAATTAATGACGGGGCCGACAAGTAAGGAGGTTAGCAAAAAAAGTGGAAACTTTCATATGGAGCATGGTTCCGTACGGCTCCGAAACTTGCTCGTTGGAGCAAGATGATAGGAGTAGATTGGAGGCTTTTGAGATGCGAGTGAGGAGAAGAATGGAAAATGTGGAAAAAGATAGGAAATCAAACAAATAACTTCCCTGGTGGAGGAGGAAAGGGAGATTTTTGAAAGAAATCCACAGACGGTTGAAAACATTGATGTAAAAGCATTTTGATTGGCGGTGAAATTCTGAAGACTGATGGAGGGAAGGACGTTAGGCAATCGAGGTAGAGGAAGGAAAAGGAGAGGTATGACAGAAGAAGAAGCTTGCGTAATTGAAGAAGGGTTTATCATTCTGTGGAATATTAGGTTTTGTCTTGCTAGGTGAGGCTAAAATAATTAGGTGGGTATAGCCTATGTCCATCCAAAACTGACCATGAACGGTACACTACCAAGCAATGATAAAGCAAATATAGCTATCAATTCAAACGAGGTAGCATTAGCTCGAAGAGTAAGTGATGAACGTCACTTTAAGAAGAAATTTTTTACCAATTTTTCAAATGGTGGAACGCGGAAAATATATTGCAATGTCACAGAGGTAGAATTTTGCGTATTATTACGCAAACTCCGTACTTAAATCTTTTCTTTCTCGTATATATTGAGTTGAAATTGTCATAATTTGATTCTTTATGACCAAAATGTTAAGAATATTATTTTTAATCAGGAGAGAACATTTGTTGCGAGTTTTTTTCAAAATTCTATCTCTTTCCAGAGGTTTTCATTGAAGCTGTAATGATGTTGAAGCATAAAACAAGGATAGGGTTATTACGACTTGTTAGATTACCTTTTTGATTAGAAGTTTTTGTCGTATTTTGAAATGTTTTGAAAGCTTTAAAATTTGTCTATAACGAGTCTAATTAATACCACTGGCGAGAAATAATCATGAACTACGTTCCTCACATACTGCGAAGCTCTCCAAAATACTGAAATGGAATATTGACCCTCGGCATTGGGTATTGATAAAACATTGCTGGAACTTGTATACCAAGAGCAAGAGAAAGAGAGAGAGAAAGCGGGCGACACACACATATAAGAGGTATGAGAGAGAGGGAGGCGTGGAGGGGTGAAGGTGAGACCCTATAGCTAGAGGCGCCCTCCGCGCAGATTGAGAGGTTCGACGGGGGAGATCGGCAACGAGAATCGGTGGGGAGAACGGACGTATGGGTGGGAGGGCGAAAGTTGGGGGAGGAGGGATATGATTCCTAGTTTTGGTTGGGCGCTTTTGCTCGGAGATATGCAAAAGAATTCTACTCCCTTCCCTTTCTCTTCGATGAAGGGGTGAGATTCTGTGTGGATTGCGGCCTCTGTGGCGGATTGGGAGGGGCGCAACTTTGGTAGGGAAGCGGGATGGAGGACAGGGGACGGTTGGCGGGTTTGGCAATGAGGGGAAGAGAAGTTGGAAAGGGTTGGGGAGAGGGATAGAGGTTAAGTACGAGGAGTCATGAAGTGAAGGGAGGGTTGAAGGCGAGCGAGAGGGAGAGGGAGAAAGATGAGAATTGGTCTGGCACCGGGGACGGGGAGGAAGGGGGTTTTGCGGGATTGGCCGTGCGGCGTGTGGGGTTGATGCCACGAGTTTCGGAGGATTACGGGACTCGAAGAGCCATAAAGATCGCGGGCGTACGATAGAGGGCCACGCGCTCCCTCGGGACGGAGAGTTACCAAGTTGGAAAGCGACCCAAACTCCGTTTCATCCATCCTCCCCGCCCCCTCCCCGCTATCTCCATCTCCCGCTCACTTGCTCTGCATCTACAACGTCCCTCCGCCCATCCCCGTACCCTTACCAATCTTCTTTGCCTCATCGCTCTTTCGGTATGCGTTCGGCACCATGTGCATCCGATTTTTCTTGTTACCTCTGAATCTATACCCATAAATCTCTCATAATTTCTACATATTATGTCATCCGTCCTTTTCATTTTTGTCAGCTCTCCATAGCTCTGTTCTTTCGCTAATCCCTTATCAATGGTGTCCTAAAAATTCCTCCTCATTATCTCTGCGTTCAACATTGCGTGCACCATACATATGCAATTCACTGTTGCTACATGACTATGCCCTAAGAGTTTTATTTAATTTCCTCACCCTAATTTCTCAGAAAAATGGCTGGTTACTTCTGTGAAAAAAGTTAAATACTTATTAGCTGTATGGTAAAGGCATAAAAAAGATAATAATTTAACCCAGTGGATTAATTCCTACCTTTTAAAAAGGATCTTCAGCATTGCAAATTATCATATCGCGTAATCAATTGCAGTTTTTCGTAAGATTTTGAGAACAGTGTAATATACTGAGACATTATCCAGAATAAATCGTTTCTTAAGTTAGTTACTCTACTGAGCTTTTCTTTCTTTCATGTGGCGTTATATATGTTTCATTAATCAGCACTCTTGCTATGGTTCAATTGACTTGCCTTGGCCCTTTCTGCCTAGTCATTTGCAAGCGACGATTAAACATTCAAAGTTGACGCGTAGGGGAAACTAATTCCTGATAAAGTAAGTCCTTAACTTTTGCGGATTTGTTACTTTTGAAAATGCATGCATTTAATGCTCCACTAGTCTGCGTGATCGAGAAAATGTCTTTGAAGTATTGAGTTTACTTAAATCACTTCGTCTTATCAGTAGTAACAAAGTACATGTCGTAAACTATTCACTCTTCCAACCACGCTTTTATGGCCCTCTTTATAGACTTACTCCACAATGGCAGTTTTGGTGAGGCATAAAGGACATTTTCGGAAGCATGGGAAACTTTACTTGTTAAAGTCTGATCCATTAAATATATTTCATGTATTTAAATCGAAATGTTATATGTTTTTTAAATTTAGCATTGCGATGAGTAAATGCATAGAAGGAATTGCTCTCTTTCTTAATAGTATGTTATTTCGGCTCGTGTTTAGGGTACTTATTTAGTGATCATGTAGTGCAATAGCAATTGGTTTAGGTTTCATTTTTATAATACTCAAGATTGATATTTTTATTAAATTCCATTTTCTCTTAACCTCTTACGATTATACAAGAGAATTCTTGTTCCCTATGCTTATAACACCTAAATTATATCTGTCTAGGCGCCAAGCGGGGCGAGTGGCAGGGGTTTTTAGAAACTTAAGTCTTCATTATGTAATAACAGAAAAACGTGGGTGTTTCGTCATCACTGCAGGAGTGAAAAATCGTGATCGTGAAAATCATTTTGAACACTAACTGTGCGAAATAAGAATAATAATTTGTGATTGCTTTTGTAAACCATGTAAAACTTTCAGGTGGTCTTGTCTAGGGAATAATATTGACTTTATTATATTTATCTCATTTCAAAAACGTGCCCATTGTTTATGAAAGCTGTTTTACTTCTAAGCTTAGGTGTACAAAGTTTTATTTATTTTCGTAGGAGCTTCGGCTTTCAGCTATTTTTAACGCATATTTGGAACAAAGGCTGAAGTAATTTCTTTTGAGAAATAGGAAGGGACATTATCACTCTTTTTTCGTAAATTTAAACACGCAGTATACCCAAGGATCTCATCTTCTTCACGACATCGTATACGCCCTCCTCTTATTCTCCCCGCCAAATTACCTCCTGAGATTCTCACTCGACCTCCATTTCCTTGACACCCCCACCGAATAGCCAACCAACCATCCGAAACCAGTCTCCCTACCCCGCCTCCATTCTCCTCCCTCTTTGCGTAACTTTAGAGGCGAACCTACCCTGCCAGACCTCTGCGAAACGTCTCTCCGATTTTATTCTCCCCCATCCCCCCTTTCATCCCTCCCCTCGCCAGACCACAACCCCTCTCCATCGCACCCCGTCGCCGTTCCCGTTCCTTGGCGGAGAGAGAGGGGGTGCGCCTCCCCCTTTTCCTATTACCTCGTCCCAAGAGAGGACGTTTATCTGCTAAACAGTCTCTCGCCGTTGGATGCGGCCGAGATTGGCCTCGGGATCGGGGGGTTGGGGGCGGGATGGAGAAGTGTAAGGGAGGGAGTGTGGAGGAGGGGGAAGATGTGCGCGCGGGAGGTGAGTGGGAGGGTATGAGATGGTTATGGTACGGGAACAGGGAAGACAAGCAGTGGGGTGGCGGAGAGTGAGGACGGGGGGAGGTTATGAGAATGGGTAATCAAGAATGGCAATGGTGAAGAGGGGAGGACTTAAATGGTGGGGGGGGGGGTACTTGAGTGAGTAAGAGAGAGAGATAGGGAGAGGAGGAAGAGAATGAATGCAGCTTTGTTGTGCGGGTGGAAGACGAAGGATGTACAGAAGTGGAGCAATGAGAAGGTATTACGATACGGGGGAGTGCGATGGGGAGGGCGAGAGGAGAGCGGGGTGAGACCGGAGACGAAAACATGGAGCAGAAGAGAGGAGGGAAGATATTAAATTTGGAAAGTTGAAATTGTGGAGTAAGAGAATGGTAAAATAAACAAAAATATGTAAACCAAAACTTATATGGAAGAGTGGATGACATATGTATTTTACATTCCAAGTCACTACGAGGGCATGCGACGGCGGCTGTTAAGTCACTAATCACTATAGTAAATGATGGCCTGGTGATTAATTGAATTATATTTGGGGTACGATATATAAATCAAATGATCAATGAATACAAAGAGAGAAATTAATGAATCTACAAAAATGAATTGGTAAATAACAGCAGAACAAGGGACAAGCTGGTTTGACTGATTTATGATAACTGTGAGCAAATGAAGAAATAGGAGAATGCTGGAATGGGATTAACTGAGATGAATGGCATTTCTTCAGGTAAATCAATGAAGGGAGAATTCGAGAATTAGAAATGGGAATAATGTAGGAATTTGAATGAAGATGGCTCATTTCAATCAGGAAAAATACCATTTTTTTAGAATTATATCAATCATTATGAATGCTGACCAGCAGGAATATGGTATCTTTGTCAAAAATCAAAGAATGAATCATCATCTATATATGTGTCTCATTGGTACCCTGCATCGTACCCTAGCTTGCGAGACGATCTATTAGTAGTCGGTAATAAAAATAATACAAATAGTCTATTGTGAATATCCAACTTCGAGGGGCGAATCTGTACTACTTTAATGACAACTACTCAGATATCTTATGGTTCGTAGAAAAATTGCATTCCAAATCTGATGGCTGTACAGGTTGTCTATCTACCTAAATATTCATGACCCTAGTCATCAAAATTCAATTAGGTTTGCTGTTTATTATCAATTTTGTTCAAAAAATGTTTATATTATAAGGTATATTATATATATACGAATACATAATAAAATATATATTACATATTATAGATCAATAAAAGATATTTTACATACACACACACACACACACACACACACACACACACACACACACACACACATATATATATATATATATATATATATATATATATATATATATATATATATCACGGATGAGATGATTACAAAGATGGATGATCGGCGAAAATGGAAGAATATAAATACAGAATTAGGCAAAATGAAGTACAAAGAATTGAACAATAAATTGAGGCGGGCAACAAATAAAGCAAAAGAAGCATGGTGGGAGACGCAGTGCGAGGATATGGAAAGTCTGCAGAGGAAGGGTGAAATCGGTGCGCTGTATAGCAAAGTTAAATCCTTATCGGGAAGTAAGAAAGGAAGAGCTATGCTAACAGTTAGAGATAAGGCGGGTAAGGTAATAGTTGACGCAGGAAAGATCCAAGAGAGAAGGAAGGAGTATATAGAAGAACTGTATAGTAAAGAACTCAGACCAACAAAGTTAGACATTGAAAAAGAAAATGACGTAGAGGAAGACAGCTTAGGTCCAGGCATACTAGACAATGAGATAGAAAGGGCATTAAGGGAGATGAAACTAAATAAGGCCGTGGGGGTAGATAACATTCCCGTGGAACTTCTAAAATGCTTAGGAAAATATGGGAGGAAGAGGCTATATGGGATGATCCGTAGTATTTATGAGGAGGGAATCTGGCCGGAAGACTTTGTGAGAGCAGTTTTAGTTCCGATTCCGAAAAAGGTAAAGGCCACGACACGTGAGGACTATAGGACAATTAGTTTGATATCCCACGCAGCTAAAGTTGTTCTCAGGATCATAAACAAAAGGATAGAGAGTAGGGCAAATGATTACTTAGGGGATGATCAGTTTGGGTTTAGGAAGGGGAGAGGTACGCGTGATGCCATTGCAGTAATGAGATTATTAATCGAGAGGAATATAGAACACAACCAGGAGGTATTTGCCTGTTTCGTAGATTTCGAAAAAGCGTTTGATAGAGTGAATTGGGAAAAACTAATGAGTATTCTGCAGAAAATAGGAATAGATTGGAGGGAAAGGAGGCTAATCCGCAACCTGTACATGTCTCAGACTGCTCAGGTGCGGGTGGGAAACGGGGAGTCAGGATGGGCAGTGTTAGGAACCATTATCACCGTTGCTGTTCAACCTGTATGCAGAGGAAATGATCAAAGAGGCATGGGAAGAACCGGAGGTAGGAATGAAAGTGGGCGGGGAATTCGTAAAATCAGTTAGGTTTGCTGATGACCAAGCTTTAGTTTGTCAGTCAGCCAAGGGGCTGCAAGCATTGCTGAGTGAATTGGAAATTCAGTGCGACAGGTATGGGATGAGAATCAATATTAATAAAACAAAGGTTATGCGATTTTCTAGAAAGAAAAAGGCCAAGCTTAACATTAAAGTAGGAGGGCAAAAACTAGAGCAGGTAGAACAGTTTACGTATCTCGGTAGTGTTTTGGACCAACATGGTCAGAGTGGTAGGGACGTAAGGAGAAGAATTGCGCTAGGCAAAGAGGCTTTTACAAGGAGGAGGGAGTTGATGACGGGGACGTTGAGTTAGGATGTTAAGAAAACACTCGTAAAAACTTTGATATGGAGCGTAGCTATGTACGGCGCGGAAACGTGGTCATTGAAGCAGGAGGATAGACGTAGACTGGAGGCTTTCGAAATGTGGGTGTGGAGAAGAATGGAGAAGGTGAAATGGACAGAGAAGAAAACAAATGAGGAAGTACTTGGTATTGTGGGCGAAGAGAGGGGTTTGTTGGGAGCAATCCTATGGAGGCAGGAAAAGTGGATGAAGGGGGTGTTGACCGGCAGTGGGATGTTGAAGACTGTGATAGAGGGTAGAATGTTGGGCAAAAGAGGAAAGGGAAGGAACAGGATAGGGATGTTGGACGGGATGAAGGGAGGAAGAAAGTACTCAGAGATGAAGAGGGACCTGATATAGAGTAGGATGATGGATTTTGTGTTTTGTTAGGAGTAATGAAATATTTGTTTGGTACTTGTGTCCATCCAAAAACCTACCTTAACCGGTAGATTACCTTAAAAAAAATATATATATATATATATGCATATATATATATATATATATATATATATATATATATATATATATATATATATATATATATATATATATATATATATGTGTGTGTGTGTGTGTGTGTGTGTGTTTTTGGTAGGTGATGGTAGGGTTCACCCACTACTAAGCGCGACGGCGTGTGAAATTCACACATCAGGGTAGGGGGGTCAGTTCCTTTCCCTGTGCCGGTGATGGTTTCCCAGGAAGATGTAGTACCTGAAAATCACACAGCTTGGGTGGAGCTAAAGTTGCCCAGAGGCAAAGGAATAGAATCCGGGCGCTACGGTCAGTGGTCCAGCGGTCAACCCCTGGACTACTGCGACCAATGTTTATAAATAATTATGATATATGTATTCAGGCATATATAATAATATGTATATATGCATATACATCAGTGTATATAGTATCCAATATGTTATAGCTGTAATTGAGTAAATGATATTTGTTTAAATTTTCGGTCTACTCAAAGACGTTAGAAAAGCTGGATGGAGCAGGTATTCAGATGTAGTAAGGCCGTGACAGAAATGTGAATTCTGTAGAGGATACTAATAGCTATTTAGGGGGTAGGATGTTTAAGGAGTTGAAGAAGTATTAGTCAAAGGCATTATTATCTACTTATTTTTGTGTTTATATTGTACGTAAATGAAAACATTGGCGCACCTAACACTTCTCATTATATTTCATATTATTATACTTAGCGTGACCTTTTTCCTTATCTGTTTTCATTATTTCATTTTTACCATAATATTTGGAAGGTTTGTGGATGACGGTTTTAATAGAACAAACGCTGAGGATATTTACTATGGGTTAATTTGAAATAAACTTTGCTCGCACAATCCTTTCGCAGCAGTACGTTTGTGTTTCAGCTCACTCGTATTAAACATGATCATTGTAGATTTTATTTATTCACGTATGTTTAGTACATGTAGTGTTTTTGATTAAATTATATTTTGGTGGAGCTTTGGATAACACGTGCAACCATAACGGCTGATGCCGTATAGCCATATAAGGCTATATTTAATACAAACGTGGAAAGGGTTTATCCCTTCCAATTATGGATTGTTTAAAAATCCATAGTTCATAGCGAAAAGGTAATGGGGGTATCCAGCGTAGCGAAATTTTCGTTATTTCCGAACTATATTGAATATTTGAATTTTTAAGCACCATACTTTTAAATCAATAGTATCGTATACTGATTACATCAGCTTAGATCAGCAGAAAAAAGTTTATATTTTCACAGTCTTCTGAAAATGTACTTTCTTTAATTAAATTGATAATGGGAATCGTGCATGCAGTCAGTTCCATCATTCACCTTGAAAGTATGTGATGCATACGATATCTTTTAAGTAAGTACCTTGGAATATCTTTTGCACCGCTGTAACGAAGAAATTAGCAACGTTGGGAAATACAACGCTGTTTTTTCCGCAAGGTAGGGAATACGCTTCAGTGGAATGTGTACTATTTGAAATGTTTTACTCGAAACTCATAAGAATCATATAATAGAAGGTACATAACGAGGCATTATTTAGAAAATCTTTCGTTTTTCTAGAATTACTATATATTCAGCTGATAGAAAACATTATTTCCCAGAATAATAATAATATTCAAGTGAACGTATATTCTATTTAGATTCAACTGAAATGCCAAGTAATTAATATTGATGAAATTCCGACTGGAAATTTATTGGAAATGAATCCAGTGAAAATCATTTTTATTTTATAAAACTTCATTTTGAAACCGATCCTTTTTGATGATAAATTAATATTTGAACTGTGGTGTAAAAATTTTCTTTTACATTAAGACTAATCCTCCAACATACTATGCACAGCTGGAGGCAAATGACTTAAGTTCCACTGGGCTTTTAAGTGCATTTGGATTACTCATGTTTAGTGACAGAATAGCTTAATTTACATATTTTCCATGAATCTACTTCCCGGAATTTGTAAGCTCTGGAGCTTTACTGATAGATAATGCATTCAGTTCATCCTAATTTATTAAGCATGAAAATTAAGAGATATAAATGAAATTGGAAAACAACTTGTACTAAACGTAAGGATGTTTATTACTTTCACGCTCGGGAAGTATTATCAGCATTACTTAATGGTACAGATACTGTCATGTGCTTTGATATGTGTATCCTTTCATCCATTGGCACTTAAAAAATTTTTACTCCTACCGACGCTTCTAGTCCAGATTTTGCCTCGAACGCCAATTTCTGCTCTAAATTAAAGTATCATATAATTTAGATAGTATACAAATAATGGAGAACATAATTCCATATTACACTGAAAGCTTGTTCAAATGTGCCATAATCTTTATAAGTGAATAACAATCTACACACCCTTACATAAATCTGAAGAAAATGTCTTACAAAACAACCAAAGAGGGGTGTAAAATCTTTTTACATTGGAAAAAGAATACGTATACGTAGGAAAAAGAATTTTCACTATTTCTGTTAACTTCTCAAATTTCCTAAAAGTATTACATTGGAATGGTTATTCGTCATTCCACTATTTAAAGGTGTTACCAAAATGTGTTTCCTATGTACTGTTTGTCATTAAAGAAGTATTTGTTTGTGATTCCTCCCGGTTAATCACTTTAAAAATTTCAGTTAAAATATAGCACCTATAACAGGTCCAAATGGCAAACATCTGGTAGTCGCCATTTATTCGGTCCAACAAAACCATCGAAGGAAACGTATCCATCGGACCGGGGCAAAAACATGTCCGAACCTCTAACCTCGCCACCCGTGGTTAGCATTTAAATCTCAGCATCCTTCCCTGTCCCAATCCCACATAACCTTCTCCCCTTACCCAAACCCCTCTGCTTACCCTTCCACTGGCGTCCCTTATTCTCCCCTCTAAAGAGCCCCCGGACTCCTCCGGCCCTCCTCCTCGGCTCCCTTTCGCTCCGCATCCAAAAACGTTCCGTGCCCCCGAGGAGGGTTTGGGAGCGGCGCGAAGGGAAGGGAGTTTGGAGTAGGAGGGGTAGAGGTCCCCAGAGTGCGTTGCGAATTATTATTGGCCCACAGTCCCCCCACGCACCGCCGCCTCTGCACCATGCGTGTTGACGGAATGGGCGCACGCTTCATTAATTTCCGGTGACCCGTGTATAGTCATACCGCCCAACCTTCCACCATTCTTTCCCCATCCCCCCTCCCTCCCGTCTCATTCACCGCTGCCCCCCTCCACTCCTCCCCATCCCAGTCGAGTATGAGCTGGAATAAAAGTTAATCCCACTTCCACCCCGTCCTGTTCCATCCCTTACCCCTCCTCCACCGGTTTCGTTATGTTCCTCCTACCCCCCATGTCCCATCCTATTTCTTCCTTATCAGTTGGAGACAGAAGAACAATAATGCGCAGTACGAATATATAAGGTTAGGTCAGCCTCATCTCATGCATAAATATATTCGAAATCTCTCCTGGGGTATACATTTTGCGATGGTAAACGAGATCATGTTTCAAGTTCACTGTGCCATGACAGTGCGCTCATTCCTATATTCATCGTAATTTTACTACGCGACAAAGCAATATAGAATATTTAGTTTTTCTGATTGCTAAATGTGAAGTATAAGTAATAGAAGTAACATTTATTTGGAATGTTGATCAGACTGGCAGTGGAACCTAAGTGTAATATTCAGAGGACTATTACATTTTTTAAATGTTTTATTAATTCAACGTCTATATTAGGGAAAGCTTGAGACTTTATAGTCCCTTCTTCTACCTAACCACAAAACGTAGCATTTGAGACAAATGCAATTATAAACACCCTAGCACAGGGTACAGGAAAACCCACTTAGGCGGGAATCGAACATACTACTACGTGGCTGGCAGGTTAAATCTTTTCCACCGCCACCAGGGCCGGCGAAAAAACTAGGCGTCATTACCTAGAATGAGATGAAATGAGGTGCTCGAAACACAAGTTTAGGTCAGCCTGATTATATAGTATTGCCTGAAAATATTTTTCTGTGGTGATATTGGATATCTGCAAGTAGGATTTTTCGATTTTTGAGCAAAAGCATCAGTACTATCATTTCTGTATGGCATGATATTGTGAAATATTTCATTTATTTCAATGTCCGTTATGTACGAGAGTAATCTTTGAGTGTATTCCTCTTCAGCAATCATGAGCCGATAGAAAAGTATTTTTAGTCAATTTTAGTTAAATGGAATCCCAATTCTATGCTTTATTTTGATTTGATTTTATTACGTCATCGTGTGATATTGATAGAGAATATAGTATATGTTTTTCACTTTTCCACTGGTATAAAACATGACTGCTCGCCAAATAGTCCCTGAAAATATTTTTCTCTTATGATATTGGATTCCTGCATGCTGCATCCAACACACGTGAATGATAGGTTCGAATATTTCTTAGAAATTGTTGGTAATCTGGTTTCAATCGGGAATTAGGTGGGAACACTACTCAGAGTGAGTAACATGAAAGGGAAGCTTTTTGGGTATGTGAGCAATGGGCAGAAGACTGGCAGACACATTTCCTCGTGTACAAATACTTCTTTTTTATTCTCCTACATATTTTTCTAATCTTAATTAGTAACATCCGCAGACATACATGAAAGACGAGCGTAATAAATACATAGGTTACTTTCACTACACTCTACAAACCCTTCCCGTTTTATTCTGTTGACGAAGCCGGAAGGTCGCCACCGAAACAACCCAATAACATGAGTGTTCGTTTCTATGTTTCTGTGTATAGAATATATATAAATATATATATATATATATACATATATATATATATATATATATATATATATATATATATATATATATCTTCGAAATAGAACACTCTTCGGCGACGCATACATATATAAAAACACTGATAGATTTTTAAAACATAGAAACACCAAGGAAAGACCAAACGTCAAAACTGCATATGCAAGTGTCCTTTCTTTGTGTTCTATGTTTTAAAAATCTATCATTATGTATATATATATACATATATATACATATATATATATATAAAATATCTTCGAAATGGAACGCTCTTCGGCGACACACAAATATATAAAAACACAGATGTAGATTTTTAGAATATAGAGACACAAAGAAAGGACACTCACAATTTGTTATTTTACGTTTCGACAGCCTTCAGCTGATTCTGAAGACGACAGCCGTGCTGTCGAAACGTAAAATAACAAATTGTGAGTGTCCTTTCTTTGTGTCTCTATATTCTAAAAATCTACATCTGTGTTTTTATATATTTGTATATATATATATATATATATATATATATATATATATATATATATATATATATATATATATATATATAATGTGAATAAAACAGCCATTGCTATGAAAATATTCTTCTAGAAATTAATTAAATCATAGTTATCTCTATACCGTATATTATTCTCAATATGTATTCTGTAGAAATATATCACTGTGCAAATGGCATGAGAAGCGTCGCTGACTTAGAGCTTTGCTGTGTGCCCAATTCATCCAGCATTTATCCCTCATGTTCCACAGCATTCTTTCTTCCATTCCATTCATTCCTTCCCCATCGAAATATTCCCGTCTTCTCCGTGGGTATTATGTAATAAATCTCGCTTCTCTTCCTGCTGTGACAGTAGCTGGTGGTCGCGAGGTTATACAAGGCTCATTTTGTGTTCGTCACTTTTTTCCATACTACCGAGGACCGCTAACTAAATTCCGTCTTTCTTTTTTCCCATTCCACTTCGTACAAATCCTCGTCCTTTTTTTCTATAATCTCAGCTCTTCAGAGTCTAAATATCTCTATCCACCCTCTCCCAAAATATTCATCATTCGGATATTTTCTTATGAGTATTTCCAACGAATCTCCTTCATGGCTCGGTCATTAATTAAAATCCTTATTTTTCGGATTTTTTGACTATCCAATTCTTACCTTCTTAATGAAGGTAAGAATTAAATTTTAATGAAGAATGAATTAAATTTTAATTACTGATTTATATGATACTTTTTCGCGCTGCGACCCTTTTATTTTCCCATACCTTGTGTGCTGCTTTGAGATTAAATACTAACGTCACCACTTCGGTTTTTGAGGCTCTTTATCATATTTTCACCCAATGTTCTCAGAAATACTTAGCTGAATTAAGACGCTATCATTATTTAAGTTAGGGAATCAAAACGACGCTGTTTATTATAATTTGAAAAAAATAGCAAATGGAATGTGCAACATAATATTCCTCACCGCGAAGAATTTGATAGATTTTGACTAATTTTATACAAACTATTTCTTTTACTTTTTTGGAGTAGTTTTCTAATTATGAGGAAAGTTGTAAATTTTTGAATGATCCAAAAACTTTAAAAATAGCTTGTATTAAAATTCAATGGACTTCGAGAGATGCTGTGACAGAAACTTTTCACAGATTCATCCGCTAATATGCTTTCAATCGCTGAAATTTCAAAGTGTAAAAATCATCTGCCTTGACCGGGATAAGGCAAATGATTTTCAGAATTTGAAATCTCTGCAGACTTGTATTAGTTTAGAATAATTCTTTCAAGGTGTTTATCACAATAGGGGTTGAAACGAAGTCAGCCAACGCAAATGACCTCAGCTGTCGGTCACCTCCTCTGAAAACTACTACTGCTAAGAAATCAATCAGAGAGCATGGACTCATCGACTACCAAAATTGAGTTTACCCAACATTTAACTAAAATACTATTGATTGCGCCATAATATTGTTTAACATTCTCGTTATATTTTGTAACAAATAGATCGTATTCGGTAAGAAACTCAATGTTTTGTGGTAGTTAACTTTCTACTTAGGTATAGTTCTCGTATAGTGCTACCTTCGTGAGTGTATTGTGGTTATGATAATACATATGAAATATCTTTTGCCGTAGGATTATGTTTAACCACGAGGCATAATTATTAATATTGGTAGTCTACCAGTTTAAGTAATTTTGGATGGGCACAGGCTATGTAACAGTACAACGATATATTTCCTTGCTTCTCAAAAAAAACAAAGCACAACATGATATCTGACGCTACAATAAACCCTTCTTCCATGCTGCATACTTCCTTTCTCCCTTCGTAACGTCCAGCATGCATATTTTTTGGCTACCCATTCTTCGCTTGTCACTCTGTCAGTCTTTAACAAACCATTATCAATCAAAACGCTCTGCATCCATCTTCCCTGCTTGGATGTTTCCCAACAATCCCCTCTCCTCCACATTTACCATTCCTAGCACTTCCTTGTTTGTTTTCCTTTCAGTCCATTTCAGCATTTCCATCTTTCTCAACACCCACATTTCAGAGCCCAGAATCTTTTGCTTTTCTATTACGCCATACTAGTTTCTTAAACACTTAAGTAGTTCCACGGAGATGTTGTCTACCCCCCACGGCCTTATTTGGTTTGAATTCCCTTGACACCCATTCTATCAAGTGTGCTTGGACCTAAGGTATCCCTATGCATGCCACATTCTGTTTCTCCATCTTAGGGTACTGGTCTAACGTCCACACCATATGTATAGGTCTTAGCATTCCTACAATTTCTCTTGGTGCTTCTCAGGTTCAATTAATAAATTTCCTGACATCTTTGATTGTTTGCACGGATTCTTCCTTCTTATTTCCTTTTAGATCATACACCTTCCAATATATGGCATCAATTACCTTTGTAAGCATTCCATATTATCGGACTACATCTTCTATCTCGCTTCTTGCGGTCTTTTAGTGTCCCGCCTCAGTTTATCGGTCAACACTTTATACTCCTAACTCTGTGTTTACATTTTTTCATTTCCTTCTCTCTTGCTGTTAATCATCTTGCCTGTAATCCATACTTTTCTTGTCCTTTTCCTTTTAATTTTTCCTATATTATCGTTTGCGGCTTCTAATACCCCTTTTTTGATATATTACAATTTTTCATCTATTGTTACCATGTTACCCTACTACCGTACCGTACCCAATACTGCACCCTCAATCATGTGATTTTTCTTTGAGTGTACTGACATTCCTTTCCAGTCATTCTGTCGACTCCTGGAATGAATTCTTGAATGCCTCGGAAAACAGACAATAGGCTTCAATAGCCCCAAATAACATATTCAAACAAAATAGTATATCATTTCTTCATGATATAAAGGCAGGTGATTCAGGAATCAACGTCATTGGAATGAATCCTCATTTCAATTCAACAAAATTCAAACGATGGATATTGCGAACTATATACTATTAATTGATTATAAAAATAGCAATAGACCATAATATTCCGACATTTTTAACATGCTCTTGAAATATGCTGTTCAATATGTCGTTGAAATTATTTACGCATTGTTTCTATTCACACTTGTTAAAACATGCTTTCTGCCAACAAGTAAATCAATCTAGTTTTCCTTTCACTAAGGATAGGGTTGGGTTTATGGTCAGATCTTCCGCATCAGGTCCTTTTCTTCATTTTAATTTGCGAATGTTATTGGACCAAGGGAAAATATACCTCTTGTTTTAATTCTCCCATTGCTCTCTTTTATGTTAATTTATCTTTCCACCTCACTTTCCTCACTCCGAATTACCTCTCACATCTCACCCGCGCGGCCCAGCAATACTCGCCCACTCTCCATGCCTGGACCTCGCCACAGTAAAGGACCCAGAATACTAGCTTGTTCATTCCCTTATTCCACAAGGGCACTAGTGGTGTCATAACTTAGGCCATGCAGGCAGATTTATGACATTGGAAACGGGTGCCAGCGTATGCGTGCGTTTGTGTGAGAGGGCGATGTGGAAGTAGAGGGAAGCTGTATATTATGGAAGAGAGACGAAGGGAGGGAGAAGTGGAATAGGTTGCAAGAGGAACAGGATGAGGCGAGAATGGGTCGGGAGGAAAAATGATTTGCCGGATGAGATATTGAGCAATATTCAAGGGAGCTAATTGTATGCTGAGATACAATAATAAAATTATTGCGAGAGAAATATTAAAATTCTGACAAAGGCAGAGGATAAATTAGGCAGAGAATGGGTGGGATACTTTGGAATAATACCTCCCTCCCTGGACTCCAACCTCCCAAACTCCTATGCTTTTCATGGAAAAAGAGAAATATATATATATATGTATATATGTATATATAAATATTAAATGTATATATAATGTATAATAAATATTATATGTATATATAATGTATAATAAATATTATATGTATATTATAGTATATATATAATATATGTATATTTTATATATATATATATATATATATATATATATATATATATATATATATATATATACATATATATATATATAAATGGGAAGGATCTGACCCTCCTACCATGTGTGAATTTCATAGGCTGCGTCAACTCTACCATTACCTATCAAACAGATTGTGGAGATTAACATTTGAAATTCATTCAGGTGTGTAATATAACAGTTGATTTCCATTGTGCATCATGTTTCTCCATAATTCTGTTCGTCCTGTAACTTCCTTCCTCGTGCACCTCCTTTGACCGTTGGCATCATGAATCCAGCATAGCATCGATTCCTCTTTAATGGCGTTTCACTTGAAACGCGTATCCGAATGATGCCGTTAACAACCTCCCGCCTACCAGATCTTCCCTTTGTAAGTCGGGGGCAATTAAATTGTCACGCCTCAGCAGCGGAGAAGGCTGGCGCTTTTTGCACCATTGCGTTCGTCAATTGAAGGATGAGTAGGGCTCATATTCTTGGCCACGGTGGCATTGTTGCAGCACGTTTCCTTTCCTGAACAGTTAGCATGAAGTGAGTCCGCTGAAAAGCATTAAGCCGGAAGCCACGCTCTCAATGCTTCAAGTTTCCTGGGCCAAGTGTTTGAGAATAAGAAGGGGCGACGGAATGACGCGTGTCTCGTGCGATTTACGGCGACATTTACTGGCCACAACTCAAAACACAAACATTGTTTCCACCCTGAGAACCCCGTGTTTCGATGATAAGGAATTGCCACCAAACTTTATCGTGGCTCGTAATTACTTCTCTCTTTTTTCTCTAAAATAGATCTCTATGACACGTGGTATCTTTTGCAATTGAGTGTTCCCTCTCTCTCTCATCTTGTTTCTTCCCCATGCTCCCCTTATTCGCCATTGCCCCCAGTTACGATGGATATATTCCTTTTATAGCCGTGGAATATTATTGCCTCTCGGTGTAGGGGTGGGATCCAATCCCATCCCGCGTTTGCTCGTGAGAAATTTCTCTGATTCGTTTCGATTTCCTTCTTACTGGCTGCACCGAATCTCCAACTTCCATAGAGTGGCTATAGGCCGGTTGTTCATTGACGTATTTAATAGGATATGCTTTTGAGTAATAATTTTCTTGGGTGAATTGTTATCAAAGTTTTTTTACTTGACGTTTTTATGGCTATTATTTTAGCATAAATTTTACCAGTTAATTTAAATGCCAGTCAACAGAGGATAACTTTCCCTTGTGAACTTTCATAAAAATTACGGAGATTTATTTTTCATCATTTTTCCACAGTCATCTAAAATAAAAGCCTTAAAATTCATATATTTACAGTTTAAACCTTTCAAATTTAAGACTAATGCTACTTATTAATAGCAATAAATTGTGGCTAAAAATAAAAAACCATTATAATATAGACACAAGGAAAAATAAGTCAAATTTTTATATTTATGTAATATGAATGAGTTGTGTCCTCAGAAATTTAATCTGTCTAAATGAAGTCTGTTGCTAATTTAGTGTATACCAGTTTGTAGCGACATATATATTAAATGTTTTTATGGCAACTTTTTTTAAGTTTAAAACATTATGATGGGATAAAACAATAAGTTTAAAATTACTATGGCAAACTCGACTTCAATAGCTAGCCTTTTGTAAGCTAGCCTTTTGCTGGATACCAGTGTGAATCCCCAGTATACTGATTCAATAACAACCGCAGGTAATAATTTTAATTTCTGATTATGTAATTTCCTTTAGACATATTTCATTACCATGACAATTTCCTGATGTACCTTCTATTTGATCTTACAAAAATGATGAATATTCTTATCACAATTTGAAGATGAAAACTGCAAGGTGAAGAGACAAATATATTTCGGCATGATCATCGGTTAATTGTTTCACTTAGAATATTTAAATATTCCTAAATAGATATTTACTTATTAGGGGCAAGCTTGAAATAATGACAATTGTTTCCACATTTAGGCGAATGCCATTCTAAAAACCCCTTAAGATACTTCGTCTTTCTAAAGATATTGTCGTCACGTTAAATCAACTGCATTAAACAATGCTTTCCTGAATTTATTCGATGGCTTACTGCTACATCAGATACAGAATCATTCTCCATTCATAGTCTTGTTCATAAAGGAAAAAGAGTGTCTCGACCAGCGGGTTAAAACTCTCACGGCGTCCCCCTTTCACTGCGAAGGGGCTTCGCGCACACAAGTGTTTCCAAAGCTCCTGTGGAGAAGCAGTTTACGTCGGCGTCAATTGCATTCGATGGAAGGACGAACACATGGCCAGCGGAGAGTCAAGCGAAGTGCGACAACACCACACGGGAGAGGTCCACAACGGTGCCAATACACTCTAGAGCAAGTCCTCAAGACCTCCACGATCCCCACACTTCTTCCCCTCCTCTCTTGCCCATTGTCCTTTCGTCTCCCTCTCTCTCCCTCCCTCTTCGTGCCATCTCTCCCAGTCCGCGCGTAGTCGGTCCAGGACCGTCTCTAATTGTCGAACGGCAACAATGGATCGGGGGAGAATATTACGCCACAATTGCACCCTCGGCCCTTCTCCCTGCACCCCCTTCCCGCGTGTATTCGTCCTCCATCCCACCATCCTCCGATGTAACACCAGAGGCACAGCAGCGCGCGACGCTTGAGGTCGGCCACCCGATAATGGGCAGTTGGGATGTCCCAGGAGAGGGGCATTAACGCCCCGACGGGTGATCCGGGGATGGGCTCCTAGGGGACGAATAGAGAGCGCACGGAAGTACGAAGGATGGGGATGGCGGGCAGGTTCACACACACAAGCAGTGCTCGTATGTGTGTGTATACTGTCACCCCTTCCTCCCTCTCTCTCTCTCTCTCTCTCTCTCTCTCTCTCTCTCTAAGCCACCGAATTGTAGCAGTGGGTGTGAAGTTAACAGAGTCACATTCCCCGCGGCCTTGTCATCCGGATGGTACGGTCGTTTGCGACAATCTTCCTGCTCCTCCCTCTCATGGAGTTGCGCGGTAATGGATCGTTTCGGGAGCTCCGTGCACCCGAATGAGAAGGCGTTAAACAAAAGATGACGTGGGGAGGGGAGAAATAAGGGTATGACTTTCGGAACGAGGTGCGAGTTGGTCACCCTTGCCCCAAAATCAGTGGATTTCTGCGATCCGCGGGCAAGGTTTCTCATTACTTTATGTGCACATAAGTAATAAATATATTTTATTCATTTTTTTATATAACCCGACAGAAAATAACTATCCTCCACGTGATATGTCTGTTACTTGTTTACTCTCCTTACAGTATACATTATAAATGGATTTTCAGCCAATGTAAATTGTCTGAATCATTTTTCTGAAAGTGTGAGAAGTTTTAGATCATATGCTACATATGCGTATCTGAATTAGTTCCACATATTTCTGGTACGTGGGAAACTGCAATTCCTAAAAAATACTCTTCCTCGTTTTGGATAAAGCCATAATCATTTCGTACTTTTATTGCTGCAGTGGGATTGGACTGCATTTCTGTTGGAATATTAAAATAACCTGCGTAAGATATAAATTTATTCGTTGAATGCTATCCGTTATGTAATCAATTTAACACTCATTATTAACAACTGGACATATAATTTGTTCCGCAAATTAACTAGTATATGCTTAGTTCAATTGTACATAATTCTGTAGAGTGGAAATAACACAACATATATTTCCTGAGAACAACCTTTCAATTACTCGGTCACTTATCATGAATTTTAAGAGAAAAAGTATAATTCACAAATTATTGTCAATTAAAGGGAAAAGAAGAAAACAAGCGACGCAATTATCATCATCATTATTATTAGTAGGAGTCTACCAGAGTAGGGTACGTTTTTTTTATGGACCCTGTGGCAGCTCATTCTCTAATCCTTAACCACAACTAATACGACAAAAAATATCTATAGATCCCACACTACATATTACACTAACTCATTCATTAACTATGCTATCCAAATTCCTATGCCTATTCTTTACTTCCATTGCCTCTCATTGCCTGCGTTCTTCCTCCTTCAAATAACTGTTTTCAGCATCCCATTGCCTCTCAGTATTGTCTCTCCTAAATCCATTTGCCCTGCCTTCTTCGAATTTCTATCAGCAACCATCGTTCCTCCCCTACCATGCCCAAAACTATGACGTTTGTTTTCCTCAATGATCATATCCGGTCATTATTTTAAATATGTCGGTTCTAAGCTTATCTATTCTCCTAACTTAGAGAATGTAAGTTTCTAAATCGATAATTCTGATCATTATTACACATTGATAAGGTACATGTCGTTGTAATTTCAAAAATGAATTCATTTCTCGCTATTTAAATATTCTCTCTTGAAGTCTGGAGAATAAAATTTATGATAACAGAAGATTACAGATCCTTCAACCAGTAGCTGTGGCGGTGAATATGAAGATATTAAAATACGGTATTCAAATCACCCTTTTACTTTTACCAAATTATGACGTCGGCAGTTGTGGTGAAGACATTTTGATATTTTTAATAAGAGCTTAAAGCAAAAGACAAATTTCGTTTTTCGGGTAAACGAACACGCTAAAATATTATCTAAACTACAAAACGTGTTTCAATGATAGCAGCTGAATCTTATCGACTTCGGGCGTCAAATGGCTTTTGACGAAAAAAACGAATAAACTGCAAGTTCCAATTTTACCTTTCTACCTCAAATTCAGGCCACCACGAATAGTTAATCGACATAGGAAACATCTACGAAAAAAGTTGAGTATAGCATAAAGTTCCTAATTTGTATATCATATTTCGTCATACATATTCAGCTCACATAAATATTCCATTAACCCATGGTTGGCAGAAGTGATGATGGGAGGTAATGTTAAAAGATAAAGCGCAGTGAAAAATACTTGATATTTGGTGGTTATTGCACATGTCGATAACGATTATATTTTTAGTCTCCAATGTAATTAACTATTATTCAAGCATTATAAACTCATTCTTTATTAGCAGAATGTTTCAATTACCACATTAAAACAAAAGAAGGGCAAACAAGAGAAACTGTTACTTAATGTGACCGCGAAATTTGTAGCTCTACAGGTATATTTCGCTTCACATTTTTCTTTTTTTATTTACAATTGTGATAATATTATTGTGTATAGCCAATAGTTAATGCGTGGAAATTGGAATTTATGGCCGAAGGTGGATATAACTAATCAATAATCGAATCCATATATGACTATAGCCTAGCTGAAATCATCGCTTGTCCAATGAAGTTTTATCGAATCTATTTAGTAATTATTGACACCGTTAAAACAGATCATTATACAAGACAAAATGTGTGTGGGCTGCTGGTCATCAAGCTAGACGATAATAATAAAAAATTTGGTTCGAGTGAAAAAAAGTTTTGAAATCAAATATTTTCCTCACCTGAATTAAATTGAAAGTAGAAGAAAATCATTGAAATAGAATGCTTTCTGGCTGTGAAAGTACAAATACTAAATTCGCAAATTTTGAATACTACCTTGATCAAAAAGTTCCCGGAATAACCACCGTGTGGCGCTCCCATCGTTCCGATTTGAGTTCTGTTTTTTTGTTAAATTGGTACATCTGTTGTTGATATTCCCTTTAAATCTTAGTGTCATAACTTGACATTTGCAAAAGTTACGTAGCCAAGAGTACATCTATCTCTGTGTGTGTTGGCGATTTTTTACAATTGCAGAAATGGATTTAAATTTGCAACAACGAACTTGTATTAAATTTTGCGTAAAAAACGGATTTAGTGGCACACGGACGTTGGAAATGTTGGAAAAGTGTTTCGGCAACGATTCTCTAAAAAAACGGTCGTTTACCAGTGGCACGAGCGGTTCAGAAGTGGTCGTGAGTCAATCGAAGATGATGAACGCAGTGGCAGACCATCGACATCGAAAGTCGGTGAAAAAATTGATAAAGTAAAAGAAATGTTGGTCAATAACCGCAAATTAACCATCAGAGAAATAGCGGAGGACTTGAACATTGCCTATGGATCCGCCCAAGACATTGTGGTTAATGATTTGGGTTTCCGTCGTGTAGCAGCAAAGTTGGTGCCAAAAGACCTCAATTTCATGCAAAAAAGAGACCGTGTTGACGTCGCAAAAGACATGATTTGCGAGGCTGAATCCGATCCCACATTCATCAAAAGGATCATTACTGGAGACGAGACGTGGGTTTATGAGTACGACACGCAATCCAGACATCAGGCAAGTGAATGGCGTTCACCAAATGAGCCGAGACCAAAAAACCACGTCGTTTTCAGTCAAAAAAGAAGGCAATGCTGACGGTTTTCATGGATTACAACGGTGTAGTGCATCATGAATTTTTGCCAGAAGGCCAGACAGTAAACAAAGAGTATTATTTGGGCGTTATGAGACGTTTGCGTGAAGCAATTCGCCGAAAGAGACCAGAAATGTGGGCAGAAAACTCGTGGATTTTGCACCATGATAACGCACCGTCGCACAGTGCTATCATTATTCGTAATTTTTTGACGAAAAATGCAACAAATACCATCCAACAGCCACCGAATTCACCTGATTTGGCTCCCTGTGACTTCTTTCTGTTCAATCGAGTTAAAAAACCATTACGGGGAACGCGTTTTAGCAGCCGAGAGGAAGTAATGGAAAAATCGCAGGAAGCACTGATGGACATACCGAAAACCGAATATAAAAAATGTTTCGAGGATTGGATCAAGCGCTGGCATAAGTGTGTTGCAGTCGATGGGGATTACTTTGAAGGGGACAATATAGATTTAGATGAATAAACTTGTATTTTTAATTTTCTGAATAAATTCCGGGAAATTTTTGATCAAGGTAGTATTTCTATTGCAATAGTCACTGAATGCATTTTCAATGGTCTCAATATCTTAAGCACATGTATAATAGAAAGATAAATTTTTCTGTTGGTATGTCAGCCTTTTTTAACTTTCTCATTTTACTGGCAGAAGACTGCTAAGCTAAAATGCTGGTAATGCCTATATACACTTAGACCTGAACTCACTATAATTTTTGGGTAACAGAAGTTCATGAAAAACCAATATATCTGATTAACCTGGTATAATGTTTTAACCGGCTATATCCAGTGCTTTAGAAAGAGGAAGTGGTAGGCATAATTGAGGAGGGGAAGGGACTGCTGGAAGAAATCCAAAATGGACAGGATGATAGTTGCAGAAAATTTTAATTAACATTGGTATTGTGAAGAGTGTGATTGGGGGAAGAACATTAGGCAAGCGGGGAAGGGGTAGAAATAGTATAGGCAATGAAGGGGGTAGGAAGTAAGCGGAACTATAGAGGGGTTTTCTGTTGTGTTAGATATCAGGTTGTATTTTGTCAGGTCAGGCAAAGTAATTATCGTCGTCCCTATATGTAGCCTGGGTCCATCCGAAAACCACTTTAACCGGTAGATTACCAGTGACTATGGAGAGCTTTATGAAAACTGGCAACTAGAATGTTTTACTAATTGAGACAAAATCCATTATGGAAAATCATTCTAAACTGTGGGTAGTTATAATTAATGTAAGGAAATTTATTTTCGTCCTAATTCACCGTATTTATCTTCACCTTTGGCGAAAAACACTGCCAATGACTACCGGTTGGCCCAAAGGGAAAGAAAGATGGAATATTTGAAACAGCAGTGTGGCTAATACATCTACAGATACTTACTGTATTATAGTAGACTTATGAAATGAGCGATCAGAAAGAGTTAGATTCCAATCGCAAAACAAACCGACACCGATATTTTTCTTACTCATTGTCGTTAACTCAGCGTTTGGCGAATGTAAAATAATGTTCCGAATTTGTGATCGACGTTGTTCTCGAAACGACCAACGCGTCGCAACCATGAGGAGCCAATACGAATGACTCGTACCTCCATCTGTCCCTTTTATCTCTGCCCCCCGCCAACACCGTCCGAGCAAACAGAGAAGACCAGGGGACACATTTTGATCTTCAGTCCTCTGAAATCTCCTGTCCTCTTCGTCCCCCGCTCTCTCTTGCTCCAAACCCTCCCACCCCACCCCGCTCCCGAGCATTTCAGTCTTTCACTCCTACCCTGAACTACCAGCCACCTCCCTTCCATCCTTCCCGCCGGAGAGTAAAATAAGCGCCCCCACCCGATTTTATTTTTCTCTCGTTTTTCACCTCCTCTCCTCCTTCCTGCTTCCACCGATTCATTTTTTACGCCTTTTGTCTGCGCGTTTGATCTTCGCCCGAAAAACAGCTCTGCCCGTAATGGAACGAGAGATAAGGACGGACGGCACTAAATATATTTTGGGACAGAACACACTTTATTTTATAAATACACTTTATTAAAATAAATAAATACATCATATGCGCGCATGCGTCTTCTTGCGCGAGGCTGTACTCATATGTCCGTTTTTGGTATGGATGCTTTGAGTTTCCCTGTTGCCACTGCTACCGTAGGGAGGGACGGTCTGTGAGGAGAGGCGGAGAAAAATGAAATGAATGGGGATGAAATGATGGGGGGTTGGGTAGAAGAATACGCTATTGAGATTCGGAGGTAGGGGTAGTCTTGATGGGAAAGGGAGGGTTGGTAGTTTTGGGACAGGGGAATGAGAGATTCGCAGTAGAGATTTTCGCTTTAAAAAAATGGTCACCCTTTGTAGGCTATGAAGAATGAAAGGAGGATCGAGAGAGAGAGAGAAAAAAGTAGAATGTAAAAGTTAGAGAAAGTAGGGAGGAATGGCGGAGAGTTTAGATGTGAAGTAGGAAATCGAGGCTGAAGATGCAAGATGGTGGTCCCGAAGGTGAATAAGTATGAAATAAGGAGGAAAGGCTTACTAATCTGTTACTATAACTGCGAGAACGTGAAGTAGAGGATGTATTTAAGAGGTGTACATATATGTATATGTGTACGTAAATGTATATGTATTTGTGTATCTCCAGGAAATAGAGGAAAGAGTGCCTTCCTTCTCTTCTTTGAGATAGGCGGCTTGACCAACGAAAATTCGTAAACGCATGAATTTCTTTTCTTTTTTGTGTGTTTCTATGTTTTTGTTTTTATTCGGCAGTGCTAACCTGATATGCATTATTATTCAGATCGTGAGACTTTTACATATTTGGGCAGTTCATTTGTATTAATTCCTTATTTTCTATTGTCTTGTCTATATATTTTCTGTGTGTGTATGCCCCAGGAGTTTTCATAATTAAGGTTTTTACTTATTGGATCTTAAATTGTGTCTCGGTTTAATTCTTCAATTCCCATGAGTTCTACCTATGGCAGTTAAGCGTGTAGTCATTATTTTTCTCTTTATTTTGAGTAGGTGAAATCATAGAGTGTGAAAACGTGCGAGAAGTACATATTTTTTTATTTTTTGAGAATACAGAACAATTAAAAAATGATAACTTTGGAAAATATGAAAGGAAAATTAGAAAGAATTTCATCCACCGTGCCATTGCAAACATGTGTTCTCTGGATGTTTGCAGTGCTTTGCAACGGTTTACAATTCTGTGTTTAAAATGTTTTCATGCGCATTATTCAATCAACTCCGATGGACTTCGATCAATTTGGAAATTTTGGATTTTTTTAAAAAGAATCAAGTTTTTGCTACCGGATTTTTAACGGCCTTCTGTTTAAACGCACTCAAGACTTAAACCAGCTAAATGCGAATGTTTATGTGCTAAGATTTGGAGGAGTGGAGCAGAATAGCGACTTTTATTGTTTTGAACAAATTTGTGTTTATAATTTGGAGAAATAAAATAATAGAAAAGGACAACGTCAGAGACGAATTAGTGGAAATAAAGGCATTTTTGATTCCAAGAAATTACAAATAAATTTTCGGAGGAACTAGAAATAAATTCATTGTGAAAAAATGAAAGTTGTACTTATCAGTTAATTCAATACTCAGTAGAATATGATAACACCATCACCGCGGTAATCAGTCCGAAGGTTGGTATGATGGGTGAGGGTTGAACCTGGTATTAAGATACTGATCTACTATTGAGAACTACAAAAGTACTAAGATTAACAACGCGCAAAATGTACACGTCAGGGTAGGAGTGCTAGATCCTTTCTGCAAAAGGTTTTCCAAGAAGATCTTTTTACCGAAAAATCACATGAACACGGGGAACGAATTTTGGCCCTCCAGTCAGTAGCCCACCTCTCTACTCACTGTACGACCACGTTCCCCGAATACTACAAGATCTATCCCAAAAGTAGTAGAACTGAGTCCATTAAAAAAATGCATTGCTAGAGTGGATAAATTCACTCAATATTCTTCGAATTAGCACCCTTGAGGGTCCATACACCGCTGCAAATTGTATTTCCACGCCTCGTACGCTTTCTGGAAGGCGGCACCCGGAAAGTGGCTAAGCTCCCTCGTCACGGCCTGTTGTACGCTTCCACCGAGCCGTGGTGACGTCCTTTCAGCACGCATTTGAGGAGAGGGAAGAGGGAGAGCGTCACGTTCTCACTCTAACGGGGTGAGGCAACATCAGGGCTGTAGGATGGTTGAAGCATGGCCAAGAAGCTTTTGGTAGATCCGCGTGCGAGTTTCCTTTTGTTCGTCTGAGAGTACTTGCGGCACCAACTTAGCGCACAACAATCTCATGCTCATGTTTTCCATCAAAATTTAATGCGCATCCCTTTTAGAGATGAAAAGGTCATTAGAAGCTATACGAACACTTTATCTACCATCCCTGTCCAACAAAGCCTTCACTCTTGCAAGATCTACGTTACCTTTTGAGGTCGAAAGGCGTCCTGAATCCTGAGGGCGTCTTCAACATCTTCTCTACCCTTCCGGAACAACTTGTGCAACTCAAAAACACCCGATATACACATGGCGTTATCATCAAAAGCTGACTTTAGCGTTTCATGCGTCTCTTTCCCGGTATTACCCAGTATCACGCAAAATTTGATGGCGTAGCGGTGTTAAAGTAACAGGTTAGATGACGGAGTGTAACGATGTTACGTTTTGGAGGTTTCGCAAACGAAGGCTCGGAGCCAACTACCACCGGCTTCCAGCCTTTCTGAGACTTCCCTCCCACCAATCTAACCAGAAAAACCTCCGCCCGGCCGTCCGTCTACATCATGATCATAAATCATGATCTTACAATTAATTTGAAGGACATCGTAATATTCATTATTCACTGTTGTGATATTTATCTATGGATTAGTTACTAATTTTAATTCTTTTTAAAATCAGATTTCAGGATCTTGAAAATTCTTAAAATATTCACTCTCTTTCCCATAAGGGGTACATATTCAATTCGTATTTACAAAGGAATAGGGAAAACTAGTAAAGTCGCGGGAGTAGAAAAGCAATCAAAGCAAGGAAATGAAATGCTATGCTGCTTGCATAGAAATTAAAAGTCCAGGGGAATGGAGGGAGCGTAACGAGATCGGACTGAAGAGGAGTGGTGGCAGCCATTCCATTCCAGGGAATTTAGGTGGTTCGCTTTGTGTGGAACGAATGGGAGCGTCGTTGAGGGTGCATGTACGCATCTGTGTGGGTGTATGTGTGTGTGTATGTGAGAGAGAGGAAGTATCCCTGTATTTTTGGACCCTCCACATGGGGAGAAAAACTAATCGGGAAAAATGAAAAGAATCGTGTGGGGAGGGAGGCGGGGGTTGGGTGAGGAATTATGGGAAGGATGGATTCGGAGTTCTGAGTGAGTGCGGGGTAGAGGAGGCGGGCGATTTTTACGATCGACTGTAGCATTTCCCTTTCGAGCCATTTTTCTTTCGCACATTCGCGTCACAAAAGCTGCGGAATTCCCTCGCGGGGAGTGGGGTGGATGGGGGTGCTATATTATTTTACGTATTTGTATGGCGACCGAGGAACAGGAGAGGATCGAGGGGAAGGGATGAGAGGAAGGATGAGGAGCAGGGGAGAAGAGATTCATCTCTTTCCGGCAAATGTCAGAATTTTCGCTGGGTTGAAAATTTTGGAAAGTTTTACGCTCCCTGGCTTGGAAAGAATTCTTTTTCGGACGGTTTTGTTTTGGTCTTTTCGCGATATGCTGCCGCTTCCAGCATTAGATCCTTTCTTGTGGAAAAAATGTCTACTCCCCCGAATGGCCTTTTTGGCGGAATTTTGTACAAAATACACTTATTGAAGAAAAAAGATTATCTTGAAAGTTTATCTGCAAAGCAATCATTTTTGTGACTATTCATTTGCTTTGAGAACAGTGGAAATTTCCGAATGAGTTGTAAAGGAATAAATGCGCGCAGAAACCATGAATTTTAAACTGCCTATTTTTAAGGGATCGCCATAGGTAGGGCGTTGGTCTGTTTTGAATTTTTTTACTCCCTGGCATCCAAAGTTATTTCCAGATGGACAACCATGGTGAGTTAGCAATAACTCTAAGCAACGGTAGTCTTTTTGTACAAATAAATTAACATTTTGGTTAGATTTTCATTTTCGTTCGTTAGTATAAACTGTTCACGAATCGATTTCTTCGTGAAATTGAAACTGGATTTCATATTGATTAAAATATTATATTTATATGTATTATAATCTACAGGCGCAACTTTTCAACTTTTGAAAAGCACTCATCAGAAGAATCTAACACCGTGAATTATCTTGGAAAACTAATTGAGTTATATATCAATGCAACTGTTTAACTTAAAAAGGGAAGTTTTGACTCATTGCCGTAAATGTAAAGTGAGGTTATTCATGATTTTCCTAAGAAAGTATTCTCATACATATTTATCTTGACGGTTAAATTCTTACCAGCAAAAATCCCACAAATTAAATGGAAAAATTGAATGTATGATTCTAATGGAACGTGAACTTATGGTGACCCCTCGCGCCGAAAATCTTTGTCATAGATTGACCGCATCATTTCTTCAAAAGTTGATTATAATGTAAGGACATCATGGTACCATTAGTCCAAATACAACGTTTTATTCCATTTACATAGAGATTTCGGCATCAGACTCTCTTCCGCCTTGGTAGTCGACTGAAGATATTTTGACGTTTTTTTGTCTCCTATCTCCAAAATAACCACGAATCTTTCCCAATTTCCCGAAAACTGTATGTATATATATATATATATATATATCTATATATATTTGACTATATATATATATATATATATATATATATATATATATATATATATATATATAGTCAAATATATATATATATATATATATATATATATATATATATATATATATATAGTCAAATATATATATATATATATATATAGTCAAATATATATATATATACACTATATATATATAAATTCTCTCTAACAAGTTAACAACTTTATAGGACAACCTGAATATTGGATTTATTCGCTATAGATGTAACATTTTTTTTACCTTAAGAAACTGAAGTTCAGCGTTGGCATCATTTCCATCAGTTCACATTTTCTTATCACCTCCAATACCATAAAAACATTTTTTTCGTGATTAATGTTCTCTAGCGTTCGCCAAAGTTGAATTTCTTGGAAAAGAGTGAAGCCATTTCCTGTTCCCTCGATCCATTGATCTCTCAAAGTTTCGAAAGTGCTTTACGTATAGAATTCGATTGCCGTAGTCGTTGCTTAACCTTAACAATTTTAATTTCGGAAACGTTGAGTCCGCAACTCATCTTGTACTCTCTCATTGTGCAGCCATATTCATTTCGAAACATTCCAAGTATCGAAACATTTCCGTTTGCCTCGTTGGATGCATCGTGAATCGCGACCTATCTCGTGCCAGCCCTCTTCCTCCAACACTCATTCCTTTTCATACTTCGTGTTTTTTCCATGAAAGGCCCGAGAGAAATGTCTTCTCTGGCGATTACTCCGATCCTTCTGGCAGATATATTTCCTGCACTCCTTTCCCCTTCCAACTCCCACACCCGTCCTCCCCTCTAATTCTCTCCCCCACCATTCATTTCCACTGCCTCGCTCCTACGTCTGCATCCCCTTTGGCATCCTCCCTTCTGCACACCCCTCTGTCCAGCTCACCCTCGCGCACTCAAATCCAATCCCCTTTTCCTGGCATGCACGCGTCACCCTGGAAACCGAACTTCGCTCCGGAATGACGCGTGGAGATGAGGCGAACGTTTCCGTTTGGAATTTATGGCCGAGATAACGGAAAGACCTCGCCGGAGCCCACGGCGATGCCGGCGCGCGGGCTTTCTGTCTGTCAGTGTACGTGTGTGTGTGTGCACCGCGAGGGACCGGAGTCAGGGATGGGATTTGCAGGAATTTTCTCCCCCCTCCCGAGGAAAAACGAGAAGAGGGATTTTCCGATGCTGGCAAAAGAGATGTACGACCGGAGAAAAGTGGGAATGTAAATACGTCCACGTCCTCCGCTCTTGCATTTCCAGAGGGAGGCGCCATTTGTACGGCCGGGCGCCTGGAACGACTGCCAGGCAGTACTGCGTCGACTCTTCTGAGTTTGACGTGGACTCCTCGTGATGAGCCACGTGTTCTCTCCTTGCTCCTGGTTCCGATACAAAGATTTATCATGAGGTTAAAAACTTGGCAAGCCCTTATGTACACTTCGGACAGAACTCTTGTTTTAAATAACTTTGGATTGATTTTTTGTAAAAATGTCACACGATAAAAATATGAATTGATCTAGCGGAGTAAATGTCATGCGACTTTTATTCTTGAGTAAATTTTCGTTAATTATCTCGAGAGAAAAAGAGCATTCAAATAGTGTCAAGAATTGGTTCTTGTACAATGTGTAATAATATGCGTTATAATATTTCAAACGTCATCGTACTCGTGGTCCCTCAACGAAGAAAGAAAGAATATTGCTTTTACAATTTAGAAAGTTGAAATTTTTGATCCTCTGCAAAGTCTCGTTCTAGCCCCTACTGACAATTTGCTGGAAATGATAATTCACTTAAATTTACTCATTACTATGACACTTTACACTAAAATCCATGAGTTAAATTTTGAAACTCTGATGGCTTAATTATCCTTTAGATTTATTCATAATAACTTCGAAAATTAGTTTTCACGTTATCATGTAAGTATGTTAAGTTTCGTTTAGTTAAAAATTTCAGGTGGCATAAAAATACTCTAAATTCAGTATTATTCCCAGTAGTCTACCGTTTAAGGCAGGACTTTGATGAACTCTGGGATTTAACAGTGTTGCATTTCCAAGCCCAACCTTGCACTAAATGTCCGAACATGAAATCACAATTTTTTTCCTGCTTTCCTCTCTTTTCATTCTAGGCCTAGTACGTCTTTCTTTATTTTCCTCTCCATCAAGTTTATTTTGCAACTCTTCTCTATACCAACATCCATACTTTTAAGCCCA
The DNA here is from genome assembly GCF_022747635.1 of Hetaerina americana. Classification (NCBI taxonomy): domain Eukaryota; kingdom Metazoa; phylum Arthropoda; class Insecta; order Odonata; family Calopterygidae; genus Hetaerina; species Hetaerina americana. Next base: position 18,433,890 of record NW_027286874.1, on the reverse strand, counting down.
TAAGATTCAATGCAGATTTTGCATATTCATTAATTTTCTGCAACTTACCTGCAATTTACCTTCATTGTGCCGGGTTTCTGATTCCTTCAGAAAAATTAATTAATCTTTTCAACTTAAATTAAAGCTATTTTTAGTGGACTATGTAGAACTCCCATTAAAATGGAAAATTTAGTCAAATGGCAATATGTAACATTTGCAGTTAAGTAATTCTGTTTGGTTAGGGTGAAACCTTCAAAATTTAATATGCCAATCAGATTCCTTTCTAAACATTCTCTAATATTTTGGGAATTGCCCAAAGGAACTTTGTCCCAGAACTATTTTATTGGAAAATATGGCAATATCAGTGTTCATACGCTGTTGTCGCTAATCGCATCTTGAATAATATAGTTAAATGAATTCAAATGTACAAAACATATTTTTGAAGTCGGCTTGTCTTTTCCAGTGACAGTTTTCATGGCAGTATTTTGCTTGTTCTGTTTAGTCTTCCAATGGAAATATTACAAGACCCTTAACATTTGTTTGCACTAAACGACTCCTCTTAAGAGTATTTTAAGTTAAGCGATTCAGTATTTTCAGTATTCCATTCCATGGAAAGTGATTAGAGTAATGCTTCAGATACCTCCATTACATCAAAATCTGCGTCTGCGTAATGCTGCTTAAAATTCACAAGGGAATGCGTTTTGACAAGAGGCTAGAGAGAAAGTGTGACAACTAAGGAATGATAGAAAGTTGAAAATTCAAGCAATTGGAAGAGAGCCTTTCGGGTTCCCATTGCAAGTGTCTTGCCAAGGAAGAGGTTATGTTCTTGACCACTTATATCAATTGAGTACGTTATTAATGATTTTCAGTACTTCTAAAAAGGACTTAATATAGCTGGGTTAATGCGTTTCTCTCAGGTTTAATCGAATATTAATTGATTGATTGATTAATTGATGTTTCATTCAATTAAGCTGCAATATGAGTGATAATAATTAGGAAGAAAATGTATCAACCGAAGAAAGACAGTAAAGAAAATGTCAGAAGAAATTGAAGCGGCTATATTCTCAGAATATTTTCGCGGAGGAAAGTATGGGGGGGTAAAATAAATTGAGGAGGAGCGAATATCTTACATGCATGCAAGGCTGTGCTGATTGAGAGATGGAGGGAGGAGGATGATGGCCAGAGGGAAGACGTAAAGGAATGAGAGAAAGAGAGAGAGAGGCAGATAGAATGGCAGAGTGAGACTAGTGAAGGAGCGGAGGAGGTTTTTAACTGAGTGGACATAAGGAAAGGAGAGGGGAAGGAGAGCATTTTTGAGGAGTGGCGGGGGTGAGGGATGTTGGGAATTAGGTGGAGGAGGGAGGTGGATGGGTTTGGAAAGGGACGGATGGTGGGGGGATGGGTTGCGGAGGGAGTTCCGATGCGGATGCGTTTAAGATGGAGACGATAGATGCGAGGGCACGACGCTCTCAAACGACGCGAGAAATGGAATGGTAGAAGGAGAAAGAGGAGCGAGAGAGAGGGTGGCCTTTATATAGGCGGGCGGCGGGGGATGGGGAGGGAGGGGCATTGGCGGCGGCGGCGGTTTGGGGCGAATGAGCCAGTAGCGGTGGAATGAACTGCCGCGGAGGGGAGGTTGAAAAGAGGTGGGTTGGGTGGGGGTGGGCATGGATGGGTTGGACGGGAGTGAGCGAGGAGTGCGGGCGTGGAAGGAGGTGGGAGTGAAGGCGGGAGGAAGTTCTCAGTGATGGAGCTTTGAAGTAGGAGACTGTTTTTCTTCAAAAGAAACATTTTTCGGGCCGTCAAGAACATGGAAGAAATATCTTGCCAAAATTTCATCAACGAGTTCCCATTTTCTGTTGTTACACATGTCTTCTTTGGCAATATCCAAAACCATTAGCCTCTTAAAAATATAACGTGGCTTTAGAGCAGTCGTCTCCATATGTGTTCATAGTTGCTAGGCAGTTCCAACTCCATTCACCGCTCATTTCTCTCGTCAAAATATTCGCATATAATATTCTAACTATTTATAAAAATATAAAATGAAGGAAGATAACCGAGTTAATCAGCAGGTAATCAGTTTACGTATCTGTTTACTGGAACGAGAGAAGACAATATCATTTAATTCCCGTTAATATTTTTTGAATATTGGACTGTTTTGAATATCATCCTTTCCATAAGTGGAGGTGTAACGCACACAAGCACATGTTATCCACGCTTTGCTCTTTTAGGGAAGGCATTTTCTGGAGAATTCAAGATCTCTAAAGGTTTTCGGTTACAAAGGAAACCATATTTTTGCTGATTTATTCCGTACCTAATCTCACTTATTTTACGTCTCTCGTATTTAGCCACGTCATATATGTTCGTCCGTCCCTGAGGCTTCAAATACTCTTTGTATTCAACCATATTCAACCTTCATTTTTTACCATTTGCTCTTCTCTCTTCTGTTCGGTCGTTAGACTTATATCTACGTACTCCTTTAGCATGACCAAAATGGCGGAGCACACTTTTTATACTTGACTCTTACTAGTTCATCTAACCGTCTAATCCGCATTCTTTGAGAACCTAATCATTAATCAACCTATCACTCCTATTTTCACCGTAAACATTGCTTGAGAATCTCATAGCCATGGAATTCAGCCGACATTTAATCTTATCTTGGCATACCCAAGTTTTGCTTCCGTACGAGAATATGAGGACTACGGTTTTACACAAGTAACTTGCCATTTTCTAGCAACTTTTCTGCTGAAATTCATCCGGCTTTTGATCTTTTAATCTATGCCATCAATTATCACAAGCATTCCTCCAAGGTATGCCAAATCAATCACAAGTTCAATTATTTCCCCTTTATAGTAAGTATGCAATCATTATTCCCATTCTCGTGGTAAAAATGAACTAATTTCCTTTAGGACGCATTTACTTTCAATTTTATTCTCTCTGTTACCAAGCTTAAGCTCTTTAGCGTACCCGATAGATCCTGAACACTTTATGCCAAAGCACTGCATCACCGACGTTGAGAAGAATGGACACATCCACATATCCAACGCTATATACTATGTTACCCATGCCTACATTTCTCTCATATTTATCCATTGAAACATTAACAGTCACTGCACTTCGAATTCTTTAATCATTACAAGGTTTATCAAAATAATTACTTATGATCCCATTCACGCTTGCGGAACTACGCCATCACCGCTATTTGCAGCATTTATTCTAAAACCTCAAAAGTTTTTATATTATGTAATATTATTATTTGAAAAGCCATAAAATGATGTAAAATATAAACAATCTGTTCGTGGATTAATTTCTCTCAAATGTGTTTTTTTAAATTGAACATTCGTTATGACATAATGCCCTTGTTTCACTCAATGACTTATTATAAAATATTGACGTAATACGCTTGTAACGCTTACAAATTCTTTACTATTTTCGTGTCTTTCTTTTAAGACTGCCAATACAAGACGCTCATATTTCCTTGCATTATCACTCTTACTTATTCACTCTATGCTCTTTGATATTTCCACAACTTTTATCGATTTACCTGTCGTTTGCCGACACCAAATCTACATACCCTATGTAGTTTATTTTTCGTGCCAATGAAAGATATGTGCACGAGTAAAAATTATAAAAATTTACCTTTGAATAAACAACTGACTTGTTTAGAATTAAATATGCTCGATTCATTCAGATGGTTTCCTAGGCATCAACTGTTGGATAGTCCTATTTTTATCCTTAGTTATCGTCTTGAAAAAATTAAATTTTAGTTAAAAAAGATAACGAGTGACTATATAGGTTAATATAGGGATACATTTTATGTAACATAGCTATTGTAAACAGTTGAAATTGTGGTATAAAAATTAAATCGACTGTACTGCCAGTGGAGACGTGGATCATAATTTATGACATATACACAAAAAGAGCCTTATTTTTCATCCATATTTTCAGTCATCAAAATTAATTCCATCTGCTTTGAATATGCGTGTATTTATGATCACGTATGTAGTTCAACTAATTTTGTTCTTATTAATTGTAATGCACCAGTTGGTGAACCCATTCTTTATTGCATAGTTGAATAAAAAATTTTTTTACGGGATTAAACCTTGAATTGAGACATCGTGTAACTTCTGCGGACGTTTAATAATTAAACTTCACACGTATTGTTTGGCTTATAGTCACAATCATGCTGCGATCTGTAAGAAATAGATATCTAGTTGCTTTGAGTGTATAATTCTTGGAAAAAATACACCTTACTCGGCCTCCTTTCTGGAACACAGCAGATTCTTTGCTAGGGAGCAAATATACCCTTTTTGTTTCCTGGATTCATTTCTGCCTTCTCAAGTCGCCGACGATAGAAAAACAATGGCTTCCTTATAAAAGGTTTCTCACGCAAGCTCCTCCGACTGGTATTCATTTCAGTGGGGGTATCACGTGATTAAAGATGGCGCTGAGTGACGGAAAGGAATGAAAATAAGGCGAATGCATGAAGAACGTTTGAAAACATGAAAGAACCGCCGGCGGTTATTTGTTTCTTCGTGTGAGAGAGTGGGATAGAGAGAGAGAGCAAGAGAGAGAGAGAGAAACAGAGATAGAAAAAATTATAAGGAGCGAGCGCACGACGGCACTGTGAACTGAGAAATGTTTCATTTGCGTAGAACAAGGATTGATGATGGCCGAGGAACGGCATTGAGGGATTAAATGAAGGGTTCAAAGATATATTGGTTCAAGAATCCCGACTTGGGTCTCATACGCTACTAGAAATTCCACGCGGAAGAATGTGTGATGCCTTGGAGATATCTTCCTTTCACGTCGTTATGAGGAGTCGGCATATTCATCAAAGGGCATAATTAAATAGTTTATCGTTTGGAAACAAGATGCTTTGAAACATTTACTGCGAAGTATCATTTCCCAGAGAAATACATTCAGGCGCCAGGATAAAATGTGCGAGTTATTGGGAATAGTATATCACCCTTGCGTTCACCCATCATGATTTTAATTATTAAGTGAAAATAAATGTAAGCGCGGCGATTGAATTATAAGAGAAAAGAGTATAGATTCTTTTTTTTCTGCTCTCTGACTTTCGCTAAGTCACAGGCAATTCTCTTATGCATGCTTCTCTATGTCTTGTTACAAAAGATGCTTTGTATTACATTTATTTTTCATACCCAAATATCTACCATGTTATTTTTCCCCAACGTATTACTATTCCCGACGATAATACTGAATATTTGTGGCTTCCTCCTTTTATTTTGAAGTCACAAATACATAAATATATTACATTATTTATTACCAATAATCATTTACATCATGTAAACTTTTCACTCTAGCTAATCCAGGTGTATCACATTCGAAAAACTTTCATTTCGTAATAATGATGAAGTGGGTCTTTTTCAATAGTTGTGCGGGTCACAAAACCTGGAAACTCAAGCATTCGATAGCGAATAGCCACAACATACGTGGTAATAAACTCCAATATTAAAAAACGCTGATTAGTTGTTGACCAAAAAGTTCATCTGAGAAGGGATAAAGTAAGATATTTCGTAGATGAAGTTTTCCTTCTCGTTCGCTAAGCTAAAGCCCTACATATTCATTGAATTCTATATCCGGAGTGAATTTTGTGTCAGTTGGAAAATTTGTACAAAGGCAATTCAGTAGACTTTGACGCCTAAACTTAGAATCGCGGAAAATACCGATTTTGGCTGGTTAATGTAATAATTGTACCAGAGATCGTGGTGATTTCGAATTAGTGAACCTTGTACGATGATTTTGAATGAGAGGTATCCGCGTCGTATCTGCCAACCGCAAAGGGATATTACGGCGATCCGAGGAAGTGAGGCTTTTTCAATTACCATCTACTTTAGAGGCGGAGTACTCAACTAAAGTAAAGTTCAACTAAATAAGAAGTGTAATTTGACATTTGTGAAAGTGTCAAGTACGCTATAAAATGCTATTGAATCGTCCAAAGGAATATTTTATTTCATTTTTAATGGGCAACAAAACTATAGATCACATTTAAATTTCAATCATTGCTTCAATGTATAACCTCTATTTTTTATATTGGTTTTATTCTAGTATTTCTGACATTTGTAAAACAAAGGGTTACGTTTACACAAAGACACACGAGCAACTTGTGTTAACCTGATGCTTAAAATTTTCAATTAATATGTAGATGTACAGGAAAAACTAAAAGAAAGTATAGGTTGATGTCACATTAACACTGTGTGTTGGTGAACTATTCGAGCAAACGGAACATTTACTATTCACAGGATAAAGGAGTAACAATAATTTTATGGATTTTACTACTTCCAACGTGGATCATACTCGTACTCACAATTTTTTAACAAGAGAAAGAGCGGTACTATTGGTAGATTTTTATTGCGATTAAAGGGAAATTTTAGGCACTCGGTGTCCCAATTGTCCCAAAATTTCATTAGCACTGATTTGTATCGTTTAACTCAGGATGGGTAATACTCAATCATTCTCGCATTGGTAGTCAGTCATCGTTAATTTCACAGATTCCTTACCATGGATGATATTTTTAGCTCTCGTTGCACGGTCCATATACGGTGCAACTTTGCAGAAATTAAAGTAAATTTGAGGAGAGTGAAAATAGATGAAAATATAATCGTTTAAATGAATATACTTTGTAACTTCCACACAATTTTTATTCGTACTACCGGTTTCAACGCAACGGCGTCATCATCAGGTACAAACATTTTTCGGGCACAGGGTTGTATATATATGCACTTTTCGGAAAGGAATGTTGGGGGAGGGTGGGTGGGGTGAATGGCTAATGGGAAGGAGAGGGGTTAGGGGGGGGGGGGTTAAGCCGCGTGGCTGGCAGGTAAAGGTCCGTTGGCGGGGGGGGGGAGGGAAGGTGGCATGGGGGAGGTGAAAGAGAAAGGAAGTTTTTGGGGTGAGCTAAATGAGGAGGTTGGAGGAGGGTAAAAGAGGCATGATACAGGGGTTTTTTGGCACATGTTATTTCCTGAAGGAGATTTCCAAAATTGGTGAGTGATTTTCAAATAAAATTTCGTTGACCAAATGTCCACTCTTCATGTGTCTTCTTATCTCCAGTTCTTCCCATTTGTCCATTCTTCTTCCCTTTTCCAATCAATTGTGTGGAAGTTACAAAGTATATTCATTTAAACGAACATGAACCTCCACAAAGTTGAGCCCGAGACCATAGAATTCATCGAAAATATAATATTTAATAGAGATATTTTTGTCTCATTGTTTACAAGAAATTAAATTATAGGTCCTTACATCTTCTAAGGTGAATGTTAATTAGCCCTCGTTAATTGTCGCTCGTGATGCTCATGTATTGCAATTAGGGTTTGGAAAGGGTAGTTAAAATTTACATTTGAAATACATTTGACAGTCGTTTTCATTCCTCTAATTGCCGATAAAAGAAGATTTTATAAACTAAAGGAATTCATTAGTTAATAAATAAAATGAAAGAAAACTAAGTTCAAACAAAAGAAGTAAAATTCTTTTCATTGTTGTTTAGCAATTGAATTTCTTTGCATTTAGAAGTAGTGGAATTCCAATGAATGAATGCTAAGCCCAATAATATCAAAGTGCATTGACATTCATGTCTGACTTGAGTTCAAGCAGAAAATACCTAATAAGAAATGAGTCATACTGGAGGTAGAAGCGAAATTTTATATTTTTGATTTCAGTTTACAAATATTTCATTGGGTGATAAAATATCCTGAGATTAAATGCAAGTTTGGAAGTGTAAAAATAGAAACAGAACGAATAAAGGAAAAGGAAAAAAAATGTTTTTGTTAGGAATTGAACCTTAGATCCTTTGGTCATGCAAGAAGTAGCATCGTTTACATCCAAGTATTTTATAAGCAACATTTCCTAATACCTAATTATAATAATCCATATAGAAATGTTACAGTGGCACCGTATGACAAATATATATTCAGTAACTATTTTTTAAATTAAATTTAGTTTTTAAAAATCGTGTAATCACGTCTTAATATAGTTAGTTATATAAAAACTAAAGGAAATAATTTATTATTAAAATATCTTTAAAAATTTAAGAGCTAGGCTTCGAGGTTTCAAATTTTTCGTTTGTACATTTAATTACTGACGGCCCTGAAAAAACAAACGATCAAAGGGAAATGTATATGCGTCCTTATTACGATAAGATTACATGAAACTTGACAGGTGGCAGTGTAAGGTGAAAGAGAAAATACCATTTGCCTTACCTAAATCTGACGCATATTGAGAACCCTGTTTGCGTAGGATATCATTTCATCGAAAGCTGAATGACTACTTGTCTCGTATTACTACTCTTTCGCCTTCTGGGCCTAAGTCCCCGAAATTTCGGTCTCCTCAGTTCGTCCTCATTCTTGAATTTCAAGTAGTTTTCACGGAGAAATGACTTATCTAGCTTCCCCCTCTTTTTCTTTCCCTGGTTCGACAGCAGCGACCGTATTTGAAGAGCAACGTAGAATCACCTCCACTGTTCGCATCGGGATTGAAGTGAAGGGGCGAAGGGGATAGGAGAAGGAGTGGGAGTGTGGTTTCGGAGGTGGGTGGGAGAGGAGTGGGAGGGAAAAGATACCCACTCGTGGACCTTCGGATGGACTGCGTGAGATGGGAGGGGTGGGAGGAAGAGCGAAATCGCCATCTAGACGTGGTCATCTCCCGCCGGCCACCGCACTTGGATATTTCCAGCCTCACTGCCCACTGTATTTGAGGGTGCCTTCCGAAGTATTCCTCTCTGCATCCGCCCCCCTCCCCTCTGAACCACTTCTCCAGCCCGCCCACCCTCCGCGCTTCTCTCATTTCTCCCACTTGATCAGAGCGCTGCGATATGTTCAAAAGATATTCAATATGAAAACAATAAAATAAACAAGCTCCGCATCAAAAGTGGCTCGTTTGTGAGCTCGGTATTTGGTTTGGGGAGAATTGGGAAGCGAGTCCAGAGAGGGATGAAAGAGGAGTGGGAAGGATGGAGGGAGGGAGGTTTCGGTTTCGGGAAGGCATGCGAGTGGAAGCGGAGTGGGTTCCGGAGGATAGGGGGGAATTGAGGGAGAAAACAAAGCAATCAGATCCCTTCGTTTCCCGGGGCATTCTGTAAGCGTCAGGGAGTGAGAGAGGAGAGCTATCCGGGACTGGAACGGACTTCAGTCCGATCTATCGGCGGTTGATCTTGGACTCTCCGGAATTTGGGGATTGGGAGGAAGGGAGTGAGAAGGGGAGGAGTAGGTGAGATTGGAAGGTTGGAGGGGAGGTGGAATACAGAGAGAGAAAGAGAGGGGAGGGTGAAAGCAGGAATGGAAAAGGGACGGCGTTGAGGTTCAGCGTACGGTAGGGTGGGGGAGTGTGCGAGGAGAGGGTTGGAAGAATTGCCCCGCCCTCTTTTCTCGTCCCTCTGATCTGTTCCCTCGTTCCCCTCCATCCTCCCTGCTCCTCTTTTACCTTGGCTGCTCATCCGCCTCGCAGCGAAGGATAATTGGAGGCGGAGACCCACTTGTTCTCTCTTTGCTCGACTAGCGTAGGCGTATCGGATGGCGTTTGTTTCCTTGTCATTTTGAATGCGCCATCTAGATCCACCTTGATCTTTCTGTATAACCAAGGTTTATGGTGGTGATTATACGTATCAAAATAAGCTACTGTGAAGATTTATTCCCACTTAATTGCAGGATTGGTTTCTTCAGCCTTTTGACGCCAATGTGTCAGTTCTCTCGGCATTCTTACCTCACGGGATAGTGAGAACAATGCCCTCAGTATCGTGATTACCATTACCAAATATTGCACATCTTCTTCAGTAGAGCATGAAGCTTCATTATTTCATAATGACTAATCCAAGTTTCTGAGTCATTACGTCAGTTTTCGGCAAGTATCGACATCGTCATAATAATGAATGAATGAACTTTTCCACTAAATATTTGGAAGAAGAAAATAGATTTGGTAATAGAAATATCTTATTTGTTAATTATTATTTTCGAATTTCACCATATAGCACCTGAAACTACGTAATCTGTTAATTTATACCGTTAAATTTACGATAAATGTTCGTTGAATTATTCAAATCTCCAATATGGAATTCTATCAACAATTATTCCTCTCTGTTTGAACGTTACAATACTGGAAGGTAAATTCCAAGAAACTGCTGGATATGCAGCGACAGTAACTTTTAACGTAGTCATCCGCAATATGCGCATTTCAATGCAACAATTTTCAGAGTGTAAAAATCATTCACCTTGACCGGGATTCGAACCCGAATCCCTCATGTGCGCCCGAGAACTTAAGCCAATGAAGCATTCTAGGCTTTAAAGGAAAAAGATGTGACGTAATACTGCGAATGTAAGTTTCACATCGAAGAGGCTATTTCAATGATATTTTATCACGAGCGGTGATTATGCCAAAACCGGTTTCCTGAAGACGTTTCATTTTGCGTATGCAATGCTGACTATGGGTATGACCTGAAGTAATTTCTTCGATTCAAGTACAGCAATAATTAAAGACTGAGTCAAATTGTGTAAGATCTTACTAACTTTTCAATTAAATGAGGTGAAATAAAGATGAATGAGATAAAAATAAGCTCTAAGCGACACCGTAATCCTTTGTTTCTTTCCTGTAGCTGCGAGCATCCAGAGTGAACAATGTTTCGCCCCAGGAGGTCTCATAACGTTGGCAACCTAAGAATCTTCCTTCCAGAAGCGAGGACACCATTGGCTGCAGGTAAGAACATCGCATGCAAATGATCAAGTGCCTGTTCTAAAACACGATTTATAGCGCATTCGCTTGTCACATATCCTGCAGGAATGTTCCTAATTTACACGTGGGTAACGTTCGATAATTCTCAATGACTTCGATTTCATTTGGCACAATTTTATGATTCCTCATGATTAATTGTGACAAAATAAAACTTTGTAAATTCTTCTTTGTATGTATTCACAGTTCTATTTTTACACCATCAATTTTTTCTCTATCAAAGTCTTCTAAAACTTAAGCAAATTAAGCGATATTCGTTCCTATTATTAGATTTAAGCGTATGTACGTATTTCTCTTTTTCCTGATGAAATTCCTTTGAAATGATTTCTCTTTGACGGAAGATAAATTTTGTTCACTTCCGTTATCATGTTTTATTCCATTTTTCATACGAAATCAATCCTACCCACCAGGTAAACATTACAATAATTAAACCAAATATCGAGATTTCAATTTTACTTAGAATTGAATTAATAATGTGTAACTTTGTTTATCGTTGTTTATTTAAACATGTCTGATAGTTTTCAGTTTAAATGTTGTCCTCATTCATCTTCTTAGTATTAAACTCGTACACACTAAGTGCATTGTAAAAAGGAAAATCTTAAGTCGATGTTTCAGATAGATAAGTTTGTCCTTCAGTTTACTTTATATCAAAAGACTGACCGTTGTTGTTCCTGTGAATGTAAATTCTTTATTAAAAAATATTGATGCAATTTAAATCGATTTAGGAGATCATTAGGATACTGTAATTCAGAAATAATTTTTCAGTGTAGAATTTCCTTAGCGCCGTTCTCTTTCAGAAGGATTGTCTCGTCACTTCAGAGTATGACTTACTGTTAGCCATTATGTTCTAACACCTCGGAAGAGACCCATCGATCTTCTGCGAGGAGGTTAATTTTCGTATTCGCGGCATAAAATGGAAACGCCCTTTTCGCCGCCTACGATCACAGCAAAGCAAGGCCCTACGATGAAATGCGCACTCCTGTACGAATCAACTCTCTTGCTCTGTCCTGAGTCAAGCAAAGAATTTTTGTGTCAAAAACGAAAACTTCCAATTATAAATCGAGACTCGCATTATCGATCATTCTTTCAGGCCCTTCTCTGGGCCACCGTCAGCTCGTCCGCATGCGTTGAAAATACACTTCAGGGATGACTTCCGTCACAAGGACGGTGACATATGGAGGGATAAATGATTTATAGTTTTGACCCCGGGGAATGGAGTGACGTGCCATTATACGGAACCGAAGAGCTCGTAGATGGTGTACTGCGAGAGATGCGGTGGTATGGGGGATAGGGGAGGATGGAAGGACTAATCTGGGAATAGTATGTCGTCTGTCTGAGTTGGCCAATGAGTCGACCTCTTGTCTTTGCAGGCTGCCCTGGCCTCACCCTATGCTCTTCCCTCCCGCTCACTCTTGAGAACACACTTGGTAGGATACGGTGGCGTGTTTGGGTATCCTTAAGCTGTCGCCTCGCGACCGAGAAATCAATCGATCAACTACGAAACCCGTCTCCCTCCTTTCTCTCTTCTCCCACATTTTACCATCCTTCCCCTTCACCACCACTGCCTTCCATTTCGTCGCTAACTTCTTTCTCTGACTTTCCTCTGCCCATTACGAAGTCCTCACTCCAAGCCGCATTCTGCCACTTAGAAAAAGGTTATTTTATTGATATAATTTTTCATAATAAAATTTTTCCAGCATAGATTGACGTGCTTCATGTGGCAATATTTTTATCTTCATTTTCTCTTCTCCTTTCGTGATATACTGAAGTTGTGGAAAAAAATGAAATTGCCAAACCCCTTAATTGCAAACTTTCGAAAATGAAACGGGGAATTTTAATAATGTTTGGCATACGACTGTCTGCATGTTGAAGTACGTGCGATTACATTTTATTTCTTTCTAATTTAAAATGTGTGCGGTGGTTTTCCGTACAAAAAAGTACCGTCTCTGCAATTCACGCTGTATTTGAGAAATTGGAAGGATTCAAGTACTTGCCATGCGGGAGGTTGTCAAAGAACCAACTGGTCAGAAAAAAAATTGAGTTAGAGAAATAACCTACAACTTAGAATCAAGAAAGGACGGGGTATGTTTGCAAGCTGTATTCTAGTGTCGTCAGCGTCCATGAGCAGTCCAAAGCGTTCCGTGTCGAGCGATTGTATCTCCGGCCGGGTGACTGTGTTCCACTCGCGACGCGGCTGTTTCTTTTTTTCGCTCCGAGAGGCATGCACTCATGCTATAATGCGCCGTTTTGTCGACCTACGGTATGTACAAGAGTTTTTCTTTGGTTGCGTGAGCATGGAGAAGATACCCCCCCTGTGACTGAGAAACGTGACTCATTCAGACGGGCGCTTGAATGTGTCGCCAAAGCCGGAGATCATTCGGGGAACAAAAATTAAATTCACGAGCATAACCTTCAAAATGCAGATCTAGACGTTCACATGCTTCATGCTCGGTTGAATTCTTATTCGTTGCCAGCAATTTGAGGGAAAGCTGTTACTTTATCAGAGAGCGGATGGGCAAGTTGACGAGTACAGGGATCTTTTTTATCTAATTTACATTATAAAGAAATTATTATCGACCAAGTTCATTTTTTTCGCATAAATACTTAGAGATTGTCTCTAATGAAAAATAATCCGCAATGGGCGATTTTGAAATATTGTTGCGCTGAATGAATTTTCTTATCTTCGGTGTTTTCCATGGCAGCCTGGTCTCATCTACCTTATTCTCCAGTACAACTGCACTGGTGCTTCTGATTTCGCATTTGGCTTCCGGAGCCTTAACTGCGATATGATACTCCTCTCTTTGCTTAATCTAAACGTTGCATTCCTGCCAACCATTATTTTTCGGATGTCCTTTCTCTTTGATTTTACGATTCCTGTCCTTTCTTGAGCTATTTTTTCGCGTGGCCATATCCTTCTTATGTTTCTGGTACCAATGCTTCTCCTGACTTCACCCTCAGGTTCATATCCTTATGCTGTTAAATAGATGTCACTCTTCTTGCCCGTTCTTTGTTAAATTTTATTTTCATTCTTACCTTCCTTAGTATATCATCAATCCATCGCTATTTTCACTAATCATCTTATTTAAAAATTCTCTAAGCGACTAGTTTCAATCTAACATAAAAAATTATCCTTATTTTTGCCTTTTTCAGTTTCCCACTCACTCCCAAGTTAAGTAAGTTCTATGGCCCCGCCCTGCATTTCCCCTCATTTACTAATATTTCCCTATCAGTAATTACCTCCTGATATTATTAATGAGTACTGTTGGAGAAGAAATATATCCAGGAATATTTCAACGGGATAATGCTATCAAGCAGATATCGTGGTTATTGTTTTAACATTCCATGGCATATCATGGCTGAAATGTCCTTTCTGCTAACTTTTGTCTCACTAGCAGTGGGATAAAGTTTGTAATTTTACGTTACTAACATTTATGTTATTTTCAATGACAGATTGAGGCATGATAAGAGTTTGATGCTAAATTAACTCTAGCTCAACCTCAGATAGGTCAAAATTAGCTTCGGTTAAACTTGATTGAGAAATATTGACTCGATAAAAACGAGAACGGCAAAAAGCAAAGTTCTTATTCAGGGGTATAGATGGTTAAAGTGTTTTTTATTTTGAAAAAAATCCAGATTTATGCTGAATAAGGACATGACATATCGTAAAACTCACCAAATTGAGGGATGTTTCGAAAAGGTATGTCTATAACAAATGTATACATGCACAAAACAAAAGATGTCATCTCAATTTTTCAACTGTTTATTTGGGGATGTGGAGAATTGTTTAAAAAAAATTTTCTTTTATATTGAGATTCTGATATTTGGATCGGCTGTTCTTTGGCTGAAAACGTGTTTTTAATTTTTAACAGAAATTTTTAATTAAATCGTTACAGAAGAAGCAACTATAATTTTGTCAAATATAGTGACTTCCCTGCGAGGACACCATTTTAATACTTTCAAACAAGATTTACGCACCGTTCTACTTAAGAAGTGTAATATCTCAAAGCTTATCTATGTCTCAGTTATTGATTTTATCTCAGTGCCTTAAGGTTTTTGAACAGTTCAAAATAATTTTCAATAATCTCAGCTGGTAGAATTATTTATTGAAATCAATTATAATTAAGCCAGCTCTCCATGCAGGATGAAAGATAATATTTCCAATTTTAGATCAAATTTAATGAAATTAACTTTTCAAGTTGTTTGTTAAATTTTATGAAATCAGAATGCCAATTTTATCATGTCCAAGGGGTCAGAAGTACACAATAATACTATTTTAAAATACAGCATCATGTAAGAACGGCTGGATTACGGGCAAATTCTCTAGAAGTGTGCAGACTTCTTCAAAATCATCCACCTTACCTGCTAAGTGGTCCGTCTCAGCTACATGGTGTTTCGAGGTGCACCTGAAAAACAAGCAATGCCCAGCAAGAATTATTTCCAATTAAGAATTATTGACAATGAAAAGAATTGTTTCCATTAAGAATGAAAAATGTAATTTCTGTTTTACTGGGAACCTTAATAGTTTTTTTGACAGGATACAATTTTTCGCTTAGAAAAAGCAAGGCTAAGATTGTATTCTCAATTTGAATAAAATACATGTATACCCTTTATTATTATTATTAGGTAATCTACCGGTTAAGGTAGGTTTTTGGACAAACAATAGACAAACTTCAAAATAAATATTGTGTGACTCCTAACAAAACACAAAATCCAGCATCCCACTCTGCATCAGGTCCCTCTTCATCTCTGAGAACTTTCTTCCTCCCTTCATCCCGTCCAACATCCCTATCCTGTTCCTTCCCTGCCCTCGTTTGCCTAACATTTTCCCCTCCATAACAGTCTTGTTTCTTGTCTACTGCAGTCATTCTCCTTAGTTTCAAAGTTTCACTATGCAATGTTTTATGAAAATAATAATAAAAGTCAAAACGATACATGCGGGGCACTGGCAAGTAATTGGAAAATATAATTGAAGGACTATCACGATCATTACTTCTAAGCTGCTGAGTTATTACGCGAATATTTCAATTACTTCTCATATTTTTCTTCTTTACAGAAATGGACAATATTGTAGAAATATATAATATATAAATTTCCTTGCGCATACCCGCATGAGGCTCGTTTATTCAAAACGTCAAAATTTAGGGCATGAGGAGGAGGAGTTCTGTGGCCTGCAATCAAAATCAGCAAAGTTTGATTCATATGTTTTTAATTGTTATCTGTCTATTTGATTTAATATGTTATTCCATACTTTTGAATTTCCCAGTTTCTGTATTGAGCAAGGAAATACCTTTCATATTGAATACCAGCTTTTATATATTTGCAGAGTGTGGAGCTGTTTATGATAGGGTATACTGAATTCACGAATTCATGAATGGTACACTCAGTCGGAATTCCAGTCGCAGTTTGTGATAAAAATTTTCTATAGTTCATTGGCAAACGCGGTAAACGAATTGACATAATTTTTACCCAGGATCCAACGGTACCTGAAGAACTTAGCATTTAAGTATGCATCGAGGACAACCTTTTCAATATTTTAATATGTTTACGATGTTGTATCATAGATGGAGAGCTGTAGGATATTCTTGTTTTTATATCAATTTATCAATTTTTCCTGTATCATTTCCAAAATGGCGCAAGAATATATTTAGTTGATTTTCTGTATATGTATGGCAAAGCTTTATTAAATTCCATTTGCTAAAATCTTATGTACATTGGCTGAAAGATTTGAAATTAAGGTATTGATTTATCCATAATTTATTTTGGGTAATTGCGATAAAACTGTTGCAATACACAATTTTAGGTAAACAACTTATTCAATTTTAACAATTCTTTTATATACTTGTCGATAATTTAAGGGTGCACATATATATGAGAAATATTCCCTCGATTCATTCACATCAGCATCAATAAATACCTCCGGAAAATGTCAGATCCAAAACGTGCATTGAAGTCACTTTGCCATTTGTACTAATTTGTCCATTCTTCTTCAATGTCCATGTTTCCGCGCCGTACAAAACCACGCTCCACGTCTAAGTTTTAGCAAGCCTTTTCCTAACATCCTTACCCAACGCAATTCTTCTACTTACCTCCCTGCTCCGTTGACCACTATGGTCCAAAACGGTTCCACCTGATCTGGCTTATAAACTCCAATTTAGTATGTATAACTTAGCCTCTCGACAACCGCCAAACTTTGTTTTTACAATTTTTTTCATCCCGTAGCTATCACAATGATTTATCAGTCAAATCAGCAATGCTTGCAACCCCTTAGCTGACTGACAAACTGAAGCTTAATCATCAGAAAACCTAACTGTTTTTATGAAATCCCCACTGATTTTCATTCTTATCTCCAGTTCGAAGTATTTGTGAAATTTTATTCAGTACGTTCAACTTCCGCTTTTTTATATGATACTCATTTTCCTTTAAGAGATATTGTCGTTTATGGACGTCGTCACAAAATGAGTGCATGGTAACATTATGCATTATATTAAAATTATATTTGTAACTTTGTGATTCCAATTACACTTTATTTAGAGCACCTAAGTATCGACGTTGGACCTGATTTAGGTTTTGACGTTGGACTTCATCAGGGATGAAGACGACGTCGATGACTTCCAGCGTCGAAACTTAGGTCTTGTTCTTCATTAAGTATGTTTGGAATTACAAAGTTAATTATATTTTATTTTAATTTGCTATGTTATGTAAATGCCATAAAGTAACGCCGGAGACCACAAATTTCACAATGCTTTATCTACAGTTGTGTACTTTATCAGCGTAAAATAGATAAAATCGAGGTAAATGGTGCTGATAGATCGTTCTGTCCCTCAATAGAAAGCTAAGCACTAGTCTCGCTTTACGCGATTTCGATGTAAACTTCACGTTGAGAGACGTTCAACGCCTCCACTACCTTGGTGAATACCCACTCTGAAAGGCGGTGGCACCTAGCGGCGAAAATTCGCAGCTTCAGAGGTTCGACTTTCTCTCTTTTTTTTCTCCCCTGAGTTTTATACGTCCTGCATTACGGAGGAGTCGGGACACATACTGAAATCCAACCCAAGCGCTATTATGAAATAGATATAAATACTCAAAAGCTTTAACTAATACTTTTAATTCATAAATAATTACTTTACATTACTTTCCCATGCATTGCATTCCGATTCTCGCCATTAAATAATAGGCTGTACGCACACGCTGCATTTCCTTAAATTATTGTTTCAATGATAATAAAAGATACTCAAAGAAATACCAATTTTTGTGTCTACTAATATATAAACTTTTGTTAGATAGATATAAAGCCAATTATTTGGTGTCCATCGCTAATGTTCAAAATAACCTTCGACAACATCACCGAGGCAAAAGCAATTCATAAATGAAGCTGCTCCAAGAACATGTGAAAACATGGAAGTAATAAGACACAATTGGATGTTATCGAGAAAACACTAATTGTTCAAGCAAATAACCAAGTATGGGCGGTCAAATGAAAAACTTATACGTTGGTCAGGAAATCAAGGAAAAAATAAAGAAAGCATAAATAGCTTTAGACGCGATATTTCCAAGCTGCGAAAAAAGAAGGTGTAATATTTGAAAAATAATACTCCAGTATTGTGGATTACCGTTAACACTCATTTTTTTCGTTTCAAATGCGTGGACTACATATTGCAACTACATCTGCAAAATACTACTCTAGAGGCGGTTTCAGATTAAATGTAGGAACATCCTAAAGGCCAATCAAAAAAACCTAAGTTTTAATTTTTAGTGTATGCGTTGGAAAGCATTCGTCCAAATAGCGGTTTAAGATCTTTAGGTAGCGCAAATATGACCCATGTTCCTATTTTATGCAAAAATACTAACTTATTCAATAAAGAGTTCTTAAGCAGGCTTAAATTTAAATGTTAGAGAGTAGTTATTCAGCCAATGTAGTGGCATGTGGCAAGGAGACTACATCTACATAATAACCCGCAAGCCACCGCAAGGGCGTGTGGCAGGGGGTGTTAGATTACGAGTAAGGACACCATATGCGATAAATAATTTGAAGAATCCTGTAAAAGATAAAGATGTGTTTTAATATGCTAGTACTTATCGCTTTTTATAGTTTTAACAGAGCAAATGAAAAATGAATTATTTAACCCATCTCAATAATTCAGTCTCAATTTATTGTTCGATCTATAGAGTCTACGTAAGGGTTGGCTTATTTTACCATGTTCTGGTCGCACAGTCCCACCACCATTGTGTCTGCATAGTCGCACTAATTCCAACCACGTGATCTTTTTAATCTAACACCAATTCACTAAAGACTATAACCCTGAATTTTGCATACTCAGGTTTTAATTTGCTGCATTCTACCTTAGACGTGTTTGACAGATTAGGGAACTTTTTTTGCAGTTTTTCTATGTGATATTCAAAATTTTATGAGAAAATATTCCAGATTTGGAGATCAATTTAAATATGACATGGATTAGCTAATAAGCTTATAGCTAATAGCTCTTACTATTTAATTCTAGACTCGGGCTTTGCACCAATTTCAAATGTTGGGTCTCTTTAAAGTTAAAGTTGTAGCTTTTATAGGAGACGATCGACAGCTGAGGTTATATGCGCCATTAGGGATGGATGGGAAAAGAAGGGTGGAGAGAAACCCGGCGTCGGCATTAGCCTAGTCTTTACGAAAGGCCCCAAGGGGTCCGCAGTTTAGCGTCCCATCCGACGGACCGCTTAATAACTCACAGTTCCCCCTCTAGATAGCACCTCAAGTAGGTATCGGGGTGCCACTGAAAATATCTGTCGCCGCCGGGATCCAAACCCGGGCCCTCTGGGTGGTAATTCTGTACGTTAGCCACAGCTTCATCTCGGTCCCCTTGAAAGTTTGTTTTTTATATTTGTAAATGATGTTTGGAATCTATTTTAATATAATTGGACTAATATTCTTACAGAAAAGTATTTTTTTATCTATGCTATCCTTTTCCATTCCATGTGATTTTTCCAGATGGTACGTGTTTTCCTCAGGAAACCCATCGTAGAAGCGTTATGTGGTATCCGTAGATGCATAAATAATATTCATTCACTAACCAAAAGCATCAAAACTCTTTTAGTAGCACTGTAATAAACAGAAAACCTGAAAACAGTGCAGGAACATTTTAGTTATTTATTTATATTAATATATGTATATGTATATATATATATATATATATATATATATATATATATATATATATATATATATAAACACATGTAGATTTTTAGAATATAGAGACACAAAGAAAGGACACTCACAATTTGTTATTTTACGTTTCGACAGCACGGCTGTCGTCTTCAGAATGGCGTTCTCGGGGAAGAGCGGAGAGGATGTGCGGGGGAGAGGTGGGGGAAGGAGAGGTAAAGGGACCAATAGGAAATGAAATCTCAATGAAGTCCTTTCTTTGTGTCTCTATATTCTAAAAATCTACATCTCTGTTTTTATATATTTGTGCGTCGCCGAAGAGCGTTCCATTTCGAAGATATTATATATATATATATATATATATATATATATATATATATATACACATTTAATACAAGTACAAGCAGGCTCATTGAGCTGAACATATTTCAAATTGTAATTGCTGCGTTTTACTCAATACAGGAGTCTGAGAAATAAAACAGGTCCAACGAATACATTATAAATGAAGCTAGAGGCATAATTAATATTCAATTTAAGTTTTAATCAGTAAATTATCCGAATTAAAACATTTACAATCGTTCTAGATTTTACTGACCTCAGGTACAAATTTACTAGATATTTCGTTTGTAGGTGCAGACCAAGTGACCCAGAACTGTTGTCTCGTTGGCTAAAGGTTCCTCCCAAATATAGTCATATTTATTCTCTTCACTGATATATGGTAAAAGCAATACGATAGTGTCCCTCGCCTCTACTCGACCTTTCTCATGGCTGTTTCAACGCCTGTTGCTGTGTCCTATTTTTGTGTACTCCTTAAGGCTACCGCGGAATTCAGACCCTTCACGAGGACGGATTCAGCTGCTTCTGTTATACAGGGACAGCTGAAGTCCAAAACCTGAGAGAAGTTTTACTAATTTCTGAGATCGAGCGATATTTCATGGAGGTTTTAAAGCAACTAATTAAAGAATAAGACAATCTTCAATCTATTTCCGCCAAACCACCGAATCAATGCAGCCTCTCGAAAATATATGAAGAAACAATGATTCGTTGGGTTACGAGACGTTGTGGCTGGTTTCATAAGGGATTGCAATAGCCTGACTTTTTTCAGTTGTTAATAGTTTTGCTCCCTGTACAGAAGATTCTTCAGTTCAAAGTGATTTTCAATGAAAAGGGATTTTATCCCATGGATCCAAATAGAAATAGAGAATAAATATAAAATTATACATAGATATTTAATGTATATGAAGATAGCACTAGGGAACAAAAGCAAAAACACAGAAACACAAAAAAGAAAAATTCACAGGCTTCCGATTTTCCACACCTTTCTGAAGGGAGAGAAGGAAGGAACTCATTATTATTCACAACATCCGTGAGGTTTTCATATAAGTTTCAAAACTGTTTCATAAATAAAACAAATCAACAAACAAAACAATGAACAACACAATGCTCGGCATGATACAAATAGAAGTCGTGATGTAGGTTTCAGTCTTTATTTTCATCATATGTTGAGGATATGAGTGATTGATCTAATTATATTTTTCCTAAATTGCGAATGAAACAAAAATAGAATACTATCTTGATTAATCGCGTAGTTTCCATATTAGAATTAGTTTACACTATTCGTATATTTGTCAGTTTATTATATTAATTGCCTATGAAATACTTTACAGTTGTTTGTTTTCGGTCAGCGGTCATCCTGTTTCCCCAAAAATACTTTTTCCCAAATATCAGATTCAAACTAAATGACATAAATGAATTATCAAGCACAATTTTTACTCAAAAGACAGGTTTTCAGGTAACGACGATAAGTTATCATTATTATACATGTTTCTTTCCAACAATTTATATTTATTTGTTGTTTAGTGCATTTACATATAATTCTTTCACAGTCGTTATGTCATTGATACAACGTGGTTCTATCTCCGGCATAATTAAATGAAAACATTGTTACATTATTGTAGTTGTGCAATTTGTCATTCTATCAATATATCTCCAATGCGCATACGTATACAGACGATTAAAATAAAACTGAGTGTGACAAATAAATCATCCACATGAAAATAGCTTCTATAATTTGTCCGTCTCTTTCAATATGGATACATGTATTAAAAAGTGTACATATTTAATTGTTTATCAGGAGCTGCATCATTCACGTCTCCGTCTCATAATTTTCTGCATTTCATCGTACATTTCAAACATAATTCCTCAGGGATTTCTCGAAACTTAAATTCTTGAAACTCTTGTGGAAGAACTGAACTGCACTGTTTATGGTTTTATATAAAAAACCATAAACACAGTAATCAACCCGAAGGTCGGTTTAGTAGGTGATGGTAGAGATCACCCAGTACTAAGCCCTATACGGCGTGTGAAAATTCACACATCAGGGTAGGGGGGGCCAGTTCCTTTCCCTGTGCCGGTTATGGTTTCCCAGGAAGATTTAGTACCCGAAAAATCACTTTAGCTTTGGTGGAGCTGCAGGTGCCCAGAGTGCCTTGCCCGGGAATCGAACCCGGGACCCTCCGGTTAGAAGTCCAACGCTCTACCCACTGGACCACCGCGACCCACATGGATTAATATATATATATATATATATATATATATATACTCATATATATATATATATATTATTCGCCGTTTGGCGGGATTTCGTGTTTGAATGTATATATATATATATATA
This sequence comes from Hetaerina americana, assembly GCF_022747635.1. NCBI lineage: Eukaryota > Metazoa > Arthropoda > Insecta > Odonata > Calopterygidae > Hetaerina > Hetaerina americana. Next base: position 18,411,346 of record NW_027286874.1, on the reverse strand, counting down.
TATATGTGTGTGTGTGTGTGTGTGTGTGTTTATATAGCTAGATATCGCGAGCAACGGAAGCACGAGTAACATGTAAACAGCAGAGCGAGTAAAAAATTAATTCTTTCATCCTTCTCTATAATCAGTCACTATTTCTCGACTCCCCGATGCGAAGTAGGGTTTGGATGATTTTCCCATGTTGTAGCCATAATCGCACTAAATCCACCTCATGATTCATTTAATCTAACGCTTGTATTGTAATGCCCTGGATTTTCCATACTCGCCTGCATAGATATCAGTGCACTACGAAACACGAGGTCTCTAGCCCTACGTCGTTCAAATATTCTCATTCTAGAAAACTCTTACTTCGCACAAACTACAATTGTTTGATCAGCAATGAAAACCCTCTCTTCGTTTTTGACGTGGTTAACTTGTTGAGAAACGTGTCCATTGCTGACTCCATTGAGTGCATTCTTTACCACCACAAAATCGGCCGAGGTATATTCCGTAGTTTGGTTGTTTCTGCCTATGTAGCCTTATTTTTTGTAAAAAGGTCATTATTTCAAACATAATACATGCTTAGACATGGGCTTACCGCTTAGCCTAGTGATAGCTAAAATTTTCATGAATGTTTTTGAGCAAAGAGCCCCAAACGAATCCTAAAATAAACCGAATTCTACAGTTGAAGTTCGAAGAAGATTACTATTTAACAAGTGAGTGTAAGACAGGAGGCATTCTGATCTTCATGGAACAACTTAGTATCCAGGATCTCTTCTTAAAAGTAATTTATGCCATATAAATTTGAAGTTACACCTTCTCGACGTCGTTGTGGAGAGGTTAGGCGGGATCTTAGAGCATTCAGCATTTCAGGAAAAAAAACCCCTGGGACTTGTCTGTTTCTGGCTTCCCATATCACCACCCATATTGAAGGAAGTCGCTAATGAGCAGCCTTACATCGTGCATACAGTATCTCGTACACAGTGTGGCGGCACAACGAAAGGAAGTACCTGATGGCAGCATTGGAAAAGAGCGGCTTTGCCAAGAAATTGGTTTTAGTAGAAACTATTCAGGGAGGGGACCTTATTTACACCATTAGGGATAGGATGTTAAAGTATTGTGGAAGGGTGGAGAGAAACTTGGCGTCGTTATTAGCCTGCTCTTAACGAAAGACGCCATGGCATCCGCAGTTTCACGTCCCATCCGATTGACGGCGTACTCAGCTTAAATCGGGATACCAGGAAGACCCGGAGAAAAATGAACCTTAACAGCGTATGTTAACATCCGTTACGTAGGAGGTATATCAGAGAAAATATACAAAATTCTTAGGAAATAACATGACAACTGGGTTCTCGGCAGTAAAATAGACAAAAGATAATCTGCCGAAGCCCAAGGACTAGCTTCCTCCATAGATGCAGGAAGGCGTGAACAATGTGAAACGTTCATTTGGAAAACTGTATAATAAAGGCACAGGCAGAGAAATGTGGGAAAGAACATCAGAGGGCACTAGAAAATAAATAATTCCAACTCCCTTTCATTGCGGAACGTGCCTGGGCATGTCATCTATTTAGACAATGCAAGGGTCATCAAGGGGAAACAGATAGGTATCAGAGAGAACCCGGAAAATTTCAGCAGAGAGAATGGTTGCACACTCGCAATGTCATGGAATAGGTTATTTAACGCCTCGACAAATCCGGGAGCGTGAATCATCTAGAAGCTACTTATAAATACCGGCAACGGAACAGTCTGACGGGATTTACCCTAGCCGCGGGTTAATGCCTATGCTACTGCCAATAAAAGGAGTTTCTGTGGAATAATTTTGTTCTGCCACAGCAGTCGCTTAAGTAAGGCATTTTGGTACTGCCGCATGCCGGAGAAAAATGCGTTCTTTGTTCCATGATTTATTACTAATATTATTGTTTGTCACATTTTTTACCGGAAGCAGTAAAAGTACTTGATCCAAAAGAATACGAACGCCACTTCCACCTTAAAATGTCAGTAACGGGGTAGAAATTTTCGCCTAACGCTGACTTACGACTTACGCTTGTAAGACCTCACCTGGAGCATACAGCCAGTATCTGGGATCCTCATGATGCAGGTTTAATAAATGAGTTAGATCCCATGTGGCTTATAGAGCGGTGAGATTTGTCAGAAGTTTTTATGACACGGTCAGTGGTGTGATAAAATTGTTGAAAGATTTGGAGTGGGGTCCCTTAGAAAAACTTAGGTTAACTTTTAAGCTAGCTATTTTAAGTAAATTAGAGTTTTGAATTTTAAGTAAACAGTTTGTGGCGTCAACGCAACCTAGGTAGTAAATAAAAAAATTTCTATGTGGAAAAGCCAAGTTGTTTTTTTTCAATTTCAATAAATTAGAGACGGATAAGTTTTCTGAAGACGTACAACGCATTTAAAAAACCCCACAGTACTATGGAAGACATGATCATTCATTCAAGATCAGAGAAAAAATTGAGTAGTTCCAGGCGTGATGTGGTGGAATTCGAACGTAATAAAGAAAACGCAGTAATAATTTTCCATCAGATAAGTTTAATAATAAGACCGGATTTTGATGCATAACATCATCTTCAGGTCTCGTATACACTATGAACCACGAGTATGTATAACCATAAACACAGTACCCCGGACCGCAAACGCCCGAATTTGTTGCGGATTGCTTCGTGCCATTGCGCATAACTTGTAGGTAATATTCCTTATTTACCGTTCTACCCTGAGGCAAGAACTCATGATGCACCATGCCCCTACAATCGAAGAGAACTGTTAGCAAAACTTTCACGTTCGACCGAAATTGGCGCGCTCTTTTCGGTCTTGGCTCTTGCTGCGGCTTCCATTGAGTGATTGAGCTTTAGTTCCCACGTCATAATCATAAACCCACGATTTGTCACCAGTTATTACCCTCTGGAGCACACTTGGGTCGTCGCGGACGGAGTTCATTGCAAGTCCATTAGCAATGTTAATGCATTGCTGTTTTTGGTCAAAATTGAGCAATTTTGGTACGAATTTCGAGGCGACCCGTGTCATGCCCACCAAATCGAAAATGTAAAAAAAATACGAATTACATCGGGAATGGCACGAGCCAGTCGATATTTTTAGGTCCTCAGCCACTACTCTAACGGTGATTCGATACTATTTTCTACACTTCATTAATCTCTTCGTCTGATGTTAACGTGCTCGAGCGTCCAGCACGCTCTTCGTCGTTCACATCTTCCCGGCCCTCTGAAAACATTTTGTACCACTGGTAAACATTGCTTCGGTCGAAGGTAGCTTCTCCATTTGCCACAGTCAGCATTTGGAATGCGTCCGCGCACTTACTACCTTGATCAAAAAGTTCCCGGAATAACCACCGTGTGGCGCTCCCATCGTTCCGATTTGAGTTCTGTTTTTTTTGTTAAATTGGTACATCTGTTGTTGATATTCCCTTTAAATCTTAGTGTCATAACTTGACATTTGCAAAAGTTACGTAGCCAAGAGTACATCTATCTCTGTGTGTGTTGGCGATTTTTTACAATTTCAGAAATGGATTTAAATTTGCAACAACGAACTTGTATTAAATTTTGCGTAAAAAACGGATTTAGTGGCGCACGGACGTTGGAAATGTTGGAAAAGTGTTTCGGCAACGATTCTCTAAAAAAAACGGTCGTTTACCAGTGGCACGAGCGGTTCAGAAGTGGTCGTGAGTCAATCGAAGATGATGAACGCAGTGACAGACCATCGACATCGAAAGTCGGTGAAAAAATTGATAAAGTAAAAGAAATGTTGGTCAATAACCGCAAATTAACCATCAGAGAAATAGCGGAGGACTTGAACATTGCCTATGGATCCGCCCAAGACATTGTGGTTAATGATTTGGGTTTCCGTCGTGTAGCAGCAAAGTTGGTTCCAAAAGACCTCAATTTCATGCAAAAAAGAGACCGTGTTGACGTCGCAAAAGACATGATTTGCGAGGCTGAATCCGATCCCACATTCATCAAAAGGATCATTACTGGAGACGAGACGTGGGTTTATGAGTACGACACGCAATTCAGACATCAGGCAAGTGAATGGCGTTCACCAAATGAGCCGAGACCAAAAAAACCACGTCGTTTTCAGTCAAAAAAGAAGGCAATGCTGACGGTTTTCATGGATTACAACGGTGTAGTGCATCATGAATTTTTGCCAGAGTAAACAAAGAGTATTATTTGGGCGTTATGAGACGTTTGCGTGAAGCAATTCGCCGAAAGAGACCAGAAATGTGGGCAGAAAACTCGTGGATTTTGCACCATGATAACGCACCGTCGCACAGTGCTATCATTATTCGTAATTTTTTGACGAAAAATGCAACAAATACCATCCAACAGCCACCGAATTCACCTGATTTGGCTCCCTGTGACTTCTTTCTGTTCAATCGAGTTAAAAAACCATTACGGGGAACGCGTTTTAGCAGCCGAGAGGAAGTAATGGAAAAATCGCAGGAAGCACTGATGGACATACCGAAAACCGAATATAAAAAATGTTTCGAGGATTGGATCAAGCGCTGGCATAAGTGTGTTGCAGTCGATGGGGATTACTTTGAAGGGGACAATATAGATTTAGATGAATAAACTTGTATTTTTAATTTTCTGAATAAATTCCGGGAAATTTTTGATCAAGGTAGTATTTCGTTTTCCACACAAAATTTGATACAGATTCTTTCATCAATTTTTTGGAACAGGCAAAAATATAAGACAAGCCAAAACACGTCCAAGCAAAACAGCAGTCAAAAATTATCTGAACTTTCAAAATGGCTGAACTTTTCGGCATGATTGAGAGACATAAGTACCAACATAAAGCCTCAAAAAATCGTAAATCAAATATACGCAACCCGCGAAAATTCAAACTTCGCAATACTTCTATTTATTCCGGTGAAGACGGAGTTGAATTCTGTCGAAATGGTCAAGAAATAACGTGTGAGAGAACTTTTTATGTGTTCTTATATTGTTTATTGCTGTTCAAGTTTGTTATTCAACACTTCCGTGTTACTTCGACGAAATCATCTCTCTCTCTCTCCCTCTCTCTCTCTCTCTCTCTCTCTCTCTATATATATATATATATATATATATATAACGATTGTCCGGAAAAACTCATACGAGCGGCATAATAATGGGCTGACACAACATAACACAAATAGAAAAGAATAGACACATATAAAAGAACACTTACACGGTAAATTGTTCGAGCTTTCGGCCCTCTCAGGGGCCTTCTTCAAGGGGCCTTCTTTGTTATATATATATATATATATATATATATATATATATATATATATATATATATGTATATATATACACATATACACACATACACATGCACTCCTCCCCAGTGGCTTTCAGAGAGTTATGTAGATAGTAATATGTAGATGTACGAAACTGAATTCCCGAAAATAGACCCTAATTTTCATAAATTTTGTGTAATTTCTGTTTATCTGATTCTTCACTCTTGTAATTCTTCAGTTTTTTATTTTAGACCTCTTAGCCTTCTTGATTCAGTATCCCAAGTTCAAGTAATGCCATGGAAATTACAATGCTCGTATACTCGCAAACTCTTAAATACCTCGAGAACTGCTCTCGTCATCGGATACCCAGGGTATTGTGGAAATTCCATTGGCGTCATTTGTGTAGGCACTGTCGAAAATCCTTAACAGCCATTGTGAAAGAAAATGAAAGTGAAAAATGGAGCCATAAAGTGTAACAAACTATCAATTTAGTCCAGCAATCGATGCGGTCTTCGAGGGGTATTCTTTAAACCTTGTTCCCTTGGACAAAGGGATCTTGTTCCCTTGTTTACTGTTATCTCATCTGTTGTTCACATTGTTTGCGAAAAACCATATTTCTGAATGACACGTGTTCCCTATCTCACTAGCCTTACCTGTGTGTTCTAGGCCTGTTCCTAAACCAGACTTCGTCTTTGATCAGCAACACAAATGGAGGGACTATTCAAGAAATATTTGTGGATCATTTTGTTTTTTTTACCACCCGTTACAAGGTGAAATCCAGAAGATCTGGGACTAACTCCATATAACCAGAATGCGAAATAGTATCGACTTGCACCGCCAAGTGGAGGTGGATACATCCCTAGCAACGCCGAGTAATAATTTTCAAATTACTAGCTAATCCAGATCGTGTAAATAGTTCATTGAGTTTCCCTGCGAGTGTGCCAATGGATATAGAAACATGCTGGATGTGCAGCTACAAAATTGTATTGAATTGGTGCATTCGAGCGCAGGACTATTTAGGAGTAGACGGGGTTCACGTAACCTAATAGTAAGTACTTCAGATTGTATAGCGTTAGTTCAGGGTTAGTGGATCGAGTAATGTATTTGCATTTTTAACCAAAAAATTGTAAGTTTAGTGTACAGGTTATTCTTTATTTTGTGTGAAGTTTTATTTCAGTCGGTTAATGTGATTTCTTACATTTTTTTAACGGATGAACCTGGATAAATAATTCTTCAACACCAAGTGAACATTCATATTTGAATCAAGTAATTGAATATTATCCTTACATTTGACTTTAATGAAATGATCCATAGTTAAAAATATATTCCCAAAGAGCCACTAAAATGTTCTTTTGGCATTGGAATCGAATAGAAAACAGTAGAAATAAAAACAATTATAAATATTACGTAGAATTGGAGCTTCACGCTTAAGCGTTATTTCATTGGACCAATCTCTCTATGTTCAAATGCAATAATTTGTGCGAATGAATTTTTTTGTGTTCTTTAAATGTAAAACTTTTAAATTTAATTGTATGAATATCGGATAACTAATGTCAATTTGAAGTTATGTCCTTGCCTTACCATCCGGAGAAACTATATATTACGAAATTCGTAATTCAGGTATTCTCGAAGTATTCCTCTTCATCGATATTCTGTTTGCTGATAACGGTACGTACTCTAGAAGACCATTAAAGCAAGGCTGCCAGAATGGGTAGAAATTCGTTCCGGCGAAGTGATATTCTTCACTGATTTACGGTTTTATGCGTTACGCATTAGACCAAACACAAGCAACGCGTTTTCTCTCAGAAGTGACTGCTTCATGATTTCAGGATGGCGAGCCCTCTTCTAGGGTTCCAGGCTGAGGAACCAAAATAACTATAGTATGCGGAGAGGGTGGGAGAGAAACAGAAATTAAAATTTGAGGTGAGGAAAAAAGAAATAGAGTAAGGGAGCGGGGAAAAATTGGAATGGAGTGGGGAGAGAGATTTCCGTGCGCAGGAGGTCTGGGGAATGAGAGATCGCGTGTGTTACGGTTAGGAAGAGGTTGCGTGGTCACTCTATAAAAGCTATAAAGAAAGACTGGCAGTAGTTGCTTAGGTGGCCCGCCGGGGAGGGGGAGGATCAGGGGATAAATGTGAGGGGCTGGGAAGGGAGGAAAGGCTTGACCCCGACGCCAGGCCAGTCTCTCCCTCTCTACCGCCCCTGATGGCCTCATATACCTCCCCCCATCCTCTCTTCCGCAGGATCGCCCACCATGTCTCCCCCATCCCCCCTTCATCCATTTCGTCCACAGTCACTGAGATGCGAAGTGAGCAGTTTTCGCAACGGGACCTCGATTAAGTCTCTGGATAAGGTATTTTATATCCTGGCGTTATAAAACTTCTCTGTTTTCTTATTTTTCCTAATATTTCAACTCAATTTTTTTTTCATTTCATACCGTGTCAGTACGCGATTTAATTTTCGATGCCACGAGGTTATGCGCCCCGATGAACGGCCGGAAACAGTGGAGAAAAAAGGAAAAATGAGTGGGGTTCTGGCAATATTTGGAAAAAATAAAGACCTCGCCGCTCTGGAAAGTTTGGAGACCAGAAGATGAGGGCATACTTGGTGAAAATGTCGGTGGCTAAGAAATTAACACTTAGAAATATCCGAGTGAGTTTTCTGACCTATTTTCATTGTAAAATAGTAATTCATTACAAAATCCACGCGAAACTAACTTTATTTCGTTATGGTTATTTTGTAGGAGACCTAATCGTCACTAGTGTAGAAAGTTCAAATGATGTCATACCTTGATAAAAACCTTCTGAACAATTATGGTTTTATCTAATAACGTCGCTAATGAATGCCAGTTCAGCTAATGCAAATAATGCATTAGCTGAAATGACACCGTAATAACCCTATACTGTGATTCATAAAGAAACACGAATTGAGTGTCACTCACTCGAGAAGCCACGATCTTCTGTTGAACTCGTTGATATTTTTTCGAAAAATTGTGGTGCATGTTAAGCATAGTATGTGCCAAATGCGTTGGCCAGATTGAGAATAAACTATTCTCATAAAGCAAAATCTCAAACAGAATCACTCTCATCATTGTGAATTTTGATTCTCTTGTTCGAGAAATGACTAATTTAGACTAAATTTTTCGCGAAGGGGAGACTTTCTTTTCTAAATCATCCAAAACTATATTTCGGTTCCGTAAAGGGTGCATAAAAACTGGCTGAAGAATACACACAAGCATCATCGATCTTAAAATATGATACCACTCATAAAATATCGTTGGTATATAACATTTTATAAATAATGATAATTCATTGCACTATCCCTTTGAAAATAATTTGGCATTTTAGACTAAATCTACTTTTAATATATATCTTGTATATTCCCATATGATGGCTTATACAGGCATTAAATATAGTGAAAGCAAGGGTATAGACAATTTTTTTACTGTTTTTTTCACTCTTTCATTTGTAGTTATAATTAAAGTAATTATTATAATTAATAAGTCAACCAATTAAAAGTGTACTGAACTACTAGGGATGATAGCTGGTACCAATTTAACCAGAAACACTTGTAACTTAACCTAGAATACGGTATATAGGTTTATTGATCTATATACTGAGGAAGCACTTCCTAGATCTCATGGAGTAGGGAGCAATATCTTCTGTGATAATCGCTCAAATAATTGCTCTCTGAATTATAAAAATAAGTAGTTATGCTTTCATTTATATCATCTAAATACAGTTGTTTAAAATAAAAAATATTTAACATGGTTGAAATCTTATTAATAGTATTTCAGTTCAAGGTGCTTGTGTTCGGTTTATATTGTTTCAAATCTAATTTTGTAATAAATTCGATAACATCGCATTGTGTCGACAATCTTAATGTTTAAGTTGTTGCTGTTCATAAAAGTCCTTCTTTGGATCTTCTTGGAGATGTATATAGAAAACGGCGTCGAGCGCGTGCTATGCTCAATGGTAGGAAATGAAAGTTGAAGGCCTCTAGAGATCTCGTTACGTTGGAATCCATATTGTTAAAATGTAATAGGATGCAAATTCTTTCGGTGAGACTGGGTCGTTATCAGGCTTATCACAGCGATATCTGTCTAAAATTTAGGTAATAACTAAAATTTAAAGAAACGAGTACCGCATATTGTTCTAACTTACGATACACTCGGGGATATATTGCTCTAACTTGTGATATGTGTATATTATTCGCACCATTTTTATCATTCCTACTGTAAAGAACAATGTACATAGAAAGGGAGCAATTTTTTAAAGAGAAATTGATTGTCTCCATTCTTGACGGGCACTGAAATCCTTTTAAATAATAAATTTAATGATTTCGATCACACGCTACTGAATTTCTCGCTTCAGAGATTTTTGGCGGCAATAAAATTGATTTATGTGGCACTGAGTTGCTGTTTTCAGGATTGGGCAGTTTCATTTCCTCATATGTAACCACTGGTTAATTATCTTTCCTTGAATCCGCCATATATTTGTGTCGTTAAAGCCAGTACTAAATGTAAAAATTTGTTCCAAATATAACCACAAGGGCTATAAAAGGCTTGTACCTGAGGGGTTTCGGTAAGGGTGCGAGATGTTTTGGCACAATAGACCTGCAGATTATATAATATATTTGCCAAGAAGCGATTCTGTAAAGCGGAGCATGAATTAATTACATTAGGGAAATACCTATTTATAAGTGTCAGCACCTGAAATCGTAGCCCGTCATTTTCACGGTACATATTGGGATTCATACACATACTGCTCTGAATGAGTAAGGCGGGGATGTTTTAACCTAAACTCGCATATGTAAGCTTCCTTTTTGTAGGAAATTTTATGATAAACATATAGAAATTTATGTTGCGATTTCTTCACCGCGGTTGGATTCTTAACCGCTATACATGTACTGTATACTATATTAAGCTCAGGATACATGCTGCCGACCTCTAGAACATATATGAGTGAAAACAACATTTAGGACAAAAGAGCACACAGAAAATTCTGAGGCTTTCCGTACCTAATTCTATTTTCCCAAACTTAAGGCATTTATTATATCTTTCGGAGTGGAACCATTTTTGATAAACTCTATTATCCACTCGTGTATTTCAACTTTAATCATTGGACTTTAGTGTTGATTGAAATTCGCCAAACTTATTTTCTGTTTCAGTCCTGAATTTAGCATAATGAAAGAGCTAAACGTTAATGCGTTCTATTCATTTGAATCCTGCCTGAAATAAATTAGGGAACAATACATTCTTGTATGATTCCAATAGATAAGCGGTGAAATTGTTTAGTTTAGGAGAAATGAAATAAAAGTTACTAATTGGAACGTAATAGGATTAGTGAGGTTTGTTCTCCATGAGTATTTTAACCAAGGGAGAGTATAATTAGTTCTATAATAATAGTCTATAATATGGAAAGAGGAAGTCGGGAAAGGGAAATGGAACAGGAAGTTTGGACAATAGAGGATAGATGTGTTCAGAAGGGGAAGGGGGACTGGTAAAAGGGTTACCCGCCGTAGGCATGGGGTGAAAGTGTAAACCGCGCGCATTGAGCAAAGAATCCAAATTATTATACGCAGGAGCTTTTAATGGGAGCATAAAATCCGGTGATTATGGCAGCTGATGCCAAGCGAGTGATTTCAACGCTTGAGGTGTTTGCGGGACGGACGGAGAGGAAAAAAAAGTCTTTGTAATTTTGAAATATAAAGGAGAGTTAACGGTTCTTCTTGACGACGGAGACTAGAAAATCTTGCTTGTTCAATTTTATGTGTTCTCTTGCTCCTTCCTTTTTATTATGTTCGAGTGTTTCACAACCCAAGAAGAAAGGCATTACTGGAATTAACAGATGACCGAAGCGGAAAAATGTTACGTTGAACATATTAACTTCAACGTAACTTCCCTGTAGAATGTTTACTATTATCAACGCGCTAACCAGTAGGCAAATTTATAGAAAGGGCATAAGATCCGTCATTTTAATATTTGAAATTTGTGCTTCCTTCGTTATAAAAGGCTAATAAGTGATAAATTAGCATGTTTCTGCATTCATGAATTACGTACTACAGTTATGTACATTTTCTGATTTCGCGATTATATTTTTATCATTCATAAAAAATATGAATTTCATAATACGAAAACCAGTTCGCTCAATGGTAGCTATCAAAGAAAACCAGACTGAATTAATGTTTTTCATTATTGCATTGGCGCTGCAAATTTTAATGCAAAAATGAGTTATTGCTTTCTGTAAGTCTTAATCTTAGGTTTGCATTTTAGCTGGATAATTATGTTGAGACAAGAGACGCTGGCCACAGCGAAATTACGATTTAAAGAGCAGAGCCAGGCGAGAATAGAAAATTACTTATTCCACGTTTAAGTGCTCTACGTATTCCTTTGCGGGGCAATGCATTCCTAACTTAACAAGACTTGAAATTAATTAAGCCCCCACCCCTGTCGGGATAAAAAATTCCCCCTTTAAATGACTGGTATAAAATGCTGTCGCACATTACGTTGAACTCAATTAGCCTCTCATGCCCTTGTCTCTTGAACTCTCTCCAACTCATTTCCTTGATATGTGTAAACTCCCATCCTTCCCTTTTGCCTTTTTCCATAGATGTCCATTCCTCCATATTTCATTGGACTCCTTTTCACATTCGCTTCCTTTCGTCACCTAAAAAAAGATTGCAAACGGAGGACTCGTCCTCTCAACCCCACATCCTCTCTACTTGACAAGTTACGTCACGCCTCTGGGATCAACCCCATCCACTCAAAAATATACTTCTGCTTCACTTCCGTGACCACAGCACACAATTTTCTCTTGCTTCAGAAAGCCGCAGCCTTTTTCGAGAGAGATAAGAGCGTGAATATTCAAAAATGTCAACAAAATGAAATGTTGATGCCAAAAATCTCCCATTCTCCATTCCCCTCAAGAAACTCACGCTCGGCCCAAATGTCGTTCGGAAAAATAACTCATAAAAACTCTGGAGGAAGAATGACTTGGGGATATTTCTTTTTTTGCTCTTCGACAAGGAAATGATTTTCCCCAGCGAATGATTGCCAAAAAAATTAGCTGTCAAAATTAGTTCTATCTCTTATTAGCCATGGGCGAATGTTATATAGTTAACGTCTCAAGGGTAAATTTTAAGGCTTTACTGTAATAATTGAAAAAGCCCTCGGGGCAATCGTCCACGCATGCAATGAAGGGTTACTTTATCCTTTGGCCGAGATGTTTTCCCTTAAACGGTCGCTTCTGTCATGTTTTAATATTTCTTTTAATAAAAGGTTTCGACCGGTTTGACTTAGCATATCCTTTCAAATGGCTCCGAAATGAGTAAAAATAACCAGTAAAGGCTTGGTTATCGAATATATAAAATATTTCCAACTCGTCAAAAATGCACTGATAAATACCTATAACCCCTTCGTCTTCTACGGAAAATACGTATCGCTATCTACGGAAAATACGTTTATGTTAATTTTCTTAACGTCAGCGGGAACCGTTAACCTTATCTGGCCACAGTATACTTATTTATAATGTTCCTGGGCGTATTTTATGTCAATTTAGCTGCTCCGAAAAAGAGAATAAAGAGAGGGAAAGAGAAATAGGACAGCAATAACCACAGAATTGTGACTTGAAAACAGTTTCTTAGATAATGGGGTGAACCTCGAAACTATATTGTGAAAAAATATGAAGGTACGTAGTAGTACTCACTGTATGGTAATAGAAATATCGAAATGGTAAATACAAAGGCGAACTTGAGGAAAGAGGTAGGTGTTTCATTATTAAGTTTGTTCAAATTAGAAGTTTCTAGCTAGAAAGAAAATAGTCTATGATAAGTAGTTAAACCAAAAAGACATCGAAAAATCCACTGCGCTGCAAAACTTATCGTAGTTAACCGCAAATTTATTTCAGTAGCCACCAATTTATTATTATATGTGCATATTATTTGTTGCATTTAAGTCAATTGGTTGAATAATATAGAATGGAAGGAACTCTCAGAAAGAACTATGAATCGATAAGAAGACAATTAGAAACGGAAACACAAAGCGGTAGTAAAATTATAAAATAATTTGCGGTGAAATTAGCCACTTGTGCTGATCATAGGGATTTGTAGATTTCGTTGGTAGGGTTTTAGAAAAACATTCAATTGTTTGTAGCAAAGTTTAACATTTTATTCTCATGCATAAGTTCACACTCTGTCGTCCAGCTGCCTTCCAGCAACGTTGATTACTTTCAATCCCTTTTGTCAGGGTAATATCGCATCCTTAACAATGTATAAATGTATTTCAGTACGTCAAATCATGTAAAATCACCTAATTTTTTGGTTAGATTTTCAGAATACTGTAAATACATTGCGAAGATAAATTAGCCCAAAATAAATTCCGGAGTGCGGGGTACAGGAGGAGATTATTAGTCAAATTGCATCATTTTGGTTTATCTTTTGGTTTGATTTGGTTTAAGGCTATTAAACTCGATAACCCTTGGAGTGCGTTGGAAGCTGGATGGAGCAGAGATTAATGCAGACGTTATGTTTAACTCCAATTTTGGCTGCGGTTAGGTATGGAAGGAGTTGGCGAAATTAATTAAGCTCAGCTATGATTTATAAACTGACGATTGAATTAAGAAGGCGCTGTCCAAAAACGCAGCAGAAGTTGGCATCATACTTATTCATAAAAGATGAAGAAGAATAGTGTAATCGTTCTTGAGGTACAAAGATAAAAATCCTGATTCCTAAAATCTATGTTATTCTACACCTCTATATGATGGCTTAAATAACTTAATTTAACATTTATCACGTGCAATTGATGTATTTGAAGTAGAAATTCGTTCTATTTTCAAATATGCAGTATTTTTTAGAAATGCTCTTGCGACGGTTAATTAATGAGTCACCTGTCTCTTAAACTTGGAATTCAAATTCAATCTATCTGATAGTTTTACTCTAAATATTCAGCCTCCAGCGTTGCGCCCCTCCCTCAATCTGCTATCCTGTAGGAACTCGTTCCTCCATATGCATCCTCTTCTTTAGCGATATGCTATTGTTAGCGGGGAGGGGAGGGGACAAAGGTAGCCCTTACCCGTACCCTTTCTACGACGGAGCCCCAAAATGAACCGTCTGACAGCTTCAGCCACCCGCTGCCCTCTCCCACTGTGCCGAGTCCAATCCGTTCCTCCCACCACTCCACCTCCCCACTTTGCACATACTCTCCCCCTCACGGCTAATACACACACAAGCAAACGCTCGAATAAACACGTAGATTTCGGGGATCGGCGCAAAGCAAATCCGAAATAAACCTCGCAGTTGATATCGCTCGCCCTCCCTTTTGTCCTCCACCGTCCTCCTTCCGCGGATGAACCCGTATCGTGCTCCTCTCTCACCCCTCTTCGCCCAACCATTCCCCCACCCCTCCTGCAGTGTCACCGACAAGCCAATTCAGAGGCACAATGCGCCGGCCAATCAGCCCGGGGATAAGTCCTCTTTGCCGCCGACGGCAGAATCCCGGGCTCTCCTCATTTTCCACGGAACGCGTTCGAATAAAAGGCCGGATGGGGTACGTTTCGAAATTTCTGGCGACCAAAAAAGGATGGTGTGGCTCTTCATCCTTTTGCAAGGCACAAAAGATTCAGTTTATTTTCCTGATGCAATTTTGCGAAAACGAGTAGGTGGTGCTTCTTTTTATAAACGTTTTCCAATGCAAGAGTTATAAGCCGCTGGTTTTCGTCCTATTTTGATTAAATGCTGATACATATGGGTTTTGTAGTCTAATATCTTTCTCTATCTCGGTATTGATTTTATCTATCAATAAATTTACCATAAATGCTCCAAAAGACCAAAAGAATTGGTGGTACCGATATCTCGCGTTTCTCGGATGACCCAATTACCGCGTGTTATTTTAAGAAGCCTTATCTGCGATCAACGTTCCACAGCCATACTTTCGACCCTAAACCTCATTCAGAAGGCAATTAATAGGATATTTCGATACAGTGCCGGCATTTGAGAGAAACTTTGGCCACATACCTCTGGAAATCTTATGAAGTTAGATAAATAAATGGGTAGATTATAAGATGCTGATTTCGTTTCAAGATAAGACTAAAGATTAGATTTAACTATTTTTTATAATGACAGGAAGTATAACTTCTTATATAGCTGGTCGTCAGTCTACGTACGTGGCGTTTGCAGCGTGAAATGTCCCCTTTCGTCCGAATATAAGAGAGATTGTTATTAATTCTGTATTTTCGTCTAGAAGAGAAAAATTTTCATCATAAAATGTAGATCTATCAAAAATTTTGTTTGCTGCTAAAATCACCGATAAAGTAAATTTTAGAGGGGCATTAGCTCTTTGAAAATATTTCAGATTTTGGACAAACTCTTCAGTACGAGGAAATTTATGTTCTGTATTGGTTACTTAATTCAATGATATTTCATCCAAAATCAGCATGGCGTAGGGTATTATTTTCAATACGGAAATAAGCATTATCTGATCCCTTTAGTTTTAGCCTCAATTGTTGGTGTATTATTCTGGGTGTGTAATTCACAGTTGGAATGCACAATGTGTAATGTTCATTTTACACTGAATTATAATATTTTTATGAGGTTCCACGTCCATTCAGTCGATTACCCTCTCCTTCGTATTAGGATTCTTTCACTCACATGACCTGTATATTTCCCCATATATCACATGTCATAAGACTACAAATCGGTACTGGCCAATAATGTAAAGCAATATAGAAAGGGCTTAACGTGTGCGTGCCACTAACGTATCATGGGCATTAGAATGCCAACGTTCGTTAGTTCGCTGACCACTTCGTTAATGAGTGACTAGAAGGTTATATGTTTGGATGGAGCTTCCTCACGACATCGGCGCTATAATAATTTTTCCTCACTTATTTTGTAATTAGTAGCAATTTTCCTCATTCGCAATAGCACTTGGTTATTCCTCATCATTTCACTTGTATTATAGAAATTCTTCATCAGACTCTGACCTCTCGTCAACCAGCGTAAAGTACCTACACATGAATAGTTCCTCCTTACAAAAACACGTCCGTGTTTCAGTACCCTCTTCTCTTTTTTTCGTCTTATTCAGCGAATCCGTACGAGGGGCTATGGCAGAGAGTGTTAAGTCACCCTCCATATAGGGTAAATCGTGGTTGCCCTAATATTGATTAATCTGCTCCGAAGTTCAAGTCCTCCCCAACGTCTCAAATGACGACGGGCATATAAGGCTTCAATTCAAAAGGATGGCGTTACTTTCATTAATTCCGTCATAAACATCATTAAGAGTATTTCTAAGAATTTAAACTGACTGATTGCCAAAACGTCTAAGATTCTATGTTTTTGACTGCTGTGTTACCAATTTAATGAATGAGTGGTTGGATACTACATTAAGTATCACATCAAATTACTACCGATTTTGAGGTCTTACCTCTTACATATGCACATGTCATAATTAAATAATGGTAAGACGACAACCCCACCAGTAGTTATTATTCTCTTGGGCTTAGAAGAGGGTGCCGACATCTTAGTTTTTTGCTGATTCTTTACTCCCATGCTAGAATTGCATGATCAGTAGAACCATCAAGGCTAAGTATGTATATAATTTATTATGCACCCAACATTTTTCAATACCCTGTTACTGAAATACTTAGCAAAGCGGAAAGTATCGCCAAAGAACAAAGCTCTATATGTGAGGATTTACTCCAATCAAAACTCTACCACTCGTTCTCAATGAAATCTGTTTTTTTTGGTAGTTCTTAAAAACGTAAGAATATAATTCAATGTTTCTTATATGCTCTAATATTCAACTTTTTGTTCCCAAAATTATGTAGGCGTTTTGAAATTACATTCACAATAACAGCTTTTTCCTTTAATACACCAAGACATTACTACTAAACTCATTTGCGAAGATATTCTTCTTTTTTAAGGAATCTACATCTACATAAACACCCCGCCATCCATCAAAAGGGAGTTTGTCTTTGCACCAGGTGGGCTTGGTTAGGGGAATGCATGTTAGCGGGAAACATAGTTACAAACCAGTGTTAATTTCACCCGCTATAAAAGTTCTTTGGAATAAGCGAAATGAGTGAATAAAAATGAACTATTTATCATTTATACGATAGACCTCCACCACACCAAGGCAGATAGATCACGCATAACTGGAAAGCAAGAAGGAGAGTCAGTTTTGGGTGTTTTGAGCAATCTGTCTATTCACTTCCTTTTGCGCTCTAATGAAGCACCTGGTCTGGTGTTGAATCACTGCCTACCACGCACCTTAGCGGTAGGTTTTACTATAGGTTAACTACGGTTGTACATTAGCTAAATGCTTCAATTCCCTCACTCATTCCGTTCCATCCCTGCTTACCGCCCCAAGTCCACCTATTCTTCCCTTCCCATTCCTCACCAATCCTAATGCATGAACATGGAAACTGTCCGCGAGGAAAATTTTGGTCTCATGTCAAAACAAGCCATGATTGACGACCGCATCTACGTCGACATGAGAGTGGGGTGCAGAGAGAGAGAGAGGGAGAGAGAGAGAGAGAGAGCATCGAAGCCAGGAAGGGAATGTAGGACGCTTTGGACGCTGGAAGTAGACGTAAGGGAAGAATTGCCGATCCCCTCGGCCAATCATATTCTTAATCAATATAATACAATCATAGCTTCAGAAAGACTAAACATTTATTGTTGCGACGAGTATTCAAAAAGATGACTCCAATAAGCATTACTAAGATACTTGATAAATAGCGTCTTCGAAATTGCAAACAACATATTTATACATTTTACCTTAAGGTCTGCATGTAGTAGAATGATAAAATGTAAATGGTTGCCATTGAGTTCCGAGGGTAATTTGTTCTTTCATATTGCCGTAAATTTAAATTTGAAGGAAAACATTTGAAGTAGCGTGTCCGTCTGTATTTGAGCATAAAAATGAAGAACATTTTTATTTTCAGTCCAAGGCGAAAGACCGTGTATGGCTACTCATTCGCTCATAAAGTTACCTCAAACAATTTCACAAAACAAAAGGCAAACTTCTGTATGGAATGACTCACAGATAGATGAAATGGTATATCACGTAGACGATCAAGGCAGGCCCAATTGGCGAAGTTTCACTCTTAAAATACGAACAATTTCAACGATTACCTAGTGAATACCCGTTTCAGATTTTCTGCTATGATCAAAGCAGAACGATTTGATGTTTTATACGGCTATGGACAGGAGCGTTCTCCGCAACAGCGCATGCTGATAAGGGAAATCTGTGTAGTCCTTAACTCACTAGGCGGAGTGATATTTAACATTCCTGCTGTTCAATTATGTAGTTACTGCTCAGGATACGATTGGAAAACCATGCCAACTTTAATGCTCGTGATAAAACATACCAATATATATTGGATTCACTATTTACGTGGAATTAAACGTTTTGAAAGGTAAATTTCTTATTACAGGTATATCCGAGTGAAACTGAAGATTTTCTGATTACATGATATAATAATCTTTTGCACCAACGTAATAGTGTATGTGTTTTATATTTTACATTTAACAGAAACCATAATGCTGATAAATGCTCCTATCTTTCTTAACGTGTCTTTGAATGAAGTCATGTCATGTCAAAGTCATCTCAAAGGAAGTCTCTCCCATAATAAAACATTTTTACTAATAATTCACGTACGATATGTCTATTTTATTCTTTTTCTGCCTCTTTCAATGAGGCTATTCATGATGACCGGGGTAATTTGAGGTACGAATTGCATTCCGTTCACGGTATCTCGTATTTTTCCGGCAAGAAAATTTGGATTGCTCTAGTTTGGAAATGTTTTTAAGGAAATCTAAATATTTTCGTATGCGAGCAATACTATGAAAATATTAGCTCCTATCACTGTGGCCTTCAATCTAACGCAGTCTGACACCACCTCTGTTATTTCTTATTCTTCTGGGAGCAAATAATATTGTAACACAGCATTGTTTCATGGTAAATAACTGAAGTAGAAACGTTTATCTGCGGAAAGTCGCCACTTGTTATGTTTTTACTGCTTGGAAGGCACTACTAGAGTCCATTTGAGATTCTAAGAAGGTTAGCCCGTTTCGCGAAAAGAAGGGTTAAGAGGTAGGGCAGAAAGGACAGGGAAGTGAAGAGGCCCAAAATATCCCTCAGCTTTCTTCTCAATCGGTCCCTTACGCGTGGACAGAAGCCCTTAGGCATGTCGACTTGGCAGTCTGTTTACACAGGACACTCCTTGAAAAATGAGGGAAGGCCTGGGAAGAACTTCTTTCCGTAAATCAGCGAAAAGAAAGGGAAGAGCGTCAAGCATATGGGCCCCTGCTGAGTAGGGTTGCACTGTCCTTTGCAAAGCAAAGAAAAGGAGAAATGTAATCCCTATGCGTTCGTCATTTCACGGTGATTTTCACACTGATTTTGTTCTGCAAAAGGATCTTGAGGAGTTTTGCTCCGTAAAAGTTGGCGAGGAGGAGGAGAGAGTGATGTAATTTGCGGGAAGATGCTGTTACCAACACAAAAACTTTCAACCTAAACAAATGAGGGTGATATAAGTCAGATCGGGATTATCGTGATGGGCTGAGTTGCCCGCATAAGTAAACCAAGTGCCCAGCATTGAGTCTCAAGTTCCGAAATATTACATTCAGAAGTTAATTTAGAGAATTCTTCTCATTAGTACGAGGGTTGCCATGTATATTTTCAGCTTAACAATGAAAAGACGTAATTTATTGTTGAAAATGACTTTATTGTTTTTCGAAGTATTCTCCATGATAATCAATACAGTTTTGCATACGCTTGAGCCAATTTTCGTAACACATTTTCCACACCGATTGAGATACCTCCAAAACATGGTTTTGAATACATCAACGGCTTCTTCAGGCGCCGAAAAACGTTGGCCACGCAATTTTTTCTTGATAAACGGGAATAAAAAGAAGTGGTGCTAAATCAGGGCTGTACGGAGGATGACCCATCAATTCGACGTTTTGGCCATTCAAAGAGGTAGTTTTTTCAGCCGATCTGTGAGAGCTTGCATTTTCATGATGATGAATGATCCCTTGTTGCCGCTTCTTTTTCCAAATTTCACCAAGCGCTCCTGGCAAACAAATGCTCGTGTACCATTTATAATTCATGGTTCTACGTTGCTCTAACGGTACGGTTTCCAAATGCCCAGTTATTCCGAAGAAACAGGCGATCATTTGCTTCGATGTGCTTCGTGCAGGAATCACTTTTGTTGGATTTGGCTCATCTTGGAAGACCCAAACAGTGGATTGCTGTTTTAATTCGGGCTCATACGCATAGATCCAAGATTCATAACCTTTGTAGATATAATACACAGTTTTGGTGCACCGCGATTGTATTTCTTGAGCATTTTGTTTCAATAATTGACACAAGCATCTTTTTGAGGTTTTGTCAAATTATGCGGGATCCAACGCTAATAAATTTTTTCTCAGCTAGTTCATGCAATATCCTATTGATGCTCGACATACCAATCCCCAAGGACCCCTCAATCTCACGATAAGTCACATGACGATCTTCCTTCACTAATTTTTGCACAGAATCAAGTTTCCTGGCACAAAAACTGATTTTTTACGACCTTCACGACTATCGTCGCTGAGCGAACGGCGGCCATGATGTAATTTACTATACCAGCGTTTCACAGTGAAAAAGGATGGGACTTCATCGCCAAAAGTGGAAGTTAGTCGATCGATGCACTCCTATCTAGATAATCCTCGACGAAAGTCGTAAAAAATCATCGCATGAAATTATGCACGCATTAACTCCTTTTTTTCGCTGAGAAAAAAATTTCGAGTCTCTGTAAACAAAACACGTTATGATCAAACGACAAAACGTTCTGAAGAAAGTTAGCGTTAAAAGAGTGAAACTTTCAAATGGAAATTTTAGATGGCGCCTAAAGCACTTAGTTTTGTCAAGACTCCATATATAAGTAGCCACCCTCGTATCTATATAACTCCCTGATAGAGAGGGCAAATCATTTATGACGTCATCGAAGGAGCGTCTACTCGAAAATCTCGGGGTTAATAAATGCCCAATGATTCACTATGAGGCCAAATATTACAATAAAAGTCTATGATAAAAGTTAAATGAAGCCACGTTCTGATATTTTACTGCTCAGGGCAAATATTAATTTAGTTTAGATTAATTGGGCACATCTCTCCTTGGTGCGCCTGCGGCATGATTTTCTCCGGCGTAATTGTCTAGAAGTTCACCTGGCATGTGCATATTTTTGTGCTAATATTTTCATAGTGAGTGGAGGATACGGCAGATTTTAGTATCGGCGCTTAATGATGACGACTGATGTCTTGATCCTTATGACAACATTGCCTGGGAATTTTTAGACGCGATAGATTCTTACCCATCCGATGAGGATGTAAATAATGAGTCTCCTCGCTAAAGCATTAGATATTAATTTATATGACGACGGTGAGTTTCTCTCCCCATTTTGTCCTTCGTCGATGGTTATATATCCTCAATATATGCTGATTCTAGGTGACTTATTCAGTCCCCTCGAATATACAGTGTCTTAACAACCTAAATTTTGATTAAATATAAGGATACATGGGATAAAATACCTAGGTGAAATTGGTTTAAAACTGAAGTTCATCCTCACAGTATATACTCTATTTGCTCCGAAGGCGATGGATGCTTAGAGATATTAAATTAGCTTTGGTTTTTACCCATGCAGTCACAAGTAACTGTATTGTGAGAAAGGAAATTTCAATGATGTGATTATAAATAATGATTTTGCTCCAAGTAACCCATAGCATCCTGAAAAAAAACATTTCTACGCTACAACTAATATGGTAGCTACAATTTTTCTCCTATCTACATAACTATAGTATTTTTATTCCTGAAAGACTCGCTTAAACCACCGTGCCAATATTAGGGGATTATAAATTACATGTATCAAACGGTTTCCAGTGTTTCCAATGAAAAAGATAGAACTTTTCGCTTCTTTAGGTATCAATACTCCATCCGTGAAATCCCATCAGGATCTTTGGAACCCTTTAACTTTTTTTCTTCAATCCCTCGATTATTCCATTTTTATGGCGCGAAGTCGCGGGGTGACGGGTGAATTTTCTCCCTTGCCCCGCTGACCCCCCTCCGTCTCACCCCACAGCTTGCTCTATTGCCCACCGTTGTCCTTTTGCCCGTTCCCGTCCACCCCGCACCCTTGAGTCCGCGTCACTTCGGTTGCCACACCCACCCTTTCAGGGATCCAAGTGGACAATGACTAATCAGGCGTGAGTTACCCGTCCTTAATCCCACCACTGTTCCCGCCAGGTCAAAGAAGCACCACCACTCAGTCAGTTTGCCCCGGTCTCCTTGTTTTTCTATCTCTACGGCAGCCCACCTCACTTCGTTCCGTTCTCGTCTCTTCCCCTATTTTTCCCTTTCCACGGCATTCTCCGTCCCATTCCACGCGACAATCCTTTTTTCTTGCGGCTGCCAACTCTTTTTCCTCCTGCTTCTCATGCTTCTCTTTCCCTGTCGCCAGGGACATACCCTTTTTGTAACCGCTGTCATGCGGCAAGGGAGTCGTTCCAAACCCACACCAATGTTTTCTCCTTTTTTCTTCACGAAAATAGGAAACGTGGTCCTCAAAAGGGGATTACCACCGGGAGAGGGGGAGATGTGCGTCACTCAGGAGTAGAAATGAATCCAGGGGAGAGTTGTTCTGTGCAAGCGGTGTTGTAGTTTTCCTTCGAATTGGCATGCTCTTTACCCTGGAAATATTCTTTGAATTTGCACGAATTCATTTCAAAATTCACGGGACTGCTAACTGTTCTGATTTTATTTTGGCGAATCATGGACACATTTTGAGATATCTGTTTGATTTCATATTTTCAATGTAAGGAAAGTCAAATTCAGATGCTAATTTCTCATTAAATTCATTGAATGCCCGTTCCTAATGGACAATGGAACAAAATGAGCACAATTTGGCTAGCAATTAAATTTGTCAGTGACCTAACAGCCATACTTTACCTCACATACATGACCGAGAGGAGACGCGTGGCTCTTGTTTTTATCCTAATAGGCGGTTATTACCAGGCTAAACTGGACAATATGAAGATACTAAAACTCTTTGAACAAATGGGTTACAGAACACCAATTTATTCCTTAAAATCGATGTAGATGAAAGTCAGAAAAAAATAAACTATGCCAATTTTGTAAATATTACAATATTTGTCACACTTTCGAGCGAGCGCCGGCTTTCAAGCTGAAAAGTTATTTGAAAATAGGTGCCTTTTCGATGTGCCGACTGATGGTTACCTACTCATCTCCAGAAGAGTATTTTCATTGCTCATTGGTGATTAGTGTTGCATAAGAGAGCGTGATGAGATAATACGCCAGCTTGGCAGCTCACGTCCGTCGTCCTTTCCGAGAAGCATTGTGCCACATCTTCTGAACCCCATCACTTGCTCTTCGCACCCCGTCGCTTTCAAAGGTTGCAGAATTCTGGAAACGTCCCCGCTGACCGCTCACCATCTGCTAGTTTTGACGAGGGTTGCTACACATAAAAGCAATATTGTAAAGAATGGATGGGCTTGAAAAAAATATGCTAGGCATCATGCGGCGCGTGTCACGAAAGGTTTTGCTTTAAAAAGTCAACAGAAAGGGAAAATTATCCATGATATCTTTTGGAGGGAATTTCGTTCGTTATTATATACATAAATTTACACTGAAATGATTAGTCCCCAGGGGGAATATAATATTTAATTTTTAGTTGATTTATTCATGTCATGAAAATCGATAAATACTGTGATTTATTTAATAATAAAAGTCAAATCGGCCTCGAGAGCGGAGATGAACCAACGGCGATCTGATGCAATCCCATCGGTGAGCACGGGAGTTGCACATATTACAAGATGTGCAATGTGCATTGCTTACCAAGTGAGCAACAATTGATAAAAATGATATGCACCGAGGTACCTTAGATTCCTTAGCTTCCTCATTTCCTTGAGCATATCTAGTTATTCACAAAATTCTCCATTTACTCACCACAATCCTCTCGTCAGCAAATGTATGTATGGTGAGCATAGTATGAAGCTCTTTTATAGTTTTGGAGACAGAGACGCAGACGTTATGAGAAAGCTAATTAGTGGGTTGAGAAAAGTTAATCGGCTCCTCAACGCCTCGCGAAACCAAGTCTCGAACTTCACCGAAGGATGATGACCTGCCTTAAAAGGGAAATGGAAATCGGAAAAACAAACGGAATGAGGGAAGTATTTCAAAATTCTTAGCATATTGAAACCATAGTTCAGCAAATTTAATACTTTAGACGCCATTGGGTGAAAAATTCCAAGAGAGTGTAACTTTTTCACCATTTTCAATGGAAAATAGACGTTTTTTGGGATTTTTCAATTTTTAAAGTTTAAAATTGTTAAAAACGTAAAAAGTGTTTTGAACTAGTAAATTTTTTTAAACGTTTCATAATGAACCAAATATTTCTGTGAAATTATTATATATGATAAAAGTGTTTCATTATAAACTTTCAGAGAATGAATAATAACTATCACAGAAAATCCATTGTAGAGTCAAGACGCATATGGATGCATAATAACGTGTATATTTGTGTATGCATATTTTTCGGGAATTTTAAAATATACTATAAACTAGATGCAATCTAAATGCATCCGATAACGATTTCACAAAAAGAAACGTGGCATTAAGAATTTTATGCATATTTAATTTGATGCATTAACTCTTTCTCGGAACGGTAAATTCATTAATCATTAACATGTACGTCACTTCTCGCTTTGAATGCTTATTCTTGTAGCCGCGTGCTGCCAACTTATGTTAGACAAAAAGAGATATTAACTTCAAGAATACATTCATTCGGTCTGCGCAAAAGCTTCCGTTTCCTGCCCCCGAGTGACAATGGAAGCTAGGATTATGAACTTTCCTCGAGATGAAAAAATAATAGGGATTTGAGAAAAGGAAATTACAAAAAATCCTCCGAGAGGATGGAGGTCGCAGTGGCGCAAGGATCCAGGAGGTAGGGGTTGCCGCCCTGGCGGTAGGAAAGCTGGGAGGGGGACGGGAGGGCGGCAGGCAGCGAGCTCGGGAAGAGGCGTTCGTGGAGGGCCCTCCCCCCATCTCTCTCTGAGGCAGAGTGGGGTGAGTGGGAAGAGCAGAAAATCGGGAGGAGGGTGGCCTTAGGAGGAGGAGAGAGAAACTTTTAATTGAAACTCTGGAAACTTGTCTTGCCGAATTCGCAAGGTCTCATCCATCTTGGGCGATTTCTCGGCTCGATAAAAGAGGTGCGGGGAGGTCGAGGGGAGGAAGAGAAGGGGTGAACCCAGAAGAATTGATGGTGGGATTTGGGCGGGGCGGCCCCCGGGGAGAGCTGCGGGTCGAGTGGTGGAAAGAAAGGGTTAAGGAGAGCGAGCGGGGGAAGGCACGTCGCGATGGAAGTAGTGAGACCGATGGCGCCCCCCTATGAATTAAAATTTGAAAACAAATTGCCTCAGGATTGAGGAAAATCTGAACCCAAAGCAATTCTAAGGAATTTGCCCAGTGGCTTGTTTTTCCGAAAAATTTCTTGTTAAAAATCTCGTAAAACGAACGTGCCTTTACAATGCACGTTTTTCTTAGGACGTGCTCAGAAGATACTCGCTCAAGAGTCAGGTAAATAGGAAATTCACGTCAATTAAACGTCGTATAATGACTAAAGGGTGTCCTGAATGAGATTGAAAACCTGATGGTTGTTCTAAAAGTTACGAATGTGACATCATATTTACAAGCAAACAATATGAAAACTTCTGTTCACGTGCATACAAAACTGTTATGCACATGCATGTGATTTCGAAGTGGAACAGTTTTGTTGAGTGTCGCTGACAATTTTTACTGAATTAAATAAAACTGCTCTTTCTTTTTGGCATTCATATTAAATGAAGGTTTATATTTTTGTAAATTTCCTTAAATTGTAATTCATCAATGAAATACGTACTACTGGAATTTTATTTCATAAGAATTACTTTCAAACCTTTCCAC
Source organism: Hetaerina americana (assembly GCF_022747635.1). Taxonomy (NCBI): domain Eukaryota; kingdom Metazoa; phylum Arthropoda; class Insecta; order Odonata; family Calopterygidae; genus Hetaerina; species Hetaerina americana. The sequence continues at coordinate 18,385,133 of NW_027286874.1, read as the reverse complement.
CGCAAACAAGTTTATTTATTCAAATTTGAAAAAGTGAATACAACTCCCCTACTGATGTATCAACTTATTTCCAAATTGAGTTTGGTCTATTCCATGTGGTGGTGGGAATAGAATGATATTGTTTAGTAATTAAGTTATTGGCATAGTGGTTGTCTAAAGTATAAGTGGTTGGGGTACATTTTTATTCCCACATTTTTTGGAACCCCAAAAACCTCTAAAAATAGGTGAAATTTAAACTTCTTTGAAACTAAATTTTTCACTAGCATATGAATATGGGTTTACACGCCTTTTCAAAGATTTAAGTGGATGTTTTTTCCCTTTTCCTAACCCTTTACACAATCATGATTAAGTTAACTGTTGGAGGAGTGTTTGAAAGAGAAACATCGTGGATAATAACAAAATTTTGATAATATGAGAAAGGGCAACGACCAAACAGTTAGTTTGTGTGAGTTGTTAGAAATAAATGGGAGTAGGGTTACCGCAATGACATAAGAACGAAAGAATTTTTGCCTAGAACAGTGGCGGGTAAGTATGAGAAAAAATGGGCATGCAAGCGGAGAAATTTTTTGGGCTTGAAAAAATGTAGTGTGCACAAGTTGAACGTTGTTCGGAGGGATTGTTAGCCTAGGGAACCCATGACCCCTGCAAATTTGGAAAGGTATGCGATAAAGAGATATGTTCAAGTATCAGCAGTGGAAGATGAAATTGAAAAACGATGCAAAGATAATGAATAAAACGCGAACACCACGAGCAAGGAAATAGAAGATATAACTTACTCACTGTAATTCTTGGAAAATGTTTGAAATTTTTGAGTCGGCATAAAAACCGTAAAGATTTGAAGTAGAAACACAAAGAGAAAAAACGAATAGCATTTGATAAGGGGGTGGATTAATTTATTATATCGCTAAGTTGTTCCTGTTGATTACTGGAATTGAGAATCAAGTACTTGAATTATTATTTATGGTTTCATCAATAAGCGTGATATTGTTGTAGTTATTGGGGGAGGCGACAGACAGCTGAGGCCATTTGCGTCATTAGGGATGGGAAGATAATTTGGTAGGAGTAGGATGCTCCGGGAATATATGAAGGGTGGAGAGAAACCCAGTGCCGGAATTAGCCTACTTCTAATGAATTACGCCAAGGGGTCCAAAGTTTAAATTCCAATCCGATAGACGGCGTACTCACAATAAGTGCTGTCTACATAGCACCTTATGTAGAGATCCGGATACCACTGAAATCCTGCCACCACTGGAATTCTAGGCCTGACTTTCTGGGTGGAAAGCCAACACATTAGCCACCTTACCATTTCAATCTCCATTTGTGGTATTTTGTTTCATAAATTTTGTTGATGGTGTAATAAAGTATGAAAAAAATAATTACTTATTTTTAATTCATCAAATTTTACATAAGATCAATTTGAACATAGGGTCGTCCAGTCTAAGCCACACTCTACTGTCTTGCGGTGCATCTAGAAAATACTTTGTTGTCATGATCACATTGTTATTTTAACTTCCAGTTATTGTTTTTATATTTCCAGCCCTTCGATTGATTTCTTGATTAGGAATCAGTTCAAATAAATCTGAAATCTCACTATCTGTGACATCGATCCCCGGTGTTTCTCTTTCGGGAATACATAGTAGGGCGATGAAAAGTGTTCACATCCACGTGTTCTGATAGGGAGATTAGAATACTCTCCTCGTAGATGGACTTTGGACTCGAGTTTTTAGGGTGTAAGTGCGCAAAACCGTTGCGCTCCTGCTCGATTTTCTGCGAGAGAAGAGATGTGGAGAGGGAATGGGATGAGGAGGGTCACCTCCTATGGGTGGTGGGCGAGAGAGACAGGGAGGGTGAGCTAAGGGGGGGAGGACAGAGAGATAGGGGAAGGGATTGAGAGGAGGCGACGGAGTCGGCTGTCCGCTCGAGATAAGCTGCGACTTGCGATCGGATAGAAAATCCCCGTCCCCTGTACCCCCCTCCGCCTACAATATATCCCTCCCATGCCAACCCACGCCTCCTTCTGTCCCCCTTTGGGCTTCTAGGGTCTTTCTCTCTCCCCCGAATTATCTCCCACCCATTGCCACCAACTCCTAAATAATCACTCTGTCCTCCCGTCCCACATCACGACCCTCCCTCTTTTCTGGCCCCTAACCCCCTTGGACCAGACTTCTCACTCTGCTCGGCCTCCTCCGCGAGGAGGAAGGCCCATGTCCGGCATTATCTCCTTATCCCCTCGCCAATACGCACACATTGGCACCCGCACCCTGCCTTCCTCCATCTTCTCCTGAGTCCTCGTCGAACCCTCCGCCTCCCTCCTTTCACCCACCCTCTCCTCATCACTCCTCTACCTCTCCATCGATTAGGATTTGTGAGTGGGTGGGACGGGGAAGGTCGACCCCGTCTCCTCCCCTGCTTGCCCCGCTTTCCACTCTATAGCTGATTGATGCGTTGCTGGTCGGTGAGTTGAGGGCAATTGTACCCGCAGAGAGAGACCGAAGATGTACACATTAATGTTATTTTATGGAGTTGACTTCAGTATGACGACCACTCAAGCGTCTTGATTGAATTCACCCTACGTACCGATGTGTACATAGGTAATTTGCGACCATTAATGAACTATACGCTTGTTTCATTCATGAAGTCGAGTCGTGTCATATGCGTATGCAGGGATCAAGGTGGAATTTGTAGATGAGAATATTCATGGGATTCTCTTCAAATAACCGTTTCCATTAAAATATGTGCATTAGTATGAAGAAAGTTGAAAAAATTTGATAGTGAGAGACAATTAATGGGTCTATGGATGCAATACAAAGTCACAAATGACCAGAATCAAATATTATTTCATGAAAGATAGTTCTCAAGGTTTATAAAGTTTCTTATGCATTTGTGTCCTTCGGTTATGTGCCAGAATATAGTTGGTTTCTGAATCATTTCTTTCATACGATTCAAGGGTATTTTCTGCCATTTCCTCCATTACTTACCAACGAAAAAAATGTGTAGCACTCAATTAATTAAATTGTTTTCAGTTACATTAAATTAATTATTAGGAAGTAAACCTAAATCATCTGGAGGTTCCGGATCAGCAAAGACTGGCGCCGTTGTTCAGCTAAATATTATCACAGTGACGCTAACGCTCATAAATTATTCCCGGCAAACAAATCCATCCAGAGAGGTTTCCTAATCTCTCACGCCACTGGCCCGAACCTAAACGCCTTGGTCCTCCCTCACCGGATAGTCACCGGCTGCAGTGGCCTAATAATATTCAGGGTGGCGCCGCATCCCCACCTCACACTCCAGTGTGGCGCAAACACTAAGCCACTGTCATATGTGGGGCAGCATACAAAAGCCACAACGATTTAATCCTCCATTTCCATCTAGAATTCGAATTAAATGAAGATCCATGACTTTTCACGAGCTTTTGAAAACATTTCAGTGCACGCTACGCGCTTCCACCCCTTTTTTGTGTGCCGCGGGAAGAACGATGCGTATCGCGTCCGATTAGAGCGTTCCGAAACCATCCAAACAAATCGCCACTCCTCTCCGTCCGCAGTTCCCTCGTGCCGCTTCTTCCTTCCGCCCGTCTTCTCCGAACATAAGAGAGCACCGCAGCATGTGGGGCGGAGTGGAGTGAGTGGTGGGAGGTACGAGGGGGAGGAGAGGGGAGAGGAAGCGCGCGCCAGAGTGTGTGTGTGTGCTCTTCCGAATGCCGGGTTGCGAGTGGTAAGGACAGGGGTAGGGTTTGAGGGTGGCGTGGGGCTGGGCCAAGCGAAAGGGAGTGGCGGGGAAGGCGGCGCCAAGAGGGATAATTGAAACCTTTTTCGGCGTCTCCCTCTGTGAAATTGAAGATTCCCTCGGACGGCACCGACAAAATAATAATATAAAAAAAGAAACCCTGCTCTCCGTTCTTCCTTCCATCCCATTCCCCCAGCCGTCCCCACGCGTGGCGACCTTCTGTTTTATTTCGTTCCACCCTCCCTTCTCCTCGACGGGGATCGATGTCGAACTCCCCTCCACCAACACAGAGACCCGACTCGATTCGGTACTCACACCACCTTCAACTCCTCTTCGTCCCTCCTTGCTTCACTCTCATATGCCTCGAGCCTCTTTTACTGCGTTCTCCTCACTCCGCAGTCGGACTCCTCTTCTGAGTTCTGATCTCTCCTTTCGGATTCCCTATTGCAAAACTCTTCTCATCCTTAGTCGATTTCTGTGAGAGACGTATTATTTGATACATCTTCTTCCCCGTACTACTAAGAATGCTAAAGTAGCAGTTAATGCGTTGAGTAAGGCTAAATGGTTTCAAGTCAGCCCGAATAAAGTTGGCATTCTTGTATGCGTCTCCTGTTTTAGAAGGGATTATCTCATCTGAGGATTTCCGTTGGTATCCTATCTTCATGCCCATATATGGATGTACTTAACCATGTATTTGTTTAATTTAAAACTTCTATTAATTCCATTTTTATTACTTATCATTTCTTCCCATTTCCTTTTTATGCATCATACGTTATAATTTTTTCCAGCCCAAACTCAAATCTTCCGAAATTTACTCGTATTATCCTTCCATCTACTACCCCTCATCTTTCTTCTATCCTTCTCCCCCGCTCTTTGGGAACCCTACATATACTCCCTCAAAAAGCCTCTCCCCTCCCTTTTTGCCTTCTTTTGTTTCCTCCTCCTTCCGGAAGTTGCATCCCCACCAACTCGTGGGTGAGGCAGAAGGGGGACACGGTTTTTTAGCATCGGCGCCACTAGCACGCCTCGATTCTACCCAGGAGTCGGGTGGTTGCCGTGGCGCCGAACGGGCGCCTCCAAACCCCCTCTTCCGTCTTTCTCGTAACGGCAACACCCGTACTGGCCACCCTTCCATCCCTTACCTCCCGGCACATCCAGATTCATTGACGGCGCCCATTTCAGGAGTAAATAGCCCTTAACTCCTGCCACGTTTTCATTTACGGTGTAATGCCTACCGAATAATTTTTGTGACATGTTGGAATACTTTTTAGAAGAAATTAGCCCAAAATTGTATTACTAATAATCTGAATTTCTACTAATAACGTATTACTCTAGTTCATTCAGATAAAATATAGTTGCCCTCTAATGGAGAATAGTTTGTTGTTCCACTGCGCTCAGGAGCTTTCGGCTTAACCTAGAAGAAAATAATCCAGGAATGATATTTGCCATCCCACGCTCTAAACTACTAACGAAATGGTTTTTAGTATTCCAGAGAGGGTTAGAATTTTTTCTTGCGTGGGTATGAAAATGACGAAATAGCTTAAGCTATTAATATGTGTGTTCATCTGTTTACCTTTATATTGAATATCTCTGCTGAAATTAACAAAGAATTACTGTAAAAAATATCAAATTCTCGTTTAAAATTAAGTAGTCAAATATTTTTAATTTGGCAAATTTACATTTGCCAAATTAAAAATTAAATTTATTAAAATTGTATCAACAAGGTTTTCTGGGATTACGTAGTTATGCATTTTCAAAAAATTTCATGGTTAATTTTTTATATTTAAGAGATTATTCAGTGTGATTAAGACGTTAAAGAAAAATTGAAATAGTCTCACCCGGATTTAAAGATGTGAATTTTCCATCGAAATCCCCATTCTTGCTGCTACATGGTTCACAGTACCAAATCGTTGTTTTTTTTACGGCGGGAAAACGGATTCGGGGATGCTCTTGAACCCTTACGAAGGGTATGAGATATTTACATTTTAAGTGCTCGAGTATACGTCGAAATCTGAGAAGTTGGTAATGTTTTCTCTGTAGGATTTTCAAACTAAGGGGATGATGTTATTTTAAGGGGTGTAAAGGGGAGAGAATTTAGGAGAGGACGCCTGGGACAAAGAAAAAGAATCAGTGCGTGTAAGACTCCATAGGCATTTAGCATGGATGAATGAGGGAGAAAATGTGTCCAATTCAACCCTACTTCCTTCCACGGCAACTCATATCTTTTCAAGTTTCTACTTTTACCTAGTCAAATTCCTTTTCAGGTATCATGCCCATCTGCGTAAAAAATCTAGAAATCGGAACTAAGAGTGATCACCCAGTACCTCTGTATCTCCTACCATAAACCGCCACCCCATAATTTACGGTGAGTAGGATGACGACAATTATGTTTTATTCTAATCTTTTGCGAAGAAATACCATTTCAACAATATTAGTTCTACAGTTAATCTAGTCTTCATGTGAGTAAAATCTTTTCAACTGGTGCATGGTTTGTAGTTGTGGGTGGGGTTTGCAATGCACTCTTAAAATCAAGGAAAAAACCTCCTCCTAAATTACGCAATACAAGGTGTGATCAAAAAAAGGCAGGACTGATTTAATAACTTGTTTATTTCGACGGATACAGCTTAATCGAACTTGTTGCCCTCAAATTACATGCCTTGGCTGACGACACACCTTTGCCAACGTTTCTTCCAGCTCTCGAACCATGCCTGGTAACCCGCCTTCGGGATCCTTTAGAGGTCCGCCGAACAATTAGTTTTAATGTCCGCAATATAGTCGACTCGGCGCCCTTTCAAGGTTGATTGTAAATTTGGAAACAAAAAAAAGGTTGATGGAGGGTGGCTGCGGGATCACGGAAGTTCCGGTTCTGGCAAAATCTCTGTCACGATCAGCGCCGTGTGAGCCGGCGCGTTATCGTGGTGGAAACGCCATGCATTGTTCCTCCATATGTCCTGCCTCCTTAGGCTCACTGCGACCCTCGTCCTCTTCATAACCTTAAAGTAGAAATCTTTGTTGACGGTTTGACCTTGAGGGACGTATTCGTAACGAATCAGCCCTTGCCATTCGAAGAAACACACCAGCATGACCTTCACATTGGTCGCGGAGAATGAGGACCTTTGCACTGAGAAGACTGGGCCTTTGTCTCAACATCATAACCGAAAACCCAGGTTTCATCACCGGTTATGATGGTTTTAAGAAACTCTGGGTCGGTATTGGCTTGATCCAGTAGTTCCTGACAAATTTCCACACGTTTTTGTGTCTGTTCATCAGTCAGTACCCGCGGGACGAATTTTGATGCGACGCGCGTCATACCCAAAATGTCTGTCAAAATTGTCTGACAGGATCCAAAACTAATGCTCACTTCCTTGAATATCTCCCTAATAGTTAAACGGTGATTTGCCCGCACCAAATCATTCACCGATTTGACATAGTTGGGGTCTGTCGAAGTGGAAGGCCGCCACGTTCGCGAATCTTCATCTGTCGAGGTTCTGCCCGATTTAAAACGACTGTACCACTCAAAACACTGGGTTCGACTCATAGCTCCATTAACAAAGGCTTGCTGAATCATTCCAAATGTCTCCGTAGCACTTTTGCCAAGTTTGAAACAAAATTTCACGCACACACACTGTTCCACCAGCTCCTTCATTGCTGACGTTGCACGCGGCGAACAGGTTAAGACACATAACGCTGCTGCTGCGTAAGGACTCGACGTAAAAAAAACGCAGCACCTCTCGTTTTAGTCGTCAGATGTGTCGCTAAATGGCGCACTATGTCTCGTTTCGACCTATTGAACGGTTTGCGCAGAATAAAATCAGTGCGGTCTTTCTTTGATCACACCTTGTAAATAAAGTATTTGACTAACTTTGGGTTTTTTACGGCTCCCAACGTAATTCTGAAAATCAACTCCAACCACTAAATTTATCTTTCTCTAATTTGACAAATCGAGCTCCTCTTTGCTGCACTCCCATATAATTCTTAAATCAAAACGACCTAATAAAATTCCATTTACTAAGCATTTTTTAGTGAACGGAGCATGCTTTAGTGAACATGCTAGTAAAATAAGAACTAATAAGAAGAAATGAGCGTCACTCTCTTATCCTCTCATATCAATTTTTTGATATTCTAATAAAATGGTAGCGTAAAAACGAAAAGCTCTCTGGCGAAAATTATATTACTACCAATCTTAATGCTACAAAAAAACATTGTCCTGATATGTAATCAAAATATGTGTTTGTGATAATTTACATTTAAATGCATCCTACGCCAAGGATAACCTTACGTTAGACGACATCACCCTGAGACTTAAGCATACTCGCATCTGTGGCTGTTTACGGGGAAATTTCACGCCAATGACAAAATGATGCCAAAAAAACACTAGTTTAGTCGCTGAGGGTAGTTTAGAGGAGAGTTCGATGAAGAATAAACTTGGTAAGTAAATAGGGAAAATTTTAGTTGTTTAAATGTTTTGAAGAAGAGTTAGTTGCACCTAAGTATTTAAAATTTTCAACACTTAACATTTCATCGAACTATATGATACATAATTTTCGGAAATCAATCTAATTTTTCAGTGGTCAATGGATTATTATGCGTATTCACTTACACTAGGGGCAATTTCAGCAACGTTAAAAGAGCATACAGATATTTTCTTGTTGGAAAATTCCAAGAACCTTCCCTTGGGAGGATGATGATGCGACAATTTTTTTTCAACTGAGATATGTCCTCTTTCTGCTTGGGCGGGCCGAAGTCAAGAGCAATTCTCATTTTTAGGTCCATGAGTAAATTCTCCCACCCACCTCTTGCATATTGTTTATCTATCTGATCGTGTCTCGCCACAAAACATAATTAGTTTAACGATCCTTTCGGAAGACCGTACGTACAAATCCAGGATTTTTGACAAGACGACCGATGGGCAGACTTGTGGTTAGCGTTGTAAAAAGGAAGGATACTCCAGACGGCGCCTGCTTAGAATGCGATATTAATGCCACTTTTTGTCCCCCTATCCTCCTTTTCCCTTTTGGGTCCCATCTATTCCTCCTTTATAGCACCTGACAAGGGAGCTATGGGAAAGAAACACTGCGTGCTGGAGGAAGAGAAGAGAGGGAGCATCGGTTTTATTTTTTCCCTCCTCCTGCCACCCCTTCTCCATTTTATGCCTGAGCATTGTGGCAGCAGGTAGGTAGGACAACAAAGTTTTTCGGGACATCAGCGGCGAAGGCGATGGTGGGAAATGGCGAGGAGGATGGTGGGGGGTTGAGGAGCAAGGGCCGACACATTCCCTCATCTCTCCCTATGTAGTGAGAGATATCGGTCGTAGTGTGAGATGGGTGACCACCCCAAGAAGACTAGGAGAAGGAAAATTTTCCAGGATGAGCCAAGGGTCGACATTCTTTCACGTGAGTAAGCCTAGGTCGAGATGGGTCTGGAAATGGCCTATTTTCAGGAAGTATGTACATTTTAGGGTTTTCGGTGACTATATGGTCAGTCAGGGGTTGAGTATGGCTCATCCTCTGGCCGATCCTGAGAAGAAAGACGATGCTGTTTTCTCTTTCTCTCTTTAACCTTTTTTATGGGAATGTCGTTAAGATTTTGACGCTTTTCATTCGGATGAAGTGAGACTCAGTGGGGATTCGACAAATGGTGAGATCCCATTTTATCTCGACTTACGTGCAGCCGTTGTCTGGGTTTGTAGCTGCAGTCGTAAATGGAAATTTGTGGTTACGATGTTAGTATCATTACTCATTTTATATTTCTTGAATTATTGCTCCTCTTTTTCAGTTTTAAATAACATAATGCTATATTTTATGTGATTTACCATAATTTAGCATGTTCGATTGGTTGATTTTCGAAAATACTACGTTTATTATCCTTTAATCCTCATTTTTGGAAAATATTCGAGGAAATATTTATTTAATGTGATGAAACGCTAATTTAAAAAAAAACCATAAACACGGTTATCAATCCGAAGGTCGGTTTGGTATTTTAGAATAGAGCCGATCCAATGCGAAGCCCAACGGGGTATAAAATTTACACGTCAGGGTAGGGTAAGCAATTCTCTTTCTCTCCGCCGGCTAAAGTTTCCCAGGAAGACCTGGAACCCGAAAAATCAAACAGCTTGTGTGAAACTAAGGGTTCCTAGTTCCAACCCGGGTCCTCCGGTTGTCCAACGCTCTATCTTATGGACTACCATGCCTCCAAAACCTGTATTACGTTCACTAATTTAAAAATAATTTCGTTCTGGGTTTTAAAAATGAATTTTACTTGAAATAATATGATTCTTGAAAAGAAGAGAGGCTTATCGTATCGCCTATAGAAGACAGTTGCCTGTGTGCGGACCTGGTCGAGAAAATTCGATGGCATTTTCTCTCCAAATTTTTTTGATAAAGTATAAGTAATATGTAAATACGTATTTTAAATACCAACCCCTGCGTTTCATATTGAACAATCCTAAACGTTCCAGAGGTCCGAAATATCTGGTTTATTTTAAAAGAAATGGTTGTGCAACTTGTTTAATAACGTCTTCTTTACTGTTATATTTTTATTACTAAAATTTTACGTCATTTACAAGCTGTAAATGTTTCTTTTACAATAGAAAATTTAAAATATTGACCAAACATCTGACCGCATTGGCAATAGTTTTGCTGATACTTCAATTACGTATCTTGGTATGCTCTTCAATGTTTCCATATGTTTTACGACGGTCGTGTTATCGTAGCAGGCAATTTAATCGCGAACTAACACGCATTATTGTGTTGTGGGACCTTTCAGGTCTTACATGCACAATAATATATGTAAAATAGCACTTAAACATTCCAATAAAGTAAATGTATTATAAGAATTTTGGTCTAGGGCGGAACTTTGCACTTTGGGTTGTTAAGGGTCTCGCGAAAGCTAATGTTTTTAATCAAATGCTTTAATTATATTTGAGATCTATGCCTTATTCTTATTCTATTGAGTAATGTTACTTGACCTCGTTCCACTTGAAAAATCGTTTTCTTAAGATGCGGAAAGGTATGGTGAGGAATTCTTGGGTTTGGTTTTGAATACATAGAATGAGTTAAGTTCAACAATTTATTCAGCGTTTCGCTAAATTTTACTCCTGCACAGCTCTCACTGACCGAATTATGCCTGGGGTCATCGTCTAGCTCGTGTTTAAAGAATGCGGAAAAGGCGAAAAGAAAATGCCACACCGTTTCCAGAAAATGCGCTTTCCCTGCTCCTCTTCCCCCATGTTTTCTAGAACATTAAAACCTCTCCTCACTGCTTTGACAGCGGCCTTACCTTTTCACCCATGTCAATTTTGAGCATCCCTCTCGGACCTCGTGCCACCTCCACTTCCCCCAGCTCCCCTACTTCTCCCTCCTTGCGTCACTTCCATCAACCCCGTGCTCCTCCTACCATTTCTTACAGGCGGCACCTTCCGCCTCGTTTCGATTCTCATCGTCTGCGTCAACGCTCCTCCATTTTCTTTACGACTTACCATACCTCAGTTGGTGAACTCAGAGGACGCCAAAGGTATTCTGTTTCATTTGGCGAGAGAGCGTTCATAAATCTTAGTAGTCATTTTTTCTTGAAGATAGAGGCTGGTATAATATTGGCATGAAGTGCATTAGCATCAATTTCATGCCGAGGCTAATATATTACTGCAAAGTCCCTTTTTATTACTGGATTCCCATGCCGAAGATCCTTGTACGAAGCCAAGGAATGGACGAGCGTTCAGAGATTTTCCGATTCCTTTTGTTAAGATGAAACCGATATCAACGCCTTGCTTTTCTCCATTCTCACTTCAATTGCCTGATTCTGCAATTAAAATTTTGACTAATACTTTCATCAATGCCTTCTGCTATGGCTCCAAAAATTCTTAGGGCAAGTAGTGCAATAGGTAGGGTGTGGTTAGATAACTATTTTTGATAGGCATTACTACTGAAGCATCACTGCCGTGTGTCGTTTATGACGATATTCCTATTTGTGTTTGCTCTCAAGGTTATACTTGGTAGAAAGAATAATGGGTCATTTCCACTTCCTCTTTTCCCTTTCCTCGTTCCCTTTCCCATTCCGATGTCCTTCTGTTTCTGAGGGATTTTTCAGCCACTGACTCAGCTATTGGTTGCGAGGGTTTTTCTGTGAGTTTTCTGCTTTTTATGCGTTGCATTATAATAGCAACACGAAAAAATTATTGATTTAAAGTAATTTTTAGACTAGAAGTTATCTTTATGAATAGAAACATGCTTGACATGAAGACTGTGAGCCTAATACGTTTTTAGTCTAATTGATAACGCATCAATTTTGATACTAAATTTCGTTACAGACATAGTGGTCTGAATGTCACATTTGGTTAATTTCAATAAACGTATCAATAGTATTAAATTGGTCCCTCCTTTTAACACTTTATTTGTTAATAGTTATCTCTGATAATTTGAGACGCTGAAATCACGGAGTTATCTATATTGATAGCGAGGGTAGGATGGCTAAGGAATTGGGAAAAAGATAGCGGTAGAAATGCGTTGTTCAAAGAGGAAGAAGTCATTTGGAGTGTTTAGTATAGTTTAGCTTGATTTTTAATTTAATTTAAATTCCCTCCTTGCTTTCAATTTACCAGATTACCATGCTAGAAAGAATTATTCACAGTCTGATATTGAATCATCTGGTTTAGGTCTATCGTTACTATTATTCTCAATTATGCTGACACACAACAGTTTTCAACTATTATCTCAGTATTTAACTGTGCTCGTTTAAACTTAGGAGGCTCATCAAAACCCATGTCACTCTTCCGACCGTAATTAGCAAATGTCAATTTTTCTTTATATATTTACTAACAAAGATATGGAAAATGTAATAATATGCCATATATTAGAACTTTTTTCCAACATAGCTCAACTCTAAATCAATATTCTTCCTTTGTCCTTCAAGAATAAGCATGTTAGAAAGGCAAGCGAATGCTTTTTGCTTCTTTTATCCCCATTTTTGCCTCACAGCAGTGGCCTTGCACACCATCCCGAGCTGTCGTTATGGGTGACTGATGAGTCCTCATGGGTTGTGACCCCCTCTCCTCTTCTCTGCGTGGAAGGCTCCCGTTTCACCTGCCACCCATCAACCTCGTCCCTGTGTTTCCTCTATCCACTCTCGTCCTCCCTCTTTACCCTCGGGGCAGCCGAAACATCCTTCACTGCTACACTGCTTCCCTCAAGGAAACCACACGCGACATCCCTTTCCTCACACCTTCCGTCCTCAGCACAACCTTTTAAAAGTGGCCTACATTTACCGCGAATCGTAGTTTCAATAACTTTTTCAGAATTCTGGACACTGAAATTGCACTCGCTTCAACTCAGGATGATTTATGTTCAACCTTTAACTAAACAGCGATGACTTGCTACGTAAAAAAAAATGACACGCGTGGCGTCTCTTCCATTTTTCACGGCATTGTTAGCACTGCCAAGCTGATTCGTTCAGGTTACGTTTCTCGCTCACTTGATCTACCGTTTTGTGCGATAATTTACTGAAGCAAGAATAATTGCCGTAGTTGAGTCTTATCCATTGAGGACTTAATTCGAAGTGATTGGGATTCAAAGAGCTCCTCATTCTAAGTTTAATGAAGAAGAGATTCGTAAAAAAATCTTCTTGACCTTAAAAATGTAAGGTTAAAAACACGTTAGAGATTAAATAATTAATTAACTAGAGATTAAATAATCAATTAACTAGAGATTAATTAGAGGTGGTTATACAACTAGCTAGATTCTAAGTCTACATTTTACCCTCTCATCTATCACAGGAAAAACACGGAATGGGTGTGAATGGAGGTATTTTTGTTGAAGGAAGCGGTGTAATTGGAAAATTGGTGTGAAATGTGGGATGCAATATTTTTTAAAAAGGAAGTTTACAAAACTTTTGTGTTCAAAAAAACACTGCGAGATTCAGGAAACAATATTTTTGTGTTATTTAGGAGCCTTTACTGCTCTTCTCAAAGGGACTAAATGGCAATAATAATAGCCACCCACGTCCGACAAAAATTACTATCTTTTTGAGGTATCGAGTTGGTTGCTGTTACTAACACAGGAGAATAAAATACCATCGTGTGTTGTTAATTAGCACGAAGTAATGATCTGGCGTTGAATTTCTTTTCCATTTTTTTTTCTTGAACTACTGAACTGAGATGAAAAACGAAACAGACTTCATGGACAAGCAGACGGCCATGTTCGTTGCTGTCCTGAGAGGGAGATTTATGTGATCTCGTAAAATAATAACTAAAATATATTCAGCTATATACGAGGTCTGTTCAAAATTATCGCGAATGTTGTGTTTTTTCAAAAGTTATTTATTTATTCATGAATATTTATTTTTTCCCCTTCAAAGTAATCCTCATCAGATATTATTCACGACGAAGAGCGTCCGGCACGCTCTTCGTCATTCACATTTTCTCAGCCCTCTGAGAACATTTTGTACCACCGATAAACGTTGCTTCGGTCCAAGGTAGCATCTCCATATGCCATCATATGCATCCATATGCCAGTCAACATTCGGAATACGTCCGAATTTCGTTTGTCACACAACATTTTATGCAAATTCTTTGATCCATTTTTTGGAACAGACAAAAATCCAAGACAAGCCAAAACATGTCCAAGCAAAACAGCTGTAACGGAACATTCAAAATGGCCGAACCTTTCAGCATAAGTGAGAGGCATAAGTACCAACATAACGCCACAGAAAAATAGAAAATAAAATGTACGTAACTCAAACAGAGCAGCAAAGCACTACATCTGAAATGTCGATATTTTAAAGACCGCTTTAGTTGTATAAGGACTTCCGAGATAAAAAATTTGCACTTCCAACGGCCAATAAGGCAAAAGAATAGAAACATGTTTCCATATTAAATTACTTTTACGGTCGGGTCAGGGTCAGTTTCATGATACTTCGTGAAACTGAAGTTAAACAAATAGTTGCGATTTTCTTGGCTGTTAAGAGGGCTTTTTCGTACCAAGTCCCACGAGTCAAATTGACACACAAGGTGCTAGGGTACGGAGTAAACAAAATATTGTAAACACTGGATTCTTGGGTTTCTTTCTAACCGCAAACAAAAGGTAGCAATAAAAGGTGCAAGCTCTAATTATGTAGTAGTAACATCCCCAGACGCCCATCAGGCTATCATCATAGCCCATTTGAGCTTTCTTATTAATACAGGGTGAGTCTGAATGGACTCCTTGTTTTGATGAGTGAGTTGTAAAAAAACAACGAAGATGATTAATTATAAAAGCTTTTATTTCTTTAAACTGCATTCAATGCTATTTTATTTTCATTAGGTTTTGAAAATTATTTCTTTCAGGTGGCGACCTTGGTGAGCAATGAACATGTGAGTCGTTCAAAACAGTTTTCGAAAACTCCTATCAGCATATCTTGCGTTATTCCAGCGATGACATCTGTACTTGCCTCCTTAAGAGCTTAATAGGTCCTTGGGCGAACTTTGTACACCTCAGCTTTGAGATATCCTCAAAGAAAAAAATCGCATGAGCTCAAATCCAGGGCGTCAATTCTGTTTCACCCTGTATTAATCACCTCTAAAATAAGACTTTTGCCGACCAAAGCAAAAATCAGGGAAGTAGCGAACGACACAGATCGTCAAATAATGAATAATCACTTGAACAAAATTCAAAAATGGTAAACCTTGGGATTTTGAATAAAATACTGGATAATATACGGTTTTATGCTTCTTAAAAGAATAATAAACGCTTACATCCTCAGAGTTCTTCGGGTGAACGTTGTGGACCACGTTATCTAATATGGTATTATCATCGCATGCGATCATAAATGGTGAAAACACACACTAAATGCAAGACAGGAAAGAAGAAGATATTTATTAAACATTCAATTGGGAAATATGGTGATGAAAAAGTGAAGGATTCGTTTCGGTAATTTTTTAGGGGAGACGATTGACAGCTGAGGTCATTTGCGCCATTAGGGATAGTCAGGAAAGGATGAAGGGTGGAGAGAAACCCAGCGTCGGCGTTAGACAACTCTTAAAGAAAGGCGTCAAGGGGTGCGCAGCTTAAAGTATCGTCCGACACCCGACGTACTCACTCTAAGTGTCCTCCACAAAGCATCTCAAGTAGGGATCGGGATAGCACTGATAAATATCTGCCGCACCCGGAATTCGAACCCGGGCCCTCTGTTTGGGAATCCAGTACGTTAGCCACCACACCTTCCCGATCCCGTTAAGAATTGGTGTCATTTTTCTATAGCAAGACTTCAAATAGAGTATGCGTTGAGAATATAGGATCCATTTAAAAAACTATGGCTACATAATTGAACAAGTTACAGAGAAGGGCCACCAGATTCGTGAAGAATTCGTACGAAAGAACAAAAGCGTCACACATTTGCTGAAAAATCTGGAATCGGAACCTCCCCCAGTCCCCCACCAGCCAACCCACCAGTCTACCCCATTCCCCCTCCCTAGTTGCTTCGATAGGACAGATCACGGTCTCATTATAAGAGAAATAGACTACCGAACGGATATATTCAAACATTTGTTTCCCGCGTATTATTTGCGATAACAGCACGAGGGAGAACACTAAGACAGAAATGGGTAAGCACTTGAAAATAGTTAGGAATATACATATATACAGTGAAAATAGTTAGGAATATACATGTTACATTCCCCATCGACTCACTTCATTGCTGGCGCCCTAACACGCCATATGCCCTTCGGTTGGATGTTGGGTGAATTGTGAATCGGGTGAAATTCCCCTCCTACATTAGAATACTACCCGGTAATTAGTGACTGCGTTGCATGTGAGCTCGCCCATTTTAATGAGTTTCCTTATTTGTCTTCTTAGCATAATCAGTAGAGTAGTTATTAACAGTATAACTTTCGTAATATATCTTACGGATGTTACATGAATGGTGACCGGTCGCCCCCATCCAGGTGTTTTTGGGTGGCTCGCGGGGTGCCATATGCACGAGGATGCGGAAGTGGTGAAGTAGAATTAGAGTGGCTAGGAACCTAACACCTCTTGCCACAGGTCTTTCCGAAGGTTTTCAAGGTAGTGTATGTATGAAGATATGCTAGAAGAACTACCCTCCGCGGCGAAAGTTAACCGTCGCGCCGGTTATTACCAAAAATTAGTTTTATAATAATTATTTCAAGCCAAAACCGGGCGTTATAGTATTCATTTACAAAGAGACGGAATTTTGCGGTGATTGTGAGCATCCAATAAGGATCAGTCTGGTTTGTTTTTGAAATCGTACTTGTTGGTAATCCCCACGTTTACAAATAATCGAATTTCGCGGGACTTAACATGTGCAACGGGACCGAATGTTTCTCTTACCGTTTCTCATGATATGTTTCCAGACCTCAATATTAGTTTTGCTATGTATGTAGTTAAAGAAAAAAATCCCCAATGCCAATATGCATTTTTAAATCATTATACTGATTATATTATGATAAAAGAATGGGGAAGAGACTAGGAAACGGTGATTAATGAACAGAGGAATGATTCACAAGGCTCGATCGGTGATTGAAGATTCCCTCGAATATTGGCGCCTGTAGGACCAGCTCAATGCCGGTGATACATGTATTTGTATTTTTCAGTACCCTGCAAGCCACCGCCAGAGTATGTGGCGGGGGGTGAAAATACCAGACTAATTTTCACCCGAATAATTTTACCCCTACCATGGTCGGACAATGTTATTATGATTCCTTATCGTTCGAGGAAAAATGACATCTTAAATTTATCTGTTCTGTAGTTGATCTACTGCACTTTTGCATGATCTGGCGTACTGTATTTCGATGGAAGTAATAATATATTTTCAACATCATTGCTAAAGACACATCCTTCCAATTTATGAGAGAGATTTAATCTGTAATTTAACCTCAGCTCCGTGAGTAATTGTCAGCCTAGCTCCTCTAACGCTACCCAGTTTAACATGACAACGTTTTACAAATCTAGCTTCTCTATGCTGCACAAGATTCAATTCGGCAATCAATCCAACTTCATGAGGATCCCATATACTAGCAGAATATTGTAAATAAGGCCTAACCAGCGAAATATAATATTAACAAAATAGAAATACTATATATCATCCACTGAGTTCGATTGGCACGAGATGACATGCTTAAATTCGAAGTCCTAACAATTATACTGAGCGGTGAATATCATTATGAATGTTGGATAAAAGAAATATCATAAAGAACGTGAAATCCTCAGCAGATGTAATATTTCGGCAAGAAATTAGTACGCAAAAGCTTCGTAGGCCAATGCTGGAAAAAAAGATACATTTCAGATCGGAAACATTATGCGGTGAAGAACGCTGAGGAGTTTGGAATGGTAATGGAGGCGTTCAAGATGGAGAAGTCATGAAAAACAAACAAAATAGGGTAAGTGGCAAGGTTAGGAGAAACAAGCAGATACTGTTTGAAGAATAATATCTGGATTGAGCAAAATTCTTAATTAAGTTGGATCGATGTAACGAAAAGCAATCTAAACGTTTAGATAAGATATAATATTTCGCATTCTCATTTCTCTATCAGTTAATCTTTTCGTGCCTTTGACGCCTGTTATTATTCGTTGAATGTGTGCCTTCTGAGGTCAAGCTCCCACTCACGTTTCGTTTAAAAACTCCTGAATCATCGTGGTCCATGATGTTCACGAGAAAAAATTCTTTCCACATTTTACCTTGGGCTTCTTCTGTCTCCTACGTATCTTATAAAACTTGGTTAGTTATTAAAATTGCTCATTTGATCTTTATTATTCTCCTGTAGAACCACGATTCAATGCTTTCACTGCTCTATTTTCCACTGCTGTTATTTTTCGTGCCTTGACACTATAGAGCAGCATGTTTTACGGAATTGCTTTCTTACTTTAACGTTTAAGTTCCCGGTTATCAGTAGAAATTTTTTCTTGTGGAACAACGCCCTCTTCGCTTCGGTGCTACTAAAAAATTATTTTTGCTTCTTAAACCGGTACTGACTTGGCTCCCAGATAACACAACTCTTCCACTTCAACTTTTTGTTTCCTCTGCTAAAAAATTATCAACGAAGATATTAATTAGTTAGCCAATATTCCCAATGCAATATTCAAAATACCCAATATAGTGGTAATATTTCTTTAATCGTTGGTATAATGGGAAAAGCAGAAAAATAATGCTCATTTCTTATCTCTAACGCATAGGTGTTTTTCTATTATGTTAAGTTTCCAGCATTACATGACCTTCACATGATATCCCTGAGATAACATTCGAGACTGACATTCGTAAAGATAAGAAAGAGTTTCTAAATAAGCTCCATCGTCGGTGAAACATATTCTTGTTAAATGATATAAATACGGCAGATTGGGGGAACGGAACTGAGAATTATTGAGGTCAGTTTTAAAAACACCGCTGTTAACATGCATGCGGTTGCTATTCTTGTTTATAATTTAATTAAAAACTATAATTTTTAAAATCATTCTTGTGAATCTCCTTCTAGTTGCTTGGTGTAGCTGGTATTCATTAGACGAGGAAAACATTTTGTGACCGAGAACGTCTGGCACGTTCAGTGTATTAGAGGGATTTCCTAATTCCGTTTGGCCCGTGGTCACTGACTGTGATTCACTTTCGCTGTGCGAATTCCGTTTAAAGGTCACGCCTAAGTAGATTGGTAATAGTTTCCCTGACGATTAGCTTCTGAGGTAATAAGTCAACATGTTCGAGAACTTCGAGTGTACAATTTCCTGATTACGTCTGTGATTTCGTCATGTGCTCCCTACGGCCCTAAAGGACCTTCGAGGAGGTTTAAAGCCCAGGGTGCGGTCATTATGCATCGAATGGCTTCTACGGCTTCCCTCTCACTCTGCCAATAATCCGTACTGTGCTATTCATAGATTCTCGTTTTAGTTAGTATACATTTATTCCTCATGTGGCCTTTCGAAACTTCAGAGAAGAATAGCGAGGCGCAATGAAGAGAACGGGTAAATGAAAAGGCAGTGGAATGAAACGAAAAACTCAATACCAGCCGTGCCCGATATTTCAAGGAAAACTTTTCCCAATGAAAATTAGCAATACTAGGAGAGCCTATGCATCATGCACACATACTTTTTTTCCAACATTTCCCTTCATCCAACTTTGTTCTGTGTTGCCAAAATGTCTTCAGGTGGAATAGCGTATATGGCATGTGCTCACTATTTCTTTTTTGTTTCATTCATCCTTGCATATTTGATGAAGTAACAAGTAATAAGATATTGCACTCTTAAAACTATTGTAAGGTTTTGGATTTATATGTTTAGATCTTTTGTTGCATTGTAAAGGCATCGCTAGCTTTTTTTACCAAAAGCAACATTAGATGTCAGCAAAAACTTATGTATTTTTTACGTTTTTACCTTAGTTTTATTGTGTATCGACAACGGCGATGCCGATGGAAAAGGGGTACATGAGAGATTTTATGTAGATGAAATTGGCAGACACAGAATCTTTGAGAAAAAATGAAAGGAGGTAGAAAAGGAGATATATTGTAATGGGAATTACAACATTTTATGGAAACTTCTTGAGACATCAACGTGGAAGAAAATCTCAGCACCAGCCTGAATAGTCTCCACTGTTCGGCTCTGGTCAAAGGATTGGGAGTAGCCTGGTGAAAGGGACAGAGATGGAATGGGGAGTGGAGAACCGACTGGTTAAAACTCAGGCGCCAGTCACACTAACGACTGATAACTCCCACCACGTTCCTAATTTTTCGTCTCACCATGTGTATAGTCGGCTCCTTAAGTATTTTAAGTCGTGTATTCAATAAGTTTTCTGGTAATAAATTTGAAAAGTTTACAAATTCTGGGAGAAATCACATCCACTTCCTGGAATAAGCATTTTTCGTTGATGTAGATTTGTTTCACCTTTAATTGATCTCATCTTGCTAATATATTAGCAAAGACTTTCTGCTGCTTTATATAACGGACATGTCACTATATCCTCAATTCTACAAAATGCTCTGCCAATACTCCCATGCTATAATTGACTTACTGTCTCACCGGTAAGTTTTAAATGCAATCTTTATCCATGATAAAAGAATTTCACATTTTATTTAGTTTAACTCCAACATATTGGAAGATGAATGAGATTAATTGAGTGTGCGAAATTTAACATGAAATGAGAATGTTTCAGCCAATGTGTTCATCTTCTGATGTGAAGAATGTAAACTGCCATAATTTTTCCATGAAATTTAGTACATTCTCTTAGGGTTAATTACCTCAGAAGTGAACATTCTTTTCCCTATTTGTATTTGTATTTAGTTAATCGTTTTATTCTGGTAGCGAATTGCCCCGACGATTGTTTTTCTGTTCCTCAGAGGTATAGGACTTTGGATGAACTGACGGAAGATATTTTTAAAACATAAATAGGCTGGGAGGAATTCGTACCAAAATTAAGGCCGCCAAAAAATTTTATGACATACATCGTGACCTACGTTTATGAGTTAGCTTAAGTCCATAAATGCCATTTGTTGCCGCAATCGGTTACGAAGATGTAGAAATACATAGCCCCATCATTTTAAACACGTTGATTCTATGCATTAGATCATTCAGCTAAAATATTTAAACATAGAAAGGTATAGGGAATAAACTATAAAATGATAACTTGCATGCAATTTGATCTTTAATGAAATATTTCAACAGATGAATAAGTCCAAGGCAAATGAAAAATAAATAATTTAGGAATACCGTCCTGAAAAATTCAATAATTCTCCTTTTCTTTATAAGGTACCATATATTTAAATACTTTTTTTCTGTCTAAGCAGCAAAGGCACATACTAAGCCGTAATACATATAAGCGACGAAGATCACGTCTAATGGCAAATAATAAGGATTGAAATAACTCGAGGCAAGTCAAGAACCTTGGACCCTTTTTAGGCATTAACATCCAATACGAATAATCCAATATGAACAAAGCTCTCTGTTCTTTTCCTTAGCCAAGTGTAGACTATGAACTAAGTGTAGTGTAGACTGAGAAATGTGACACATGGGTGATTTTAGCCAGTGAGACATCGTATACAAAATACACTGGGGACTGAAAGAGAGGCCTGCGGGGATGAAAATGCCTTCTCGCCCACTGGCCATCCGTCCAGGTTTGCTGAGCAGAATCTTCCATGCAATCCTCTCCAACCCTTCCCAACCATGACTTAATGGCCCAACGAGGGCGACGTCCGAACTTGCCACTTGCTGATTTCGCAATGAGCACAGTCACCAAAAACGCGGAGGTACCTACTCACTTTACGATTTTGGAGTGGAAGAAGCCTGGTCTTTGAGCTGGAAGGGGGGTCACGCAGGGTCGCAAAGCGTGGGAAATGAGTTTGTCTTACACTCCGGAAGGAAGGAAAAAGTGACAAATTCTAGGAATTGTGAAACGGAAATGTTAGTCGAAAGGGTCGGTGCCGTCCCTTCGAAGTCGCGGCGCCAGGATCTTTGGCGTCTGCCCCAGAAGGCCGCACCAAGACCACTCTTTTTCTTTCACTCGCAAGGAGAATGGCAGCAAATGTTTGCATAGCCCGTGGAAGCGACAACACAAACCCGCCTTCAGAGGTTTATCTGGGGAGAAAGGTTTTGCATCCATGGCACCCGACTGAAGCCGTCATTCGTATGGGATATATAGATAGAGGTCTTTATTTCGGCGAAATTGAGACTAAATGGTCCCTTCTTCCAGTTGGACACTGCGATACAAAGGACACCGTGGAAATGTCAAGGATGCCTTCCGAAGCTGGATATAGGGGCTAGCACGTTTCAGGTTAGGAAGCATTCAGTTGAAAGTGTGATGACTAGCAACAGCTACGGATAGACAGAAAGAATCAGGTGTCAAAGAATCCATGCAGGCTACTGTCGTTCAACGACTATGCACTAGAAACGTTAAAATAACTCGGGCAATATAAGAATCATCAACAGCATCCCATTTATCTTGCAATAATCTGAAACTTAATTAAACTTAATTTTACCTATTTGATTTAACTGCTTAAATCGTAGCATATCATCTCGCTGAACTTCATCTACATCCACATCTACACCATGCTCGCAAGCCGCCGCAAGGGCGTGTGGCGAGGGGTGTTAGGTTACCAGCCATGCATGCACCATCACAATCCTGTTACCTCTACACAAATATTAGTTTGATAATGCACTCAAAATTTTCATTGCACGAAAGAAAGTACTTACATGCCATACTATTCAATAACAGAATGCATAGGTTTTTACTAGGGTCATCTTGTCTGAACTCCCTAGGGTTTTCCCACAAAATTACAGCTTGTGCTTCCATATTTTTTCTTTATCATTTTCTTTTTGTTTCACTGATTTTTCACGAAAGCACTCCACAAACTCTCACTGTCTCCGTTGCTACTACTTTCCTTAATTGAACCGTAAGACCGCTGCAGCTCACGCCTTAATCCTTCGTAATCGGCCCGGTCAAACGAGTACATCTTTGTTTTGGTTTCTCGTTCTTCACAGTCATCAAGTTAATTTTAACTAGCACTATTCTGTAGTCACTAAATCCTTCAAGTGTGTCTGTATTTAGGACGTATTCGGATAGACTTTGAATATACTTACTGTGGCGTAAAACATAGCCTTTGAAATAACTTGTATTTAGAGAAAAATTGTTTTCACAAAGTTTATCGTTATAATAATTTTTATAAGGCTTAGGTAAACATCACTTCTACTCAAATCCTAAACCCGGAAACAAATATATTCATGTATAATATAATATCATGCTGGAGGAACGATTTTTAGCGTGATTTCTTAAAAAAACTCTTTTTTTTCCTGTCGTCTGATGTAAATTTAATTTGGCTTGCAGAACACTGATAATAAAAAATACAAAAAAATTACATTTATCCTTCAAATTGATTTAAGAAATAAAATCAGTATTTAAGATAATATTTTGGCAGGATCATTCGTCACATTTTATTGCCATGAAATGTTTCGTGCATAAATTTGTGAGGGAAATAGTAGAAAAAAATGCTTTACCGACCTGGAGGTTTGCTTTGTCCAAAGACTGACTGGACATGTCAGGATGAGCGCTGGTACACGCATCTACGCACGCATCTCGTAATTGTTATCAATTCGACGAATAGGGAAACAGCTATCAGGAAACAGAGACCTGGAAACTGAATAACGAAAGGGGATAACGTGGCAACACTATTCATGAAACCAAAGTAAGGCATGCAAAGGATTTCAGATTCACCAAAAAATTATTTAATATTGTTGATGATTTGAAATCCTGTATCAAAAAATCGCTCGATAATTATGATCTGGTACAATTCAAAATTGGTTTAAGTGGCAACCAAACAAGGAACGGAATTTTAAGGCACAACTTTATGAGTAACCTAAAAACCTAAGCAGTTTTCCAATCCTATTGGTTTTGTACCTCACTCTTGGATTGCTGCTTGAAACTTAACGTGGAAACTGCAAACCTACGATGCTTGGGAAAAAAAGACATTCTTGCGATAATTTTTGGAATTCTTAACCGGACTATCGTTATATCAAAGGAAAATATTCCTTTTGATAAAAGAGTCATTGATCGTCGTAGTTATTTAAACTTTTAACTTTGCCTTATCGTCAAAGTATGCTTTGGTATTTTTGTTATTAAATACGAGATTTCAGACGCCATTCCGGTTTAAAATTTAATGGATAAAGAAAACCCAATAGAAATTTAATGTAATCTCTTTAATCATGGTCGTTTTATCATTTCTACGAATTATTCAGCAGCTTTTCACGGAAAATCTAAACTCATTTCAGCAACGTTTACATTTAATTCTCCTCCGGGATATTGCAAGTTGTGATTGAATATGATCAATATTATTCCATTAAACAATTCCGAACTTTTTCAGTAGTGAATAGATAATCATATGCGATTTTAATGAAAAAGAATGTACATGACCCATTTGAGCATTTAAAACTGCCCGTACATTTGAATGTTGAAATAAATTTGAACCGCTTCAGGACGTACTTACTTAACCCATGATAAAATTCCACATGCTGTCGTTTACTGCTCCATGGACCTCAGCATAGGCGATGGAAATGCTAATTAAGCAAAAAAGAAAACTTCTTGTTCCCAGTGGTTTCTTGCATTTTTTATTTTTCCTTTTCTTCTAACCAGGGCACTGAAGGGGAAGAGTTTCTAATTATAGCTTCCACTTTTACATGTCGGATCCCACTTGAATTTTTCATTCTCGCCAGAGTAGGAGACACTCCGGCCTTCCTTTCTTCTGCGAAACCTATCCCGCCCTTCCCTCCCTGCCTCTCAGCTCCCTCTTATTTCGCTTCATTCCCTCTCCAGCCACCCCCGCCCCCGCAGCAACCTCGTCCATTACTCGGTCGGCCTCCTCCACGCAGGCTCCTCGCACAGGCTCTCGAGCTCATGCACGGCGTGTGGCCTATCTCGCCCATCTTGCCCCTCGGCGTATTACGGCCTCTCGTATCCCCTCTCCTCTGTCACTTCAACGTCTTATTCTTCCTTCCCCTCACATCATACTTCCTCACCCTGTCTCTTCTTCTCTCATCCTTTTCTCTCTCTCATATGGAGAGTCATTGTCAAAAGGACCACCTCTTGAGACGTGAATTAATTTTCATTGTGTTGGACAGAGGTAATAATCACGAATTGCTGTGCATCATCCTGGCGAAGATAAAATTCTCAGGGAACTTGTGGGTTGTGGTGAGTGTTGTAGCCATGATAGTCAAAACTGCTTTTGCAATAATAAATGTTAGGTTTTCACGTTGGAAAATCAAAATAAATTTTATTGACTTCAAGAATTCCAAAATCCTTCATTTCTTCATGAATTGATTCATATCTATGCACAGATAAGATTATGTTTTTCATGTTACTATGGAATTAGATTGGTCATGTATGGGAAATGCAATCTTGATGTTGCATACTACGCTTACCTGTAAACTTCGCGGTATGCTCATAGTTTTAATAAGCTATTGGTTTAATGATATTCCTACCGAGCCAAATGCCCAGTGGAGACTTGAACAGAATTCAGTGAAATTTAATGCCAACTTTATATCGCCAGTTCTCTTTAGGTTTTTCCTTTTGCTATGACACAAAATTTTGGTGGCCATTGCCTGACTTTAAAGCCAGGAGAGTTTGAATCCCAGAATTTTCATCCTAGGAGAAACTGTCTGACAGTGTTTTGCTTAATAATATAAGCTTTTCACCCGCTATCAAAATTTCCAACAACCTGTATTGCAATTGACTTTACGCATCTACCTTCCTCTTCAAACGACGACATTCCCTCTTATGACTGCACGCAGAGTCAATTAATTAGCATCCTCCCGACTCATGGTCGGAACAGCCGTGTCAAATTAACCCATCAGATGCCCTCCTTCCACCGGCCTTGTATTTTCTCCTGCCCTTAGTCTCAATCCGATATCTGACGCTTTCCTCATTTCTCTCTTTAGCCATCCCTTCAGCCGTATTCTCCCAGCTACCCCACTCCTCTTGCGCCAAGGGTTAATGAAATCTAAATTTACTTTAGCATTATTGCTGGTCTAATTTCATCGGAATCAAATACGAAATTGGAACTCCCGATTTTTTGTACTGTGATACAGGGGTGGTGACATAAGGGACGTTAAAGAGGGGGATCTCAGGCTCTCTCCCCCATCTGACGCATCCTTCACTAAACCCCCACCGGATTCGCTCCCGTCTCTTCGTTCCTTCCCTATACCCCTTCTCAGTACCCCCTTCCGCTATCCCTCACGACCTAAAATAAGGGGGAGAAGCTGGTGGATAAGATAAACCCTTAGGAGAGGGAAGGATAAGTGAGTCGAGGAGAAGGCAGAAACAGGGAGAATGCATGTTATAGGAAGTGGACGCGCTGCCGGACACCCGGCATTCCGCTCCGACGGCCCTCCAGGGTCGTTCACTCTCCCTCGCTCGCTCCCTGCCCAGAGACTCTCGCATGCGGGGAGGATAGATTAAGGGAATGCCCGAATCGTCGTTTCTGCTGTTTGTGAGAGAAGGAGATAATGGACCGAGGGGGTGAGTGACGGATGAGAAAGGGTTGAAACGGGAGGGTTTCAAAAGTTTTGCGTCTTCTCCTAGTCGCGTCTTCGTTTCGTGCGCGCACACTGTAGGAGGGTGCGTGGGGGAGGTGGCGTTGGCAACAGGAAGGAATGGGGAGACTGTCTTATGCTTATCCCATGGATATCGCCTCGGAGGTCTTCCTTTTCCTGCGGACGCCTTAATAGGAACTGACCAAGCAAAATCCATCTGGCAGGAAAATAAAGCCTACGGAAATACAACTCACGATATGTGTTAAGAAACAAGAATTATCGGCTTTAATTCCAATTCAATGCAATTCCGACAGGATACAATTTTTTGTACTATGGATAGAGATTTTTTGTTCCCATTGGTGGTGGCATCGATCCCCAAAATTTTTCTAGTTTTTCTTCTGGTGTCCATTACCAAGATTGGATTATATTTTGATGTCCTTCCATCCTTCCCCCACTCACGCCCTCGTGTGTTGACGCCCTGATCTCTACGTCGCTCCATAGCAATACAGCAATTAGCTGGCTTTATTTTTCATCGGTGTTCTCGGTTGACCTAAGAGAGAATGAATCTTTAAAAAAATGCAGTATTTTTAAGATTAGCTACGAAATAAGATAATTTCAATATTAAGCATAAAATTTAGCTTACAATTTTGACTCCCTCAGTTGTGAAATTCTTTCCATATTCCATATACAAATCAGATACTTCACTTAATTTCTAGTCACGATTTTTCCATGCCTGTAATAGTTGTTAATTCCCAACAACCCTCTCTGTTTATAATACTTTCGAAGTTTTTCACGTTATTTTTATATTGTTTCCCGAGGTAAGCGTCATTCACCATATTTTTATAGCATTTTTCTAAGCCGAAAATTTGGAAATTTTGGGAAGTAATAATACGAACTAATACTTAAAGTTTGGCCTAAGCGCTTAGGTAAAATTAAAAATTGTTTCAGTACTTATTTTATTAGTATTATGATATATACTGAGTTATAAGCATTTTAAAGAAGATCCATGTACTATGTACAACAATTAAATGACGTGGTAGCCTGTTAGAGGAGCGTTCTCATAGCAATAGAACCGCAAAAGTATGTGCAAACAGAACGTTTTGGAAATCTTTAAGAGATATAATAAGAGAATACAGTGCATGGACTGAATATGTTACTTCGCATGCCGTATGCCTTGATATATGTTGAGGTTTACCATTACCTTTCAAGCCAACCCGAAGGCTGAGGGCTTCGGGTTTATTGGATGTTACATGGTGAGTGTCATTTGAATCTTATGCAGTATATCACTTCTTGCAGCTGTCATATATACCTATCTCTATCGAGCTTATGGGCGCTAACTAACCGAAGATTAAAACTGAAATATTCCATGTTAATTAGAAATTGGTCTAACATCAGACAGTAGTGTACCGTTGAAGTTAGAGATTTGATGGAACCTAAGATTAACATTGCCACAATTCTGAGCCCCAACAAACACGAAACTAAATACCATAAAAATGCATTAAATTAAACCATTTATAAAATATGCTCTCTGCCTACATCAATTCTGCCTATCATACTATCTAATGATCTTATTTTCTATCTTCTTACGAAGCTATTTTCTATCCTCCCGCTTCAGCCGTCTTCAACAATCAATACCTCCCATCATATCCCGCATCCACTTTTAAGACTTCTTGGAATATTAATCATTAACTTTCTCTATCTTTTCCTACTGTTCTGTTACCGCCTATCCGTTTCGATTGTTGGCTGTTAGTTGAGCTAATTTTTGCTAACTTTCTATCCCTCTTTAGTTTTTTTCCTTTCAGTCAATTTTTTTTCATTCTTGTCCACACGGAAATCTCAAAATCTCCATCTACTCTTATACCCTTGCCTTAATGACTGATCTTACAAGCAGTACAAAACTAGGCTCGATATCTATTTTTTCATTGAAATGTCCTTTCCATCTTAACCTAAATTTCCTCTTATAAACTCCTTCATCAATAAAAAATATTCTTTATCTAACAAAATTCTTTTTCTTCTTGTGTCCTTATCTTGCCCACCAAGAAATTTTGGAATTAAGTTAGGTGTTCTGCCAGTTCTAGTTTGGGTTTTCATTTTTTGACATAGCCTTCCCATATATTAATAATCTTTACTACCTTCGTTTTATTATGATTGATTTTCACATCATAAGAATAATAATGGTTTTGTGAAACTTGCGTTGTGTGATACTAAAACAGAGCGTAAAATGTCTTCTCGCACTACCTCTTGTAATTTCTGAATCAACCGGCCCATGCCTATATTTTTAAGTTAATTCGAATTATTTGTATATATTTATGGGAATATAGTTTTATCACTACTTGTTTTTCGGCTTATATCCGAAGTAGACGATAGAATTTTAAGACTTTGTGAGTCTGTGAAAACTTATCTCAATTTTCGCACTCTTTCCTATATCCTAGTGGTGCACATATGATTATATATGTATTGTATACTGACAAAGTATTTAATATCTCTTTTGCTTGGATCAGCACTTGAAATAGTTATTTGCTATATATTGCAATAATACCACTTTAAAGAAGCGTTTTGTGGTCATTAGGAACAGCGCCTGAAATTGATTTTATGCTCTTTTTTGACACAAAAATACTTTCTACGCTGCTTGAGTTACCCCACCATTTAAGACCATAAGATTTTCAGAGTGAAAATATGCATAGTATATTATATAAATAAAATGTTTGGCATTAGTGGCTTAATTCTTTGTAATTTTGCATATAACTTTCATGTATTGCTATTTATGTATAACTTACAACTAGAGTATATAATATATACAAAGAATTAAGGCAATCAAAACAACGTACAATTTCAGACAATCTTTATAATACTCGTATGCCAGAGTTATATCATCTTCATAATATACAATGGTAGTATTAATTAAAAATTCATACCTGGAATACTCATTCTGGTCCTGCTAAACCAGCCAGCTCTGGCTTGACAGCAGATTCCTCATGAACAAAAATGAGAGCTTAAAGTGTTGCAATTATATAGTGCCACGCAAGCTACATATATTTTGTCACGTTCTGTTCCAAGCTCTTATCCATTCTGTATAATAGCTAGTCTTTTATTCTCCCTTTCACAGCATTTAATGACTGTAATATTCTTAAATCTTTAAGTATTTTTTTAAAAATTAGACTTACGGCAACCTCCAATTTTCTTCTATCTTGATTTTTATGGCATTTTTGTGTTTTATACTTAATATTGTCCCTTAATGGTAATTCTTTTTTATTTCAATCAGGTATTCTATGTTTGTCATAAAAATTGTTTCCTATTATGATTGCATATCCATACAGCCTGTCTACAGGCAGAATTCCTAATTTTTGAAGGATATTTTTTCCATCTAGAATATTTGTATTTTTTTTCTGGCCTCAGACATTTACTCCAGGATTTTTTTCTGTTCATTTTTTAGTAGACATATTAATTTTTGTGGAGCCAGTGGATCCCTAGACGGTTACGCCATGTCTTAAAATACTCTCAACCAGTGCAAAATACACAATTTTGATGACATTCAAACTTACAAAACTAGTAATGTAACTTGACGAAGATGTAATTTCATTTATTATTTATTTTTTTAAATATGTTCACTAAAATTAATATTTTAATCAATGATTACTCCCAAGTAATTATACTGATTTACTTTTTCCAGCATGGGGAAATTAATTAATTCTCATTAATTACAATAATTCGCCATATTTCCATAGACGCGATTGGTATGTTCATTCCAAGTTAACTTAAGGAGAAAACCTAACAATTTTACGTATAGTGCATACTAGGAATAATGCTTAGCGTTTTCTCTTTGTATAAGAGTAATTTGATGGTACGTATAGAAATGTTTTTGATCGGAGAGGGTAGTTTTACGAGCAAGATCATTCCTTGAAAAATGTGTTCAACTTTTCATTTTCTTTGGCTTGAAAACTCTTTTGTTTAATTTTTCCTTTGCTGTTACAAGTAGTAAGCCAATGGCATATTCTTTTCCATATTTTATGACCACTAGCATTAGAAGATGCCATCTAGAGCTTAATTTATCCTAAAAATATACTGTGAAATTAGCTCCGTGTGCGTCCGACTAAGGGTTAGATCCACTCATCTGCCAAGTCAAACTACTCTCACCGGCAAAGCCTATTTTTTGAGGATATAAAACTCGTGCGGTTCGATCGCTGAGTTTATACGGTTAGAGGTCTCTCATTATTATTTTCATCAGACTGATTCGATAGAATTTGCAGGCAAAGAGTGCTTACGTTTCCATGTAATGTGTTCACGAAAACGAAAAGAATCCAAAGTATCCAACGATGGAAGTAGAGGAGAAAGGGTGGCTGGAGTCTCTCAAAGCTGTCGCTTCTTCTCATTCCTTCCACCCGCGCCACCTTTCTAGTCGATCTCCTACCTCCCGCAATCCAATGCCGACATTCCCATGTTCCTTCTCTCCCAGCCCTCAGCCTCTCCTTCATCTCTCCCGCGTCCACTCTGCTTTTAGTGTCTTCATTGTCCCGTCTGCGTCGCCCGTCACGTTCATAATAGGCCACTTACGCCCCTAGCGACCTCAGAGCAGCGCCCCGCGCCCACCCGTCTTCTTTATCCCGCGTCCTTCTTTATCGCCCCACCCCTCCCTGAGGGGGAGGCCAGTCTAACCTATCCGAGCCCGCCTCCTCTCTCGCCTTCTCTGCCTCCCAGTATTTCTCTTCTCCCGAAATCATCCCAGAACGTCATTTCGTGCCTCGATGTCCCTCAGCTCCCCACTCTCCTGTAGCTTTTTCATTCACTGCGCATCCTTTTTCCGCAGGCTATTACCGTTAAGGAGCAGGACTTGATCTCAATTTATTATTAGTTATGTTGCGAAATATCTTTTATTGATTTATAAATGCACATGCCTTTCTAGAAATGAAGTATTTAGTATATTTAGTGGCGAAAAGTATCACACATAGTCCCGAAAACTTAGTATTGTTTCATGTTTTTTTCAAAATATTAGGTGGAAAAAGATACCCAGGACGTACCTGGACAGGCGAACCTCCTTTTGTTTCTATTCAGCACGCAACACGAAACTTGGAAAACCTCGTCATTTAATTATCGGTTCACTCTCTCCCTTATCGTTATACATCCATCTTTTGAAGAACTATTTCCTTGTTGGTATCATGAACATCCATGGAGATCTTTTTGAACATTTAATGGTGAAAATATTAAGATCATAAGTGAAAGAATATCGTAACCCTTAGCCAAGACACGGAATTTCTTCCGTTTTGGGCGATAACGTCCACAAGAATACTGTTTGTATGCTTTTCGGACAGATAGACTAAACACCCATTCGATAAAAAAATTATGAAATCCTTGGCCAAAGAAGAACAAATAGATGCTTATGTGTATCTCGTAATGAAGCACTTATTTTCAAGTACTCTCGAGATTTTTATATTATTTCTACAAACTAATGGCACCAGCACAGGTTCTCCTGCAGAACGTATAGAGCGTCGGTTTTTGATGCATTAGTAATACCTCATGGAGAGAACACGTGTATCAACTTATTTTTTAAGTATTATGAAATTATTCAGTGAATATTTTCAGCAAATGAAATGGCTACTGTTAATATTAAAATAAAAATATCTGATCTTGATTCGACTCTGCCCATAATTATATGGCAGTAGAAAGTCTTGTAAAAGTGAATGTAAAATGTGACTTGAGATCACTAGAACTTCAAAGTTGAACGTGTCAATTAAGGGAGAACGCGAAACTTTGACCTTAATCCCAGAGAACCTGTTCAGCTGTTGCTTGAAGACTGTTGTTATCCATAATCCTGCTGCTCTTGAACGTCCTTTCTCATGATAAATTCAGTGCAGCATCCGCCCGCGTTGACTTGGTCTTCTCATATTCATCTTTTTTCTCCTTCATTCCGCCAGATAAAAATTTTAGCTGCATATTCTATTCCTAAAAGTTCACGTCATAAAATACAGTATTAGCGCTCGATTTATCTATGATTAATCGATTGTTAATTTTAATAGGTTTTTCCCCGCGATGCTTACTATTAACGTTCATTATCTTCTTTGCCTTGATGTCTTACAAAAAGACACAATTATGTGAATGGGAAGCTAACTCAACATAATCAGTGGGTACTCTGTGATTTATCACTGCCGTGGATAATATTTAAGAGTGATACATTTTCTTGAACAAATTAAAACAACACACCTAAATTATTCAGATGTTCTTTTCATTTGCTTAGCTTTCACGCATACTATTGATTTGTCTATGTAAAAGAGTTAACTTGTTAAACCCTCAGAAGTCAAAATTTTGAAATTTTTTGAGCCTAAACTTTCTCGAAAATATAGTTTGTGTTATTAAGGACTGGATTGTTATTTTTGAATTTAAATTTTATTTAATATTCATTATTTTTATCTTTGGAGATTATATAGAGGACGTATTTTAACCATAGCATCAATTTTAGCGTATTTAGTGACATAAATTGCCGCACTGTTTCAGCATTGAGAAAGACGAGGCCTCTGAGATCTTCATCACACGAAGCCCTTTCACAGGCGAGTTGGCAGTTTTGGAAAATAAGACAGTGAAATTACGATGGTTTGGATAGTAGCATGTAGCGACAACGCTGTTAGAAAGGGAAGTTGGAAAAAAATCAAGAGGGAAACGGAAAATGTGAATGTTAACTGCCAAGGTGGAAGCAGATATATTTGAGACTACTGGAGCGATAGTAACGCAGTATTTAATTCGGAGAGGATGAGTTAATGTGGAGGTGCCTTAGTGCTGTATAGGAATAATAGAGTGCAGAGCTCAAGTGAGTGCTGGTATTCTAACCATAGCGACGTAAGTAGACCCTATCATTCTGGTTATAATCAGCGTTTGCAAAGAAACAAGTAATTACTAATGGAAAGAATTAGTTAATATTATCAGCTACAAGAAATATTAGGTACATAGGAAGAAGGTAATATCTAACGGTTATGAGAGATAGGAACTTCGTTTTAGACAAAGGAAAAGAGGGGATTAGAAGCCCTGAAACATTACCTCTCCCTACGATCCACACCACACACCCCATCCACAGATTTCCTCCTCGAATTGAGCCAAATCGTTCTTACCAAAAATGCTTTTCAATTCAATGACAAAATATATTTACAAATAAAAGGCACTGCAATGGGCACGCGTATGGCTCCTGCATACGCCAATCTTTTTATGGGTAAACTAGAACACGACATTTTGCAACAACAAACCCTAAAACCACTTTTCTGGGCCCGCTATATCGATGATATTTTCCTCCTCTGGTCCCACGGACGCGAAACTTTATCCTCTTTCATTTCCTCTCTCAACTCCTCCTCCTCGGTATCATTCACTTCTTCTATATCCAACTCGAATATTACCTTCCTAGATATCGATATTCACCTCCAAAACAATACGTTTCACACTTCAGTCCACATTAAACCAACCAATAAGCAACAATATCTTCATTTCGACAGCTTCCATCCTCCTCACACAAAGCGCTCCATCCCATTCTCACTCTCTATCCGTGGCTTCCGTCTCTGCAACAACACCCCCTCCCAACAGAAATACTTGGACCAGCTGCATGAATCCCTCAGAAAATGTGGGTACCCTGAAAAACTGCTAAACAGTAAAATCCTCAAACCGTCAACCCAATACACTCCCCTCCCCAAACCAAACCGCCCAAAATGCCCTAATCTTATCACCACTTTCTTCCCCGGAACACACAAAATTAAACATCTAATCCGTGACCTCTTCCCAATTATCAATAACACTCAGTCCACATCACTTTTATTCCCACACTGTCCCTCTGTTTGGTTTAAACGCCCGTCGAACCTGCGAGACATCTTTAAGTCCACAAATCCAACTTCAAGCACCCCCGTCTCTCCCCCGCCCCTATACGCACCATGCAACCGCCCACGCTGCAAATGCTGTCATCTTTTAAGACCCTCCCCCTCACTCAGTACCAACTCCCAACCACTCGCCACCTGTACCTCAAAAAATATTATATATCGCCTCTCCTGTAACTTCTGCCCTGCCTTCTACGTGGGCGAATGCACGACCGCACTTTCCCTCCGCATGAATAACAACCGATATTCCACCAAATCTCCCACCTTTCTTAATTATCCCATCCCTACTCACACCGCTTCCCACAACCCATCTTTTGACGACTGCTTCTCTGTTTCGGTGATTGAAATCCTTCCCAAATCTGCGAGTATAATAGAGGTGAGAACCCGCGAGATGGCGCATATCTGGGTGGCCCAATCATTCAAACCGCCCGGGCTGAACCAAGCCCACTGAATGCATCAATTGGCTGCCTACATATCCCCCCCACCCCCTTGTTCATTTCCTATTGGTCCCTTTACCTCTCCTTCCCCCATCTCTCCCCCGCACATCCTCTCCGCTCTTCCCCGAGAACGCCATTCTGAAGACGACAGCCGTGCTGTCGAAACGTAAAATAACAAATTGTGAGTGTCCTTTCTTTGTGTCTCTATATTCTAAAAATCTACATCTGTGTTTTTATATATTTGTATATATATATATATATATATATATATATATATATATATATATATATATATATATATATATAGTGAATGTGATATGTGCTAGCATATATTGGATTCAGGAATAATAGAGAGAGATATATAGAAAATATTTTTTGGACTTGTGCGTAGAATTAATTAGGAAAGAATTAGGACTCAATGATATCACTTTTCATCCCCATCTCAAATAAGACTTGAGTGGCTCTGAATAAGGACTGTAGGTCATCATTCTGAGCCACTTTTAAATAACTTCAATAGCTATTTGTTATCAAATGTAGTATTGGGTAAAATCCATAGAATGTACAATAATGATGCAGAAAAATATCTAAACGTTTGTTGTCAAAACATGTGTCTGGAAATGGGTGGGAAAAGCAGGGCGCAATTGCAGTCATGAGAAATTGAATAGAAAGGAATAAAAGATAACTGCGGCGTTTTGTGTACTTTGTGAATTTATGCAAGTTTTAGGATGCAGTGGACACAGCTGATGAAAGTATGGGGGGCGTATTAGAAACCTAAATATGAATAGGACGGCACAAATAATCGTATTAGAAGGAGAATCGGGATGGGGATGGGTATAGGCAGAGGAGTAAGACAATGTTGTCATCTCCAATGCCTTTAACTTAAAGGCTGAGAAATTATAAAGGAGGTAATGGACGGGTTTGAGTTGCGAATGAACTGGACGCGATATTATTAAGTCAGGTTTTCAAATGATAAACCAATACTAGTCAAGGAATTGCATGAATTTTGAATGATGTAAAACGCAACCAACGCAAAAAGTGCGGGACAAATATTAACTACGGGAAAACGAAAGTTATATATCTGTCAAGACTTTGGAGGGCTAATTTAAATATTATTACCGGAATGATTAAAGTAGTGCAGGAGAAGAATTTCAAAGTAATTTGGAGGAAAATGGGCCTTATATTAAGAATATTAGGAGAAGAATTATAAGTGTAAAATTATCATTTTTCAAAAAGGAAATCGGTTGCTGGAACGCTAAGGATGTGTGTAAGAGGTTAATAAAGATTATTATGGAACGTGGCGCTGGGAGGATTCGTAACACTGTCTTTGAGGCAAGAGATTGTATGTGGATTAGGAAGGCTCTTTTAAGATATTGGATAAAGAAGAATAGAGAAAATGTGGCTTGGATACAGAACAAACATAAACGACGAAGTGTTAACTAAGGTGATAAAAATTATGTTAGCTGCTAGATAGAATTTGAAGAAGGTAGACCATTTGGCTGAGGAGATATTTAGAGGCAGGGGGATTTCAAAAGCCATAGTTAAAGTCGGAATGTAAAGTAGACGTAGAATAACAAGGGAGAAAATAGGCCTTTTGTTCGCTTATAAGTCAGAAAGATTGAGGAACTGGAA
Organism: Hetaerina americana; assembly: GCF_022747635.1. Lineage (NCBI taxonomy): Eukaryota > Metazoa > Arthropoda > Insecta > Odonata > Calopterygidae > Hetaerina > Hetaerina americana. Next base: position 18,348,521 of record NW_027286874.1, on the reverse strand, counting down.
AAGAAAATTGTAACGAGCAATGAATAGCAAGTCTGCATGACACCTAATATTTAATGGTGCTTAGGGATGAGTCAAAACTTACATTACTTACGGGGATGATGAGTACGACTAGCAAGTATTAATTCTCCTTGGCTTAACGCGTTTAAAATATGTTACTTAAACATCCATCTTTGGCAAATTTAGACTTTTTCCACTATCCTTTCGTAAGGTGACTTTGTTCTCATTTCATGAAAAATATCGGGGGAATGGGGATTCGGCGTGAAATGGTATGCATAGAAAACTGATATTTCTGGCGGAAAAATGTCTATCGGTGTCTTTGATTCGGTAAGACTAGTTTGAATCAATATTAGCAATCGTAGACACGAGAAGGCCCAGAAGTACCCGGACTGACCTAGAGATTACGGTAATTGTTTGAAAAATATCACTGTATTAGAAAGTATGCCATCCATAACGCATATGTTTTAAGTTTAAGATGCCACGTAGTTTAGTACTTGTTTGGCAGCCATCAATAGTGAACTTTTTCAGTGAATTTGTGAAAATGGAGAAAATTGGTCATCATTATGTGATACAATACTTTAATTTGAAAGGCCTCAGCCCAATCAATATAAAAGCTGAACTGTATTCTACTCTGGATGAGTCTGCTCCTTCGTTTACAACAGTAAAATATTGGGTGACAGAGTTTAAACGAGGCCGTACGAGCTCTCAGACGAGCATCGCATTGGTCGACCAAATGAGGTGACGACTCCAGGAACGGTGAAGAAAATCCAGACAGTGATACTGAATGATCGTCTAATGAAAATGCGCGAGCTAGCAGACATAGTAGGTATTTCAAAAAGTGCGGTTTATCGCATGATAACATAGAAAATTTGGAAATGAGACAGCTGTGTGCAAAATGGGCTCACATTCGAGCGAAACCGGTGCCGTGGAGATGTTTCAATTGAGTGTTTAGCTAAGTTTCACAGCAACGAAGCAAAATTTTTGTGCCGTTTCATAACCATGGATGAAACATGGGTACATTACTTCACACCTGAGGCAAAAGAACAATCAAAACAATGGATTCAAAAGGAGAACCGCTTACAAAGAAGGCAAAGACCGTTTCATCTGCAGGTGTCGGTTTTATGGGATGCGCGTAGGATAATTTTCATTGACTATCTTGAAAAAGGAAAAAATATCAGCCGCGGGTATCATGCGAACTTATTGCAATGTTTGAGTGAAGAAATTAAGCAAAAGCGGCCGCATTTGGCTAAGAAGAAAGTGCTTTTTCATCAAGGCAATGCAGCAGCTCACAAATCCCTCATTGCAATGGCCAAAATTCATGAAATAAAGTTTTCATTGTTACTTCATGCACCCTATTCACCAGATTTAGCACCCTTGGATTATTTTCAGTTCGCAAACTTGAAAAAATGGCTCGGTGGTCAAAGATTTTCCAACCGTGAAGAAGTGATGTCGGCAGTTAATGGCTATTTTGAGGAGCAAGGCAGTTCTCATTATAAAAAGGGTATCGATCTTATTGAACATCGTTGGGAAAAGCGTATAAATCTTAAACGAGACTATGTCAAAAAATAAGGGCATTTTTTCCGAAATTTTTGTATTTTATTTGTTAGGTCGGGTACTTCCAGGACCACCCTACTATACAGGGTGCGGCGACATAACTTCCTTTTTTAAACGCAAAAATCTTTCAGAGAAGGAAGATACTCGTATGTTACCGCACCCGGTATTATTGTATCGACGAAATGAAGGCGTTGAATCACCATTGTATAAACTATTACCTTGGTTCGCATAAACATTTCAGCCGCTCTAATTATGTAAAGATAATGCCAGCGTCAGCAGTCGTTGAATAGTTAAAATCAATTTTCCATAACAACCATTAAATTATCTCATCTCACGACCGGCTAACATTAGTAATAGCTCATTAATTTAATCCAGCTTGTTCCTTTCAAAGATATTTACTGCTAGGGATAGCTCTGTGTCATCATCTTAATTTTAGGTAACAATCTAATCAGTGTTTCGAAATGTTTCACGGTTGCATTTGTAGAAAAAAGGAATAAATATTTGTCTGTGTAAATTTTGATGTCAGATTTAAATTTATGCATTAAAAATATCCGAACACAAACGAACGCTGGACCGAGGAAGGAGTCTGCCTGAAAATTATTTCTGTCCCGCTTTATTATCTCCCAAAATTTTCTATTAGTCCCCTCGTAAATAACAACTCCCTCGCTTTATCTCCCATCTCGACAAATTGTTATCGCCCCGTCCTCTTAACACTACTATCTCCGCAAACAGGAGTAAACCAAACGCTTCGATACTCATAACTTGGTCGAGTTTATCGAAAACGACTCTTTCTCACTCTCTCCCACTCCAGCGATGTCACTTCCTCCCTGATTCCTCCTCTCTCCCTGCCTTCTCCCTCCAGCCCACAAAACCACCCGTTCGTTCCATTAGCCCCTTCGGTCTGGAGGCGTTAATTCCTCTTTCCTCGTCTCTCACATGCTCTCGGGAGAAACCTGTCCTCAGACCCATGATTTACTCACGCCTTCCGGTTCCAAACTGAATTCGTTAATGTTCTATACGAGTATACCAGTCCACCGGGTGTTAACTGTCCATAATCCAGAATTTTTCTGTGTAATTAATCGTTTGCCTAATTTAGAAATAAATAAACCCTCTCGCAGTTCAATAAATGATTTCCAGCAAATGTAAGTCGCCAAATGCATTAAGCAACAGTATAGCTCTCGCAGTCAAATATTTTTTTAACCTCCCCCCCAGTATGTTATGAAACCCGTTGATTCGCTCTGGAATCATTTACAATGAGTAATGAGTAGATGCTGTATAAAGGTAGTCGTTTGATTTCTATAAAAAGCTACTTTAAGGAAAACTTTCCTACTGCCAATCGGAACCCGAAAACAAAAATTAAGTTTCAACAGTAGTGATTGTTACGGGGGCGGCCGAAAGGTAAGTTTATTTGCATATGTTTCAGGATTAGATGCAAGGCGTTACAACGATGTCCTCTCTCCGTTGAAACAATAATTCACGGAATTATGGCGTAGGGATTTAGATACGATGAAATTGGTGGGAAATATGTTATATTTCTGATTACTTTATTCATGAAAAACTAAATTTAAGTAATGCAACGTTTAGTGATATGCTGAAAATGAGCTAGTTCATTTGACGAACAAAAAAAATTTGTGTTGTACACGTGTGGGCTAAATAGACTTATCCAATATTTTGTCTAATTTAAATACAAAGGAGACATACTATAGCCGTGTAACGCTAACAGAATTATCTTCTGGCCACCCACCACGGCCAAAATGAGGTCAATTTCATGCATTAAGCATGAAGTCTAAATATGATGATAGATTCAGGCTTCCTCAAACGGTCCGAGAGTTTAACATCGTCACAATCCGTTGGGTTTTCCTACAACTCTTACGATCCAAATATTGTCATATCTTAGACTGTTGAGGACTTAGAATTGAATTCCTTTTTCCTAATTATTAAATAGATGGATTATTTTTGAGCCTATATTTTCTATCGAATCCGTCCAATTATTCTTGACGTACAGAACATGATTTATTTCACTTGACTTTTCTTTCCTCTTCTTCAATAGGCCCTTTTTGTCCCTTTTTAATTGTGGCCCTGTCTCTCCACCTCAGCTCCCCCCCCCCAAAGGCATTCCATCTTCAAATCTCCTCCCAAAACCTCAATCGCTACCTTTCCTCCCAAGTTGGACGATCCCTTCTTTCCCTCCCATGTCCCCTTCGTTCATGCAAGAATCCCTCTTCTCCTCCGAATGCTCCTTTTTAATGACACATCTGACACGACCAATTAGATCAGGCCACAAGGGGGCTTGCCCTCAACCCATTCCTGTGCCCCTCACCCTCTCTCTCACCCACCCCCGCTCCTCGCCCACCTACCCATCACTCAATATACACCCTCCCACTCCCTCTGCTTCTAATCCTCACCCTCTGCTCCACCTCGCTTATGCTTCCCACACCACCTTACACATCGGATATAAACCAACCCCTCCCCTCCTTGCCACCCTCCCGTCCACAACATCCTCGAGCCAGAAAAAATAACTCAGTCACTTTCATATATTAAGCACACCCACCACCCCTGTCCCCTTGAAGAGGCGGGATGGCGAGAGAGAAGACGACGCCTAATGGGCAATTCTCCTTCGGGGCAAGCACGGGCGGGGAGGGGGAGGAGGAGGCGGCCTGGCAGAGGAGAGCCAAGCGGGAAAGTGGTCGCCGAGGGAGAATAAGAGTGCGGCTGCGGAGGGCCGGGAGAAGTGTGGGGGGTTGAGAGATTTGAGGGGACGCTGGGTGGAGATGCTAAGTGCGTCCATCTTCTTTCGTGATGGAGATAGACAGAGAAAAAAAGAGAGGATGACTGGGCGGCGTTCGAGGGAATGGCACCAAGAATGGGTGTCAAGCCAAAAACGAAAAAGGAATCGAAGCCCACCAAGAGTGCAGTCAGCCGCAAAGGTTCAATGGCAACCGATCCCACTCCAGAGTTTTTATTCCACCGTCCAGAAAGACAAACTAATCACGTGAAACTTGAATGTTCTTGGTCACCAGCCTCCAATCTTCTCGTTCATGATTTTATGAATATTTTTTTAGCCTACATCGGAAAGAAAAGTGATAACGTCGACCATCGGGCGGCGATAGAATAGCGAAAATTTTATACGAGCTTGTAGCTATGTTTATAGCTGAAATTCCTTCAGGGTTGATCTACGTTATTTTCTTTGTCACTCCGGCTACCACCCAACTATGTAGTTCTATTCTATTTATCCGATAGTATAATGCCTTACTCCTTGGAAGGCATTTCTTCATATTTTGTATAAGCCTACGTCTCTTCCGGACTATTTTATTCTTAGACCCGGAATGGTGGTGGAGTCGGTAGAACATTAAGCTGTCAGACGGGGTGTCACGGGTTCGAATCTGAGTCTTGCTTTTGGGAGCAACCATTGAAACCGAGCCATTTTAATATCTGGATATTAGAATCTTTTGCGGAGCATCAGGTGGCACAGAAAAACATTGAAACCACATCTATATTTTACGGATTTTGCTCGGTCTAGCAGAGTGGTAGCTAGCTTATGCACTCACTTAGAAAAAGGAGTTCTAGGTTGAAGATTCCGGCTAAGTTTGGCTTTTGACCTACCTTAAACTGTTTTCTCAGCATTTGTCATAAATTAACAAGATCCATCTTACTATTGCACTAGTAAGATCCACTGGAGTGGCGTAGAGACCAGAACAGTTGACTACTGAACATTAAGTTCCAAGTTGTAATGTACGTGACGCCTGGGTGGGGTCTTAGGATCATCATGGTGACTATTTCGTTTCATTTTAATAATTTTTCAATACTCAAAACTACCGAAACAACGCCCATGTAACTCATACAACAGTATAAGCGAATACTCAACTACTATAGATATAGTATTTGAAGTGTCGGAATATGTTTTGCTGTGCTGTGAATGCAACCGAAGGGGAAAAAGTGCGGAAGACCGGGAGAAGTATGGGGTTGATGGATATGAGGGGACGTTCGGAAGCTAATGGTCAAGAAATCCCTCTTTTATAATGAAAAATATGCTCTGTTGAAATTTCAAAATTCAATCTGCGAAATCAATTAATTTAATGTTTTATATTGACCGAGGGGTTTAACCACTGGTGAAAAATAATTGGAGCAAATAAGAGACTCGAATATTTTTAAAATATCTTCTGATGTATAACAGTTTCTATGGACAGATAATTATAAGACTCATATATTATGCGATGTTTTCCACACTCAACGATCAGCATATTCATTGAACTAATATCTCATTTCATTACAAATCGTGCATTACAAATTACTAAATATTGATATTCAAACAATAACTTTATAATTTATTATATCTATATACAATAAGGTATATATTAAAACTTCCATGCTCTAACAATTTGAAACTAAAGATTCAAAGGAGAAACATGGGGGGCCATGGTTTCCATTTTCCTCTTTGGTTTAACTTACCTTGTGCGATTCTCAAAATACAATATATATGAGAGGCGTGATATAGCAAATTTAATATGGATGTCGGTTAATCATACATAATTTGAATCATAAATCTACAACATAATCTGGAGGCAAGCTTACTGGTCGACCAAGGCATTCTTTAAATCCCTTTGAATTATAATGAATAAGTGCTGTTATCCGTCAATCGAAGTTTTTAAAATATTCGAGAAATATTTAAAGCTGCACTTATCATAAGATTTGATTTTTTCCCCAGCAAAGAGGTGAGCGGAATAGTGCCTATTTTGCCGGGCTGGGAAAAGACCCCTCCCGCTCTCATCCTTTCCCCGTGTGGCTGTCCTTCGTTGGAGTGTAACCTTGAGAGAGTGGATATGACGAGCACTAGAGAGCGAAAGATACAAAGATGAAGATACAGGAAGAGAGTGAGTGAGAGGTTTCATGGATGTCTTTTCGGAATAATACCTATCGAGCCTGGGAAGAGCGTAAAGAGACCACCGACCATGCGTGGCACTTTCGTACAATAGGGAGGAAATAGTTTTGGATTTAAAGAGTTGACGTATCGGTGCTTTTTTATCAGTTGCCTCTTCCATCCATGCTTGACGCTCCCCTCTACTCCTTATATTTTTCTCCGTCTACACTCTCACGTTTCCTGTTATCTCTCCCTTTTCTCCCCCATTCACTTCACTGGGAAATTATGTTGAGCTATTAAAGAAAACGCTTCAGTGGCTCTTTCCATCCTTCGAACGTGCTGCTCAGACACCTTCAACTTCAATTATTTCATAAAGGAATACTTATTCTTCTTCAGATACGTATTCCTGGGATTCTTCTTCAGATACGTATTCCTGGGATTAACTTCTACTTGTAGTAACTCCATTTCGAGAAACTGTATGCCTTGGTAGGTAGTCTTTTTGAAACGTTAATATAATATTTGTCTGTTTCGTAGATTTAGAAAAGAGCGTTTGATAGAGTGAATAGGGTAGAATTAATGAGTGTATAGCAGAAAATAGGAGTAAATTGAAGGATTAGACTCTTATCCGCAATCTGTACATGTCTCAGACTGCTTAGATTCCAGTGGTGGATGGATAGTTCGAATGGGCAGTGTTAGAAATAGGGGTGACCTTAATCACCTCTGCTGTTCAACGTATATTTGGAGGCAACGGCATGAAAACAACTGTTGATTGGAATGCAAGTCAGCGGGGAATTCATAAAATCAGTGAGGTTTGCTGATGACCAAGCTTTAGTATGTCAGTCAGCCAAGGGTTTGTAAGCATTGCTGAGTGAATTCTAAATTCAGTGTGATAGGTGTGGGATGAGAATAAATGTAAACAAAACGAAGGTTCCAGAAAGGGAAAGGCTAAGCTAAATATCAAAATATAGGTCACAACTTAAGAAGATGGAACAGTTTACCTCTGTTGGAAGTGTTCTGGACCAAAATGGCATACGTGGTAGAGCATAAGACGAAGAATTGCTTTCACAAGTAGAAGGGATTTGATGACAGGAACTTTGAGTGATGATTTTAGAAACGGTTCGTGAAAACTTTGAATTGGAGCGTGGTTTTGTACGGCGCGGAAATATGGTCATTGGTCATGATAGGCATAGATCGTAGACTTTTGAACGGTGGGTGTGGAGAAGTATGGAAAAAGTGAAATTGACTGAAAGAAAAACAAATGAGGAAGCATATTGGGGAGGATAAAAGATTGTTTGGAAAAATCAAAAATAGGCAGAAAGATGGATTTGAAGCATTTTGATTTGTAATGGGATGTTTAAGGCCTTCATAGAAGGGAGAATTTTAGGCAAGCAAGCAAGGGGTAGGAATAGGATAGACATGTTGGACGGAATGAAGGGAGAAAGGAGATATTCGGAATTTTAGAGGGCCTTATTGTAATATTGGATGTCAGGTTGTGCTTTGTTAAGAAAGATAAGGGAATTTTTGCTGTACTTTTTGGTTGCTCATGTCCATTCAAAACCTACCTGTACCGGTAGATTTCCAAAGATAATAATATTAAATGCCAGCCAGTAGTCACTGTAAAGTTGTCACGAAAATTATGAGAACAATTTGAATTTCGAGGGAAAAATGTCATCAACCGCTCCCAGGGGTTGGTATCTTGTGGGAGAGTTTCTGATTTATCTCGGTACCAAGTTAAGTTTATTTTGCAGGAATGGATTGTGTAACGAAACGAAGAAATTCATTTTTTTCTTTACCACATGTTGCTAATAATTTTATCGTAATTGGGTCGGAATCTACATATATGCGCCAATATGCAGATAACTCATGAGTTCCAGCAAAACTCTAGTAGTTGTAGTTCGAGATTGGCCATACCCACTTAGCATTGCATTTTTGCATTTTTCCAAATTGCATTTTTTTCGACCACTCGATTGTTTTAAGTTAGCTAATAAGTTACTTGTTCAACATTTCGAGACTGACGAGTAACCTTCCTTGCGCTCTCCATAATATGTACAAGAAAACTGCAGTCAATTTATTTCCTATAAATTACTCCTTTAAACTTTAGAGCCAAACTTTAACTTAATGAAGCAAACGAAAAAGAATAATTCAATAAAATTTTTACTCAGTATTATTCCATACGAAGGGCAGATTCTTGATACAAACATTTGTCCAACGTCCATCTATGGAACAACCGCATGTCATTGAATCATCAGTCAGCTTGAATACAAAATGTCCATCAGCAGTACTTTCCACTCTGTAGCAATACCTGTATATCAATTTGTACACTGAAATATGAAATCTTCTCTTGAGTTTATATCCACTTTCTTTTCTGGCTAAACGGAAATATTAGGAAAAATTTGAAAAAAGAACCTGTGAAACAAAACCTCAGAGAATTTTTTTTTTGATTCCTTGTCTTTAAGGTGAAACTCGAAACGACGAAGACTCTGGCTAACACGAGAACAACAAAAGCTTTGCGAACAGAAGATTTGATTTCTTGATTACGCGTAGCGAGAGCTTCCTTCGGTGAAGCAAAAGCATTGCCATTGTAGAAATTCATATAAAGATTGTGTAATATAGAAAAATATTTTATTCGTTCTGCTTTGTATGTTTTGATAAATGAATTACTGACAGTTTTTCTCAAATCCAAAAATACTTAAGATAAGAATCACTCCCAGAATCTCACTTCTTCCAAATATTCTTTCCATTTTTTCCACGACCGTTTTCTGCTTTCTCTACCGCTGACGTTTTATTCCTAGGTACCCCTGCCTCTGCCTTGAAGCTGGATCTCCCCTGTGATCACATGTATCAACTGACTCCCTCCCTCTTCGTCTCAATTAACTGTCACAATTTCATCGCACTCACCTTGACCACACCTCAATTCCCCCCACCTATTTTTCACACCACACCCCCATCCCCTGTTTTTCTACCCATGCCCTCCCTCCTCCCCCATTTTCTCGTCCCTTCCATACTCGTCCCCCTCCCACTTCACAACTCTTCGCCACTCCCTGCCTTCAACTGCTGAAGATCTTTTTTTTAATCAATCTCTACCTCCTTCTTCCTCCTCCCTCAATCACACACACAACCTCACCAATCTCTTCCTCCATCCCAGCGGAGGGCTTCGGGCCTGTGTATGTGTGTGTCATGTTTCCTTCTATTTGTGTTTGCGAATTAAGATGCTGAGTCCGCACTTTGCCTCGCCCTTCCCTGCCTATCTCATTTACCTTTTCTCACTCTCAGTTCATGCCTGTCTTTCTCTCTTTCCCTTTCGTTTACTCTCCTTTCAGCCTCGTGCTATTCATTCAGATATAAGATGAGAAAAACTTGATACTTAAAAACCACTTGGAATACCATCGTGTTTTTATGTTAAGGTTTTTGCTTTCTTGAAATAGTATTTTTAATTACGCCAGAAATACTACCTTAAGTATCGTCCGTTTTCTTTACCTCTAAAAATAATTAGAATTCGTTTTCTACGCCATAATTCCACGCGGAGGCGTTACACGCCTTTAAAATATAATTAAGTTTTATCCTCCCTGACATTCTGATTGATTTACATTTCTCGTAATTCTCAGAAGTTAGTTATCTTCCTTTCTGGTATATGATTGAGTGCTTATTATTATGGTAATGATCTTAAAACTCTGACGAATGATGTTTAACAGTCATGTAGTAAGCACCTGTTGTGATTCTATCATATCTCATTTAGTTCATGTTTAATCAATTATTTTTTAGCTAATACTGTTATTTGGCTTTTAAGATCTATTATTAACTTAGAATCACTTTTGAGATTCCCTTTTTAATTTAATTAAAAAGAAATGGCTACGATTTAAAAGCATAAAGAAAACATACGCATTGCATAAAATGATGTCTTGACATCTGAAAAGCAGTATTTGACATCTGCGCGTAAAATCTAAAATTCATTTACTCAGCCACAGTGATGATATTGCAGGAATGAAACCTCTAGTCTCGCCTCTTTGATAACATTTCAACTGGAGTAAGACCTCTCTGGCCATCACTCCTCCCAAAATTAACTTTGGATGGGACATAAAATATAAGAACGAGTCAAGACACTCATAATTGGATGGACGCGATGGCTCGTTGGGTTTTTTTGTATTGTTGGTTGTTGAAACCATTCTAAGTGGGATTTGTAGGGAGAGGGGAGAAAGGGTAGCCTGGAAGGAGTAGGAAGAGGGGGGGAGAAAGGTTTCGGTGGTTTGTGGGAAATGGTGAGGAGTAGCTCTTTATAATAAGGAGAGGAGTTTATCGATAGAATCTTTCGTTCTCCGTCCTTCCCTCTCCTTCCTCTTATTCTCCCTTCCCTCCCCATGTTTTATATAGTCCTCTCTCCCGTGTTCGTGGCCATGGAGATGAATGCGTGGGCGACGGAGTCGCCGCCGGTGTGCGTTTTGAAAAAGAGCGCGCATGCGCGTCTCCCTCGCCTTAATCTGGCACCCACCCGCGGAGATCTTAATTGCGGCGACGGCGGCAGCCTCCTTTTTCCGGGAGGAAATTGTAAAATAAGAAGAAGAAAATCATCCGTTGGCTATTTTTTTCCTTCGCGAGAGGTCGCATTGAGAGTGAAGGAAAAGATGTAAGATTGGAAGATAAAAATACATGGGTAAGGAAGAACAGAGAAGGATGTGTGAATATGGGTTTTTCAGGGTATATTCAAAAGACGGTATTATTCCCAATGTAAAAAGGTGTAGGATATAACGTAAAGGTGTATCAGTCGTAAGTGGCCCTATTTAATTTCGGTATCAAGAGCAAATAGGACGCTCTGGGGATCGTTCCTCTCAAATCAATATGATTCTTCAGAGTGGTTAAAAGTGTAACATTTTCGCTATTGGTGAGCGAGACTAATTACTCTTAACTGAGCGAAAACACGTATTTTTTTGTAATGATAATCGGATAACTATTGAAAACCAATTAAATCTAATCAATACCAGCTACGGGCGAGATGATGATGAAATGTTTGGGCACATACAATGTTACACTTCCTCTTCTTCGGAGTCACTGATTTTTTTCCGTGTATTGACGTAATTTTAGGCTCAGATAGCAATTAAACAATCAAACTATCCTCACTATAGCAATGCCCGCCGTCTCCAACCGCACCCCAACCATCCCTCCCGGTCCTTCGTCGTGTCCATCCGGCGCTAACCACTGACCTTTTGACATGCGGGCTCTCTGTCACCGAATCCAGAGCGAAATATCTCCGCGACAATCTTTCCGCACCAAGTACATTCGCTGCCAAAGAGAGGAAGAGGGAGCGGCGAGGGAGGGAAGAGAGGGAACAGAGGGAGAGAGAGTGAGAGGGGAGCGACATCCCTAACCCATTGTTGCTGGGCACGGGGGCAGTATGAAGCTGATGTCATTTTGGTCCCTTCTCTCTGGGAGTTTTCGCTAGCGCTTTGACCGAATACAAAGGGGAAAACTTCGATTACGTTTTCGAAAAGGGTTTTACGCGTTCATCATGAGGCGACTCAAAATATGACATCAGAGAACAAGAAATTTCCTAAAAGGTACGAGTATGAAGCTCCGAATGTCAGATGCAACAGTTCCGATTTGCCTGACTTATTGTTTAGCTCTCCTATCAGCTCGACTGTCCGCAGCAAAAATAATCTACGGCAGTGACGTCTGATTTATACTCTGCCTGCAATCAGTTGGACGTGCTACGAGATTGCAAGTTTAAATCACTCACTGGCGGTAGATAGTGCATCTGTGTAACCTTAAGGCTAGTTTTCAGGGTGCAATTGTCGGGGTTTAAAAATTGACGTTGATAGCTACAACTAAATTTTATGTGTTCCCGATTCAACAATCGCGAGGAGGTTGTTTTAATTAGCAAACTTGGCAATAGCCATTCGGCTAAATTGTTGATTTCTAGGAGTATATAACGTGTTTCATATCATGGCATGATGAAAAGAAGTTTATTCTCATTCGTCGGGACAATGGTTAAGAGCAGGTCGGAATGCTAAACCATGTGATATATAGTCTTTGAGTTCAAAACTGTTGAAATATCTTCGTATATAAAGGACTTCGGCATTCTGCGGATAAATATTTTCCCAAAGGCAAGGGTTCATCCATCATAGCCCGGTTCATCTTTCTTGCACTCATTCTTTGCCTAAAATTCTATATGGAATTTGATTACAGTGCTAAATACAAGAATAGATGAGGATAAAGTGTCAAGTAATTTTGACTAAAATAGCATCAAGAATTTAAACTTTCACTATTCGAGTTTTTGGTCACTTCTCTTTCGTTACTCGTCTCTTACATTTTTTTAGGTAACCTAGGGTTGTGACAGAGGGAAAAATGTGTTCTACTACAAACATCTTTGTAATATCAAGGGTATAGGATAAGGAAAAGAATAGAGAACTTATAAAAGGGCAAATACAAGGTTATCAAGCAAGTTGGATGGGTAAATTTTTCAGGCAGAAATAAACTTCCTGAACCGGGAATTGAGCGACTTTCATTCGCGATAGTGGACATCATGGACTATCTATTTACGTATTGCAAAGGAGGATTTGTAATCACGAACTTCACAGTGTTTAACCTATATCTCTCTGTATGGACACGGTCTCTTTTTGAGCCTCGGTGTTTCGGGATGTAATGTTGGCGCATGTATTATTTTAAGTTTGCAATTTCTGTTTTTTGTAAATGTCTATGAGTCCAAAAAAATAATCCAAAATGATATCCTGTTGATTCAAAATGCCATACTTACTTCATGTCGCGTGTTAAATAAAATAAGTAGAGTCGCGTGCCAAGTCTTTCCCCGCAAGAGAAAGGTGAATCAGCCTTGAAATATTCAGGAAATAAAATATTTTTAGCTTATTCATTTGACACTTAATTGCATGCTGGCGGTGGAAAAAGACATCCATTTTAACGTCGTGTCCTGCAATGGAGAAAACGCTGAAAAATAGTTAGAGGGGGCGGCGGGGTTCAGGAGGAGGAATGAAGGGAGGGAACGCGAGAGTAAGAAAGACCGGCGCGAGAGATGAGCGCCGTTTGATAACGTGATAATTAGTGAGCGAGTGCCAATTAGTCTTGATGAGTGCATCGGATGGCCGGCAGCTACGAGAGTGGCCCCGAACGCCCCTCGTGTGCAAGCTCATACGCCCGAGCGCATCCCTTCCTAACCCTCCGTCCCATCCTACGGCGCGGTGCCCATTCAAATATCCCACACCCTTGCCGCTATCTTCCCTCTCTCTCCCATCCCACCGCGGCTCAGTAAACTGGCTCCACCCAACGTCCCTAATCGCCCTTCGCTATCCATCTTTATTTCCCTCCGCGCAATCCCCTGCCGAACGTATATATAGCCAACCCCTCTCCTCGCTCCCGACAACCCCCCCCCCCCACACCAACCACACATCTCTGCGTTTTCGAGACTTCGTCCCCAAAGGGGGTGGCGGTTGCCAACGACCACTCGCGACGGTAGAGCACGGGGGAGGGAAAAATCATCTCTCCGACTCGATTACGCAGGAAGAGATGCATGCGGAAGGGGTGCGAAATTTGGAGTTCTTAAAAAAATATAATAATAATGATACACGCAAGCTATGTGGTTTGATATTGCCTTCCATCACGCGCGAGCGTATTCCTCTCGTTCTTAGTGTCCCTCCCTTGCCTTTCCCTCTCTCCCTTGTGATTCCCCATCACCTTCCGTCCTCACTCCCCTCCTATCACTCGGTTCCCTCCCACCACTCCCGCCGGCGCTGCCCCAATCCAGTGCCACTCCTCTCGCGCATACTGTCATGCCATTCCGAGATGAAATGCGCAGTGGTGGGATTCGCCTACCACGCAATATCTGATGGGATGGAAAATGTCTCTATCCACGGTGCGTTATGGTGTTTCGGTTACGTGATTACTGGCTCTCTGTTGAGTAAAATGAGAACGAGAGAGGGAGAAGGGAGCGAGATGATAACGTGCATGAACTCCGTTCGTACGCCTGCTACTCAATAAATTATTAGCTGGTTACATGGGAACCTCCTCAGTCCTATTACCCGCTCGTGGAAGTTATTAAATTTTGGAGATTTGGTTGGCGATGGAGGTATACGGAGACTGGGGAATGATTTTTTTATCTTGCAGAACTTGTCACGTAATTAATCACAGGTACTTAAGTCGATGCATTAGGTTCACTACTGCTAACGCGTCGAGGAGTGACTTAATCACTTGCTCCTCATGATGCTGATTTAATTTGTGCTTTATCTACGCCGTAAAATTTATTCCAGATATGGGTACGTCTATTATTATAGGAAGTATTTAAGCCTGATTTTCTCCCTTTTCATTCATCGCGATCGATTGTCCTTTTTCTCAATTTTCCATCTTCCGTTGTAAAACATGGGCTATTGCATAGCTTATTGTTATTTCTAAAGGAAAATATTATTTTAGCTGCTATAAAACCCTGCATCTATTTCAAATGAGAGAACAGACTTTTTCATCGATTTGACTTATAATTCTGACTTATTTTGCCTAATTGTAGACCCCCTATGTATGCATAACAACAATTAATGATATATTTCCACCTGTAAATTATTTTCAATTATCAGCAGGAGTTTTTTTTGTCACAATAAGTTTCTACAGATTATTTTCATTCCATTTTAATAATAAAATAGTGCATCCCTCAGAAGAGAAATATTTATTAGCGACTCTTAACTAAGAAGAAACGTTTATGCAACCTAAAAGGTATTGGCTGGGAGAAATTATATACCTAGATCAAAAGCCTGCCTTGGTTCATTAGGTTGAATATATTAGTTCTACAATGGTAGAGATATATTAGGTGTATCTAGTGACGATTTGCGTATGTTGAATCTAATCGCCACTAGATTTCAATGCCCGCTTACTTCTCTATGTATTCATGTATTGATTTTTTCAAATCTTTCACAACCAGTTTTATTTATTTCATATGCATAGAGTCATCATCTGTAGTTTCTTTCGTCCACATTTACTCCAATTATTGTCATCAACTGACTATCTGGTCTGAAAATTCATCTGATGAGCGTAATAACTTCTTTTTCGCATAATTAGGTTTTATCTTTGTAGATTTTCTTAGTTACTCGATACATCGACTTGGTCATTACCATTTTGTCGATTATTAGTTTCTCAACTGATTCAACTTTCTAACTTTGTCTATTCATTCAAGAAGTTAATATCATTCTATCTAGAGAAGATATTTTCTAAATCTGATGCTTTGGACGTTTTGCTTTAGGTACTAGGAATTAATATTTGTTTCTCCTTGCATCTAAGGAACGGAAGATTTTTTCTTGGTGAAAATTTTCTTTTTATGCATTCTTCCTTATGCACTTACCATGTACGTCCTTCTTTTCCGTCGCCGCCTATTATCAAAATGTTTCTAAATGTCAAGCATTGAAATGCCTGATATCTTCGTCATTTTGTTATTCTACAGCAATCTCTTTTCTTCCCTTCATACATCAATTTACACTCACTCATCAAACTCCTTTACTAAGCAAATATTATTTTCAAGTTCTCCTCTTATCAGTCGTCCATAAAACGCAGCATATCGGCATTTTTTAACGTCGAATTGCGTCTTTAAGCTTCTTTCTCTTTTCATTCAGTTGATATATCGGAAACTGAAAATAGCGAAATATATTACATCGGTTTTGAAATGCGTTTTTCCGTAAATTTGATACCACATTGATATTTATTAACAAATCCCACGCGCTTTTATTATAATTGCCAATTGATCGTGTTTTCTCTTGTGTAGTCGTTCCTTTAAATAACAAGGTAGTTTCGTAAGATGTCATTGATTTTACAGGAGATATATTTAGATGGTTAATGAGTGGGAATTTTAATATAAATTTATGCTCTTATTAAAAAGGAACCCCTATATATAAAGAAAAAGACGAGGTAGGCAGTGGTGCTAATAGTGCGAGTGCAATTAAATAATGAATAAATCAATGAGTGTACTTTTGAGAATACATATTCTTTGAGACTCCGATTATTCAAATTGCGGAAAATCCTTTGATTTTACGCGCCATTATGTACAAATGCCCATGCCCTCCACCATCTCCAGAACGTTCAACCCTCGTCGCATCAAAGAGACGACTGCCCCCATTCGACCAACTTCTGCCTAAAATTTGTACCTACACCCTTTTGATCCTGTGAATCTCTTTGCAATTGCCGCTTCTCAAATCCATCCTCCCAACTCTCCACTTAGTTCCTTCGCGCAGCGTGTCAAAATGGAGTTGACGCTGCTCTTCCCGTCACTTTCAGACGGCACGATAGGAAAGACGGTTGGTTCCCTTCGTCTACATCCCGACGTCCTTTATGTAATACGTCCCTCCCTCCATTCCTCTCTATGAACGTGCTCGTTTATCCCACACCTCCTTTCAATCCATATCCTTTCTTTCCTCTCAGTTCCGTGAGCACCCCGTAGGGCCCTTTGCCCTTAACGAATCCTTTCGACAAATGCCATCCCACGCCCCCGGCAAAACGTGCGTACTTGTCTTCCCTCAGTTTTCCATGCGCTCCCACTTTATACCCTTCTTCCATAGCCCGCCCCACTTGCCCGAAAACTCCCCCTCGTTTCCATTCTCCCGCTCTACCTTATCTCGTCCCTATCTCATCTCGAGTTCTCCGCCTCCCCTAGCCCTCCTCTGGCCTATCCAGAAGGGTCCCCTTACGATTCTATAGAATCTAATGCACGGCCAACAGAAACGCAGATGGCAGGCGTCCCTATTACAGACATATTTTTTTGGATTTCCTCATGTTCGCATTTGTGTACTCACGGAGGGCTTAAGAGGTGCGCTTTATGACATGCTTATTTCTTAAATTTCTACTCTGGCTGGCATAGAGTGATTCGTAGGATATTCGTTTCATTTGTTTCTGCGCCATGAAGCGTTGATAATGGTCAATTACTAATTTTATTTACGATAGTTACAATTTTTAATTTCATCGTGCATTTCGCCACGGCATAGAATTGGTATGACAAAGAATCGATTTAAGAGTATCCGTTCTTTTTTCCCACGAGTGAATGACGGGCTGAGATAAAAATTTCGATTTGGAGCGACAGTCAAATGACTACGGATTAATAATTTGAACCAGGTGTGTGCACAATGGTAATAGAACGCCCCATGCTGGCCAAAATATTTTATGAATTGTGAATCCTTTTTTTACGGCCAATGGATACTCAGTCGACCGTAAAGAAGTAAATAAAAGGATATTGAAACACCGAAAAAAGGAAACAGAGATAGTGTCTCTCTGAGAGATCGTGGTTCATTCATATGGTTAATTCATATCGTTACTAAATTTTGTTTCGCTGTGTTCAAAGTAAGCGTTAGGCTACGCTGCAAGAACACATGCTTATATTAGTGTATGTTTCTGTATATATCTATTTAATGTAATGCGGAGCATGATAAGTGCCATCAAGTTTTGTGAATGTACAAGTAGAGGCGAATAGCAATATCTAGTATTAATATATTTTTAAGTTCTTCGGTGGATAAGCTACATATACATAATATCCCGCAAGCCGTCGCAAGGGCGTGTGGCGGGGGGTGCTTGGTCACCACCCGTGAAAAGGAACAAAACCACATGCAAAATCAACACATACATGCAAAACTACGTCCACAATGGCGTACACACTCATGCAAAAATCCCTTCATCCCACACGCATGCAAACACTTACACCATCATTCAACAATTGCACCCCAGGATGCAGCCTGAAATCCATCCAACAACGCGTAAGCCAGCATATGAAAAGTAAGACGGCGAAACTCCACTACCACGTAAACATGCAACATAAAACGCTTTCCTTCCAAGGGACACAGGTAGGGAACGTGACCCAACGCTGCAGGTAACGGGCGCCCCCCCCCCCACGGAGAGGGACGATAGAGCTAATATCACTCCATAGGTAAAATCATATTTTAGGAAGCGGTATTTACACCATAACTTACAAAAAACCATGGTGTTTCAGTACCAAAACCACAATCTTCGGATAAGCAGGTGGAGTCATCACCAAGCGGACTCCTAGGAATATCTTCTGAGTGATAACAGCCATTAGAGAGTAAAAGTAAACCGGTTCAGAGACAATGGTTATTATAACTACGTATAATCAAGACATTGACTATTTAAAGGATAATTAAACCGTTCAAGATATCGTCTTTTATAATACAAAAAGCTAGGGTAGAGTTGGAAAGTTTAATAAGTACCTCACAGTTGCGTGTGGGGTACTTACTCTTCAGTTATATGGATATACACGTATACGGTAAATTCGTTGAGATCTGAAATTTTTTTCTTACTACGGGGACGATATTTATTTCCCCGAGTGGGTTCACCGTGAATGTATTTGAAGTTCTATGAGGAATTTGACTGGTCAATCGAGATCGATGCAGAACCCCCATAGTTTCCACAGATCCTAGTTAGCCGGCAATAACTATTGGTTTCAGTATTCGAAACAAGTCATTCATAATAAAAAAACTAACAAAGTTGCAAGTATCTTAGTGCCATGAACCTGAGCTTTCATGCGCCTAAGCGTCCACTAGTGAAAGGAAAGGGATCACATGACATATAATATTTCTCCGTTAAAAGTTACTGTCGTGGCATCTCCTTCAATTTCTTGGAATAGGAATCATAGAGTTTAAAGTTTGGCGTTTTGCTGAAGAAAACAGATTCCGTAGAGATAGCCTGCGGTAATTCACAGATCCATAAACATTAATTACAGATTCAGAAATTATTCATACACAGTAAAACTATTTCCTTTCCGACGATTCAAAAATGTGACAGAAAATAAGAACCAGGCTTTTGAAACAGAAATGAGAATTTTTTTCTCTTAGCCTACTTAACCTCTATTCTAACCTCTGAGATGCTTTATTTCGCCTTTTAGGTTAAAATTATCAAAAAATTACGGTAGTATTAATTAACCTTGAAAATCTCCTTATGAAACTAAATTTAAAAAAAGTATTAAAAAAACAACTGAGGTCCTCTTTAACATATGGATGAGGAAAAAAATAATGCAGCAGAGAAAGGGAACCCTCCCGCCATGTCCTTTTCTTCAGGGGATTGAAGGGAGAAATAAAAATGGAGAAAGAGAGGAAATCCCCAGAGATGGTTGCGATTAGATGTCTCAGGAACGGGACTTCACCAGAAGGACTCAACCGAGACATAAAATTCTTCTCTGATTCTATTCTAAGAGCGAGAGGAGCCAGAGTGCGGCTCGTTCTCATTCAATTATAAGATGCGAGATTTAATAGCAGGGTTTACAAATGCGAGGGAGTATTTGATAATGGACGAAGAAAGAAGGAATTTCAGAGGAACAGAAGGGAAATAAAAGCCTGATTCAATAGAATGATGCGAAAAGTTCTCTTATCTACGTCTTCCTTTCTTCCTAGAAGAGCGGAATGCTATGCTTGAATTCTCGAGTTGAAGGGTGGCGTGGCAGGCACACAGAAGAAGTCTTCCTCCTGCCATCAACATCTTCTCTGCTCTCTAATCCCTGCTCCGCTTCAACTGTGCAGGTTGAAGAGAGGAACACACTTTACATATTTCTATTATTGGTACATGGGCATTATTACCATGGGCTATTTACCGCTGAAAATACTCTCCGTCAGTCTTTCACAATGGTCTTAATTTTTAAATATTTGTCTTTTTTATATTGTTCTTAATAATAAATAACATTATTCTGGGTAGAGCCAAAATTAATTTATTATAGTCATTTTTGCGAAGACGCATCATACGTGATTACTTACGTGATAAGCCCGGCGAACAAACCGCCCATACTCGTCTGCACAGTGAATTTTGCTGGTAATTGAATTTTGCCATTCATGTGTTACTCTGTGCAGTAGGTATCTTTAGGTTTGTCCCAAAAATTGTTGGATATAAAAATTGGTTCTTTACTAAAGATACAGGAATCGCCAAATATTGCTCCTATAGTTGTGCCACACTTCGGTACAGAAGGCCAGTTTATGTATTCAGTGCTAAATTCTTACGCTTTGCCAAAATTTTAGTGAAGGCCATTAGTTTTATTTTTTACCTTCGTCATATAATAATTTTTATCTTTCATTTGATATATATATATATATATATATATATATATATATATATATATATATTTTATTAGGTAATCTACCGGTTAAGGTAGGTTTTTGGATGGACATTATATATATATATATATATATATATATACTTATATATATATATATATATATATATATATATATATATATATAATACGTATATGAGTTCCTTCTTTCCTTAGAGGAAGTTGGTTTGGCCCCAGATACTGCTAAGAAATTTAAAATTATTATCTAGGTAGAAAGTTATTATGTTTTCTAATTTAATGATATTAACCAGCATGACGTTGAACATAAAAAAATTATAAGTAATCTTCACTCGTAATTCGTTAAAATCCAAACTATATTGAAGTTAATAAACCACAGTTATTAAACCGAACGTTGGTTACCTAATACTAAATCCGACATCGGGTGTATTCACTCTTCAGCATAGGGTGGCCAGTTCCTTTCCTCCTGCTGCACATGGTTTTCCAGAACGTTCTGGTGCCCGAAAAATTTCGCAGCTCGGATCATGCTGAGGGCGCTTAGAGGTAACTCTGTGGAATCGCACCCGGAACATCCGGTTAGTAGCCCTGCGCTCTACCCACTGGAATATCACATCCCCCTGAAGATTATTATATCATTACACTTCATTCCTCCTTATAAATGGCTGAAATCAGATTAATGTTTTATAGCTGGTGATGGGCCAGTGACTAAAGTAGAAGAAAATATTAATTGAGCATAGTATTCCTAAAAATGTCTTATTGTTTATGAGTATTAATAATTTGTAAAAAATTGTCAACATTTAGTTTCGAAAAAAAATCACGAATATCATGTAATTATACGGAACCTTGGTAGTGTCATAATAATAATTTAAAATGCATTTACTTCATGGCAACAGACTACGATATCAAATGAGTAATTAAAAAATTCCGTTTAATTCATAGTGGAAATTGAAATTTATGCGATAAATGTAATTTGGGAGACGCGGGACCAAACTCTTTGGTTTTGATCTAATTCCTCATGTTGTATGATTTATTGCTGCAGATTACGTGAACCACGATGTGTTGCGGACCGAGAGATTTTATGGTGGCAGTAAGATGGCGAGATGACGCCATAGCGTGGGAGGAAGGGTATAAGATGGAATGAGATATTCATATATATATATTTATGCTCCCGAGTAATTGTTCCACGAAGAGGATCCCGGAGGGCGTTCGTCTGTCTCCACCCTACGTCGTCGCTTCGTGAACGGGGAAGCAGTACTTACGGGGGAGAGTGGGGGACGCTGGTGGGGATGGAGGGGGGCGGCGAGATGAGGACGGCGAGGGTGAGAGAAAGATGCAAGGGTAGGTCGGAAGGGTTTCGCCGCAATAGAAATGAGGATGGCGCGATGGACGGGCGCGATAGTGGCTGATGAGATGCATCACTACAAAACCCCACCCCCATCCCCTACCTCGTCCTCCTCTCCCCTCAGAATCGGTCGCTTGCCTCCCTTTTCCAGGGGCCCCGCAGACACCCTGCCCCCTTTTGACCCTCTCACCCCACGTCACTCCCTCTGCCGAGGGAAATCTCACTCATACCCCCTTTTTTCATCTTTCGTTCCCTCTTCTTGTCCTCTCTCCCCATCCGCCCCCGAAATTCTGTCATTCTTCGATCCCTTATCGCTCTTCCGTTGCTCTCATAGTTTTCTTCTACTTTTCCTTCCTCCCTCTCTCTTTTTAACACCACGGACTACATTTACGGCTATGCATGTCAAGGGCATGGTACAGTCACAATTAATTGCAAGACTGCTTGGTTTTTCACTTATAATAGAGCGGTTGTTTCCTCTAGACTGTAAGAATCATCGCGATTGTGCTCCCCCGGATTATGTGTCTGTGTTTATGAGATAATTTCTTATAGAGCGTTAATCGAAATTCCAAAACGAAATGAATACTTGTATAATCCGTAATGCTTCTAGAGAGAGCAGACGATATGGTTAAGAATGTTATATTTTAATCATTTAGTTGTTTAAGGAGTTCAGCGATTAGAAAAGAGTACTACAACCTACTGCATTGAACTACAAAGAAAAAATATGGATATAATATTTATTTTCACTTGGAAATAAGAAAGAAGAAAGGACCTACTTATTCCGGACATAGATTTTCTGGAATGTCTGGTAGTAGCTAATCACATTGGAAGTACCATCTTGCAGATGACAAAATGTCTTAAAATCCAATTAAACACAAATATTAGACAGTATCGCAAGATTTTTAACTGTTAAAATATACTTTTAAAATCACTACGTCATTTTACTGCTATGAAATGAGATGTAATCAAAATAATTACACATTTTCCACTAATATTTCCTAAATCATGAATTTAGGCGAAAGGTAGTTTCCACGGTTTTTCATGATTCAATATTTATACTTAATGCACCCTCAACTTAAATTCCACATTTTGCATCTTAAATTTCCTAATATTGCGGGCATTCCTAACCTGAATGATGGAGTCTGCTGTAATTGTAATAAATAACGCTTGATAATGATTTGACAAAATATACTAATGAATTGATATGGACACAGCATTCCATCAAACTTGAGCGTGAAGTACAGCGATACGTGACCGCGGTTTGATGTAATCTTCTCCGGCAAAAGAGGTCGAGCAAATGTGTCTGGCATTATTTTAGGAATAGAAATTAAATAAATTTGAAGTTAATTCACTCTCGAACATAGGCCGCAAGTTTTTCTGAACAGTCTCAGCACATCTCCTCCAATTTAAGGATGATGCACATTACCACCCGCATTGGGCGTCGGGCGAATATGGAGTTCATCTCGTTCCTCTAAAGCATCCGTTATGAGAGGTAGGTTTCATTCGCTCCTCCATATTTCCCGCGGTAAGGTCCGGGATGGAAAATATAATCCTGCATATTTTTTCCTGGAACCGGACGTCGCTCGCGAGCTCTCTTTGCGATGGGTTGACCGGAGGAGGGAGAGTGGAGGAGCGGAGGTTAAACGGTCCCTCTTCCGCTATGCGGCAGGTGCGATTGTGTTTCGAGGGATAAAGCGTAAAGGACACCGTGATGTGGGCGGTGCAACTGAACACCCGCGGGAGAGGATCCTCCGCGGCGCTTCCATTCCCTCCCTCCCGCCCCTCTGCTCCGACCGTCCCGCCCGCCGCTTGCAGGACTGCTCGATTTGCTACGATGGGGAGTCCTCTTATTCTCCGCTTTGAGAAAAACAGAAATGCGACACCGGCGGGGGGCATGGTGCCTTCACGAACGCTCGCCGAAATATAATTATTCCTCTGCCAATAGACCTGGAGCAGGGCGCCCGCGTCTCACCTCTTCACCGATTCACTCAACGGTGTGGTCCACACATGTTGGTTTCTTTCTGGTCTCCAGACGCATGCTTGGCGACAGAGCAACTCAGCGCCGTTCATTGCCGCCACCGCCACATGATTGTTTAAAGAATCGTGCGTGGAACGATGCGTATGACAGCGAGAGCGATCGCTATCTAGGGCAGTACCGTTTGTAGGAGAATTAAGCCGGTGAATAGCTGATATAATGTGTATTATTTTAAGTATTAATATAAACGCCAGCAAAATAGAAATTAAATATCTATAGCAATTCATTCAAATGAGATATAAGTTTTTACCATTTGAATATAAATGTCAGTGTCATCCTAGCGTTCACGTAATTACGACTCTTAGTTTGCTTCTAATCGTTTCACTAATAGTGTTCCATTAAATATTCCAATAAAATTCGTAAGATAAATAAAATTGTATTTACATCATGCTCCGAGATCACCAAGAGAAAGGAAAATAAAGCACAATCAGGATGCATTTCCTTCTTTTGCAGGTTTCTATGGGGTTTTTATTGACTCAATCAGGTAAAACTATTTAATATACTACAAAAGATAGGAGTAGGTTGGAGTTAACGTAGGCTTATCCATAACCTGTACATGTGTCATACCGATCAGGTACTTAGGGCGAATGAGCAAACTTTAGTCAGTCAGTCAGCCAAGGGGTGACAACCAATGCTGCGTGCATTAGATAATCATTGCGATAGGCCTGGGATGAGAATCAATGTGACAATAACAAAAGAGTGAAAAATGACTCAGTTTCAGGCGTAACGTGATGGAAATCCTTCATGATGAAAGAAGACACTTTGCTTTTCTACGCAGACTTTTTTATTACGGCCTAGGTTTCGATATAGCGTATCATCTTCAGGTGAAACCTAAGGATGCTACGCTGTAACGAAACCTAGGTCCTGATAAAAAAATTCTATGTGGAAAAGCAAAGTGCCTTCTTTCATCATAAAGTTCATGAGGTTTTCAAGTAAGAGGTAAGCCTACTTTACCGTTTAAATTAAACGTGGGAAAAACCAGAGAACATAGAGCAGTTTACGTATATTTTAAATTTCTTGGACCAATACAGTCACAGTAGTAGAGTTATTAGAATAAATACGAGTATTTCGATAGGCGCATCTTTCACAAGGAGTAAGGAATTGACGACAGGGACGCTAGGAATGGAGGTTAAGAAAAGACTAGTGGAAACTGACATGGGCGTGGTTTGGTGCGGCTCGGAAACTTGGTCGTTCAAGCCAGATGGTAGTGTAGTGTAGATTAGTGGCTTTCAAGATGTGCATGTTTAGAATAATGGATAAGGTAAGATGGATAGAAGACTAGAAAGACTTGCCGAGCAGTTTGATTGACGATGAAACGCTGAAGACTGTGGTAGAGGGGAGGACGTTAGGCAAGCGAAATAGAGGTAGGCGAAGGATATATAGTATATGTTGGATGGAATGAGGAGGAGAGATGGAATAGTTGGAAGACTTAAGAATACGTAATTGCATCGTGTGATATCGGGTTCTGTCTTGTTAGGCAAGGAAGCGTTTGCGTGTACAGTCTATGTCCATCCAAAACTTATCTTAAACGGTAGGACGCTCTTTACTTAATGCTATCCTCTTTTAATTTTTTAATTTTATTTATTCCATTATAAATTGAAATTATTTTGTAAAAAGTAATTTCTTGAATTCTTTATATTCACTGTGGGGTCACTTTTACGTAGAAATACGAGACATGTACTTACCTTATACGTGCCTTAGTGGTGGTATACACAGTTACTGTATGCACACTTAAGAGTACACACTTACTGGTTGCACACTTAATTGTACAACTTACTGGATACAGCTGTAAAGTAGATTGTAAATATTAAGCCTCTTTCCATTTTGGTGTAATTTGCAGCCAAGATACTCCTTTCTCATTAAGGCAAGCTCTTAAATTTTGCGAAAATATTTCCTTAACGGCACGAATCTCACTTCAAAAAGTTGTGTATATAAATACAAACTGTGTCAACAAACCTAAGTTAAGCCATCGTACGCTATCTTTTTCCCATTATAAAGAAAAAACTTCCCACAAGATAAAGTAAGATGGGCTAAAAATCAGAGATTGTGAGGCAGAATGAGTGTGACAACATTTTTACGTCTCTGGGCCAGAGATGACGATAATTTTCTGAGAGATGCAGTGAGGGGAAAAAAAGTGTCCTTTCAAAATGAAAAGAAGTCGCATTTGAAGGGAAGCAACACCTTCCCTCGAAAAGAAAAAAGGCCGTACAGGAATAGATGTAATCCGCCTAATTTACCTACCTCTTTTTCCTTCTCATATCCGATTCGAGATAGATAAAGAGAGTAGATGTTTACGAGTCGCGGAAAATGAGTGTCCGCATCAAAGCAATCCTCTCCCCGCTTAACTCCCTCGCTCCTGACACTGCGACCTTTTTTTCCCTCCCCGTGCCGCCACCAGATACCTCATCTCAGATTGCGACGACGACGAGGAAACCCTTCCTCTTTACCCAAACTCCCGGCACAACAGACTCACTTCCCTATCGACTCGGTATCACGTCCTCCAAATTTAGTTTCACCTCGAGATAAGCGGAGCAGACGTGTCAACCAACCCACCCTCCCGCCTTCCTGCCAAGCCCTGACTTTTCTTCTTCCTTCTCCCTCTCTCTCTTCCTCCCTGTGTATCTACCTCTTCCCTTGTCCTCAATTTCCACTCCTTTGTTTCTCCTAAACGCTCCAGCTATTTCAACTCCTACGTTCCAGTTCTCATCCTTTCCAATATCCCTTACTTTCCTTGGGCATATTTTCGTTTACGGAATTATTTCATTGCATCAGCAGTTAATAGGGCTTTTTTAAATGTTAAATTTCCTTCCGCATTTTTACTTCTACTTTGGCAAATTTAACCCTTTAGCAAAGTCAAAATCCAAGATGCTGGTCGAAATGTGGCTCTAAATTGCTTCAGCCTCGGAATATTGTTATCTAATGCTTCTCATACCTTCGTTGACACACCTACCCTCTTAAGCAACTATATTAATTGGTCTCCATTTTTCATGTCCACCGTATAATTTTGCACGTATTCTTATTAATATCTCCTGTTTTTTTTTCTTTTTTCCAATTCAATCTTATATTTCTCAAATGATCTTCTCTATTGTTTATTCCGTTCTACATTTATTTTCAATTCTGCATATTTTTCAATTTTCATTCGCATAACCTTCACTGTTACCTCTGCTTCACCTGATTCCTCTGTACCTTCGCATCCAATCTCCCGTCTACCTCTCCATTCCTGTAATCCTCATTCTTTCTGTTTACATTTTCTCCCTCGTGGCCTTTTAGGTGCACTCTTGGTTATCTATGGTCGGAATCACTTCCCGAAATGTTCTCTCTTCCTCGGGTGACTGTGTGAGGATAAGATGAAGGATAGATGGGGATCTTGCCCCCCTTCCCGGACTTTTTTTTCTTTGAGCTTATGGTGGTTGAGGGAAAATATTATACGCGTGCGCAGTTCGACAATAAGAGATCCGAGAAGAGGAACTGAGCGCGTTAGAATCCGACTCCGCCTTACGAGAGTTCTCTTCCCTCCCTGCTCGCCCCAATATCTGACGATCCCTACTCCCCTGAGAGAAAGGGAGATAGATGTGTACCAAGAGAGGAAGAGGATGAGAGGGAAAAAAGATGTCTCACACTCTCTTAAACGGTTGCACTCAAAGCTGCGGTCTGTCGGGGATCGCCTTTCTCTCACCTTTTCCCTACCTCTCTCTCTATATATATAGAATGAATATACATATACTATATACATATACTATATATATATATATATATATATATATATATATATATGTATATGTGTGTATATATGTATATCAGTCATTACTTCTATTTCTTCCGATGAAGACGTAGTTGAATTCCGTTGAAATGATCAAGAAATAACGCGTGAGTGATCTTTTCATGTGTCCTTAAATCGTTTGTTGCTGTCAAAGTTTGTTATTCAACACTTCCGTGTTACTTCGACGAAATTATATATATATATATATATATATATATGTGTGTGTGTGTGTGTGTGTATATATATATATATATATATATATATATATATATAAGCACAGATGTAGATTTTTAAAACATAGAAACACAAAGAAAGGACAATCACATATGTAGTTTTGACATTTCGACTGCACGACTATCGTCATCAGAATGGCGTTCTTGGGGAAGAGCGGAGAGGATATGTGCTGGGGAGGGGTGAGGGAAAAGGAGGTAAGGGACCAATAGGAAATGAACAAGGGGGTGGGAGGGCATATGTAGGTGGCTATTGAATTCATTCGGTGGGCTTGGTTCAGCCCGGGGGGTTTAAATGACTGGGACACCCAGATATGCGCCATCTTGCGGATTCTCACCTCTATGATACTCGCAGATTTGGGAAGGGTTTCAATCACCGAAACGGAGAAGCAGTCATCAAAAGATTGGTGGTGGGAAGCATTGTGAGTAGGGATGGGATAATTAAGGAAGGTGGGAGATTTGGTGGAATAGCGGTGGTGCGGAAAGAAAGGGAGGCCGTGCATTCGCCCACTTAGAAGGCAGGGCAGAAGTTACAGGAGAGGCGATATATAATGTTTTTTGAGGTGCATTTGGCGTCGGTTTTGGAATTGGTAATAAGGGAGGGGAGGGTCTAAGAAGATGGCAGCATTTTCAGCGTGGGCGGTTGCATGTTACGGATAAGAGCGGGGAAGAGACGGGGGTGCTCGCAATTGGTTTTGTCGACTTGAAGATGTCTCGTAAGTTCAACAGGCGTTTAAACGAAACGAAGGGACAATATAGGAATTAAAGTGATGTGGACTGACTTATTATTAATTAGGAAGAGGTCACGGGTTAAATGTTTAATTTTGTGGGTTCCGGGGAAGAAAGCGGTGATAAGATTAGGCCATTTGGGCGGTTTGGTATTTTATTGGTTTTGTGAATTTTTGGTAGCAAATAGAAATGGGGGGGTCTTAGGATTAGGTGGCAAAAGATTGGATATCTTTGGGAGAGAGACCTTCTTTGGGACCAAAATTGGATAGAAAAGAGAAAATATCCGTATAATATGAAGGGTTTGCATCTTTGGGGAGGGGGGGGATAGCAAGAAAGGTCGTTTAGGCGAAATGCCTCAGCGTCGTAGTCTTTTTTGTTTAGCACGACAACTGATGACCCTTTGTCCGCCGTCGTGATTATGATATTTTTGTTTGACGCTAAACGTCTGACAGCTTGTCTCTCCGAGGTGGAAAGGTTATCTGGTGGTTTTAGGGAATCTATAATATTTGCATCAAGGGAGATGAAATGAAATAAGGCCTTGGGGATAGACTACATACTGTACCTGCGGAACTACTGAAAGGTTTAGGAAAATGTAGGAGGAAGAGTCTATATGGACTGATTCGTAGCATCTATGAGGAAGGAATCTGGCCGGAATACTTTGTGAGATCAGTGTTAATTTATACACCAAAAAAAGGAAAGGCTACATCATGTGAGGACTACAGAAGAATAAGTTTGATTTCCCACGCAGCTAAAGTAGTTCTCAGGATCATCAACAAAGTGATGGAGAGCAGGACACAAGATTACTTTGGGGATGAACAGTTTGGGTTTAGGAAGGGTAGAGGCTGGCGCGATGGCATTGCAGTTATGAAATGGGACAAAACTAATGAGCATATTGCATAAAATAGGAATAGATTGGAGGGAAAGGAGGCTAATCCGCAATCTGTACATATCTCAGACTGCTCAGGTCCGGGTGGGAAACGGGGAGTCCGGATGGAAAGTGTTAGGAAGAGGTGTAAGGCAGGGTTGCCCATTGTCACCGGTGCTATTCGACGCATATGTGGAGGATATGATTAAAGAGGCATGGGAAGAACTGGAGATAGGAATGAAAGTCGGCGTGGAATCCATAAAATCAGCTAGGTTTGCCTCAGGCTAAGAAGTACTAGGCTAGGAAGTACTAGGTATGGCGGGCGAAGATAGGGGTTTGTTGGGAGAAATCCTTAGGAAGCAGGAAAAATGGATGAAGGGCGTATTGACTGGTGGTGGGATACTGCAAACCGTAATAGAGGGGAGAATGTTAGGCAAACGAGGAAAGGGAAGGAACAGGATATGGATGTTGGACGGGATGAAGGGAGAAAGAACGTACTCACATATGAAGAGGGACCTGATGTAGAATAGGATGTTGGATTCTGTGTTTTGTGAGGAGTCACAAAATATTTATTTAGTAGTCCATCCAAAAACTTTCCTTAACCGGTAGATTAGAATGAATAGATATGTATATACACATATATTATATATACATATATATATACATATATATACATATATATACATATATATATATATATATATATATATATATACATATATATACTTATATATATACATATATATACATATATATACATATATATATATATATATATACTTATATGTACATATATATACATATATATACATATATGGGAGGCATATCGAACCCATGCCCTCCGGTCAGTAGTCCAACGTTCTACCCCTCGACTCTTACGTCCCTCATATATACGAATACATACAATACATGTGTAGCCTGTGATAGAAGGGATAACGTTAAACAAGCGGGGCAAAGGTAGGAATTAGATGGGGGTGCTGGACAGAATGAAGGAAGGATGTGTGCGGAATTGAAGAAAGGCTAGCGTAGAATGTCAGGTGGTGTTTTGTTAGAAGAGGCAAACTTCATTGTTCTCTATCCTGTGTCCCTCCAAAATATACCTACAGTGGTAGAATGCTCATTTTAAGTATATATATATATATATATATATATATATATATATATATATTTAATTATTTGTGGTTATTCATCTTATCTCATTTTAGTCGCGTTTCTGCTTCGCAAAGGAACTCGTTCTTGCGGAAGAGTGAGGGGAGAGAGGTAAAGGAGAAATCACGGATCGGTGCACAGATAAGCGACATCTTCGAACTTGACATTCAGGATTTGACTCCGGACATCAGGTGGATGTCCATTCCCTTTCCCACCTCTCCCCCCCCCCAATCTCCTTCAGCATCCGTCCGGACCCTGTACAAATCTTCCGTGCTCTCCATTTCTACGCGCCTACCATGGCCATTCCTAGTTATTTTCCGGATATCGAACCCTACACAATGGTGTTATTTTGTGCTATTTTTCGAAGCAGCCCTGATAATTTCCTTGGACAGGACATGCTAAGATTAACGAAATGGGATCAGTCATTAAATTAATCAGTATTTACAATTTCGGATGAATTAAAGCTCCGCCGGCTTCATTAATGTTCATATATTGAAAAATTTGTAACCAATGTGATAGATAAACAGGTAAATACCCACAAAAATGGAAAACAATATTTACATCAGGTCTCCCAATACAGTACTCGCCTGAGATGAAAATGAAAGTTCAAGAAACAAGAAAGGGAAAAACACGATAATAGCAAATTGTCATGGGACACTGGAGAAGCCTGAATAGTTTTACAATGAGAGAAAGGCTTGCATTCCAAATTTAATGAACCTACTTATGTCCAGCGAAGTCACCCCTTGAGAAAAAACACATGAAAGGTACTTGTAATGTAGGCGATAAAAGTAACGTATTATTCAATTTCCCTACGCAAATTTAAAGGGAACATTCCGGTGGAGATACTGGGATTGGAAGGCATTTCGGTCCCATCTGTGTTTTGTCAAGAAAGACAAGGAAATTGTCGATGTGCGGTTTGGTAGCCTGTATCCATCCAAAACTTACCGTAACCGGTAAATTACCGATAATAATAATAAGGCAACTACATGGTAAACTTAGCAAGTCAAGTTTTACACTGTTGATATAATAGCAGCCACCACAAAAACAGCATCGCTTTATGTAATTTCTCTCGTAACGTTCTTGTCAACAGAAATATTATTGAAGGATTCCTAAAACTGAACATTAGTGTAATATCACGCTATCTTACAAATATCAGTGATTGTGTAGCGTGTGGAAGTATAATCATACGAAAAAAATGCTTCATGCGAAAAAAATCATCTGGACTCCAGCAATAGTTCTGTTAGAGCCTTTTACATATCCAATAATTATTTCAACTTTTGAGCAATTATTTAAAACTATTACTTCATATAGATTAGTCCTATTCCGATTCCGCCATATTTTCTGCTCCTGTATAATTATTTAAAAATATTTTCAAAGATAAATTAGTTTTCGTCAAGTTATCTGGAAATTTTGAATTTGATTGTACTATTAAGTAAAGTTTTAACTTGTGTGCTTTCATTTCTGCAATTATCCCTTTAAAGTTATTTGATAGCTTAACATATTGAGGCTTTATCAGCTGCTGCATGGGTAATGATATTTACATAGCCGTAGGTTTTAAATTGTTATCATGGACGAATATGAGATATGCTTGGGCAAATGCTGAAACAACTCTGACTGGTAGTCACGCTTTTGGAACAGCATCTGCAATAAACATGGTTATTTGAACCGATATTACTAGGGTACTAACGTCTATATTTTCAATATGTCTCTTGGATCCTATATCTTTTCCGAATCTTGTCTTCGCACTTGTTTACCTTGCTTCTTTATACTATTTTTTCACATCATATTTCATAGAACCTAATCTTAATAGAGTTTTTACGACTGACATAATTTTTTTTCCTGGCGAGGATATGGTAGATTTACTGGTACTTGGGCTTCTCATTTATTGTACTATCACACAGTTATTTCCCCAGTGAACTCTAGCTTATGTCAGTTTTTAGATATAATAGTTACCCATATCTGCGGCACGAGGGCGTTTGGCTTAAGCCTTTGATTTAACCGTCATTGACAACGCATCCCGAGCACCCGTCCGAACACCACGTCTTTATTCCAATTTGCGGAGTCCCTCCTCCTCTTTTCCCTCCTTCTATCCCCACTTTTCCATCTGCGCCTCCCTCCACCTCGTTCTAGCTCCACAAAAAGTCTCCCGACCATTCAAATCTCCCAATCCCACAACCAACAAACCACCAAAACCTTTATCTCACGAAAAAATCCAACCGTAACTCTCATAGGCAGGGCCTGTGCCGTCTCCCTCCGTTTCGCACCATCCCTCCCTCCCCCGATTTTCCATCCCTCCGTCACCCGCAAAATACGCTGCCTGTCCTCCCTTTCCCCTCCGCCCCAGCCCCACGCCACGTTCTAAACCCCCCATCCCCGTCGTCCCCAGTCTCCCCCCGTTAAACAGAGCCTCTTCCTCCCCCGCTCATTCCAACACCCCCTTCCTAAGTCCTCTCCCACTCCCCTTCCAACCCCTCCTACCATGCCAGCGCAAGCGAGAGCAGCAGCAAGCTCTTTACCTCTTCAGCCGCAGCCTCCTCCCGGATTGTGTACTGCGCGATTCTTATCTGCTGCTTCTCTCTTCTCCCGTTCTCCTTTCTTCTCTCCCCTTCCAGCCTCCGTCTCCGGCCCCCCTTTAAACCCTACTCCTCCCCTCCCACTCCCCCCTCACACCCGGGAGGGAGGGGTCGAGAGGGGTCCTTTCTGTCCCTCATAGCACTCTGCCCTCACCATCCCGGCACCCCTTCCCCCGAACCCCGGCCAACCCCCTCCCTCTCTCTGTCTCCATTGGCGCCCTTATCTCGTTCTCTTTTTTCGCTCATCTGCGTGGGGCGTCCTCTTACTCACGGCACACGACAGGGAAATGCTTGCTGTCGGGGAGGAGTCGCTCGGTTTGAGGGAAGGGCGGCGAGAGGGAAGGGTGCGCTCGAAAGTACGCACACGCTCCACTGGGGGACGTATTGCACCCTGGCGTGGTTGAAATAATCGCGACCGTTGGACGTATTCCCTTTAAATGAGATGTATTGAGGAGTTTGGTGAAAGTTTGCATGTGCTTTGAAGAAACCACGAATTAGGATGCATAAAATGAACGGTTTCACTCGCTCATTTCGAAATATTTCCATTTCCTTTTCCTGAGGGAGCATGAGAAATTAAATCTAAAAAGCGATAAAGGAAGATAATTGTCTCTCGTGTGACAAATGGAATAATTATTTGAAATACTGTAAATATATGAGATCTCATTCGTCACAAAAATTTAGCTCAAGGCCCTGAAGTACAAATTTGATATGAAGAATTATTTTGATTCCATACCGCCCCTCGTAATGTGCACATTTATGCGGTTAGGGTTCGCAATTAGTAAATTAGATTAGTTAATAAACGAATAATATTTAATTTAAGTTCGGAATACTTAGTTCAAATTTATTTACAAATATATCTAAATTAGAGATTAAGAAAACTACCTGTACTACCGATTCCATGGTGAAATAAATTTCGATGAAATGTTTTATTATCAATTTCGGATGAAG
This sequence comes from Hetaerina americana, assembly GCF_022747635.1. Taxonomy (NCBI): domain Eukaryota; kingdom Metazoa; phylum Arthropoda; class Insecta; order Odonata; family Calopterygidae; genus Hetaerina; species Hetaerina americana. Next base: position 18,314,452 of record NW_027286874.1, on the reverse strand, counting down.
TACTTACCACAAAGTCAAATCTTGGCCTCGCCTCTGAGTATTCTTAGCTGGCTGAGAATATCATATGTTTTTATTGCATTTCAATCAATCATTCATGATACAATTTAACGAACAAAAACAAATTGTTTCAAATTGTTGGAAAATCATTGTTTAATATTAACACCTTAATTGCGTTAATTAAAGTTACCTCTTATAAAAAACTAATGCTCAGGCGTTACCTCAAAATACAGAAAATGTACGTTTCTAAAATTCACCTAAAGCGATCTCTTACATGGCATTGCAACCACGATTCCATTGTGCAGGATTCAATTTTCAATAATCATGCTGTATACAAAATTGAAAAGACGTGAACTTGTTTGTGCAGTTGATTTTCATCATTTTAACTTTCTGCAGTGATGTATCATCCGGTGCCTGTGTGCTTTTTAGTTGCGGATTTCAAAGTGTTAACGGAGGAGATAACAACATTTAATCCTCAAGTGTGAAAGATAAAATTAAAGAGGGGCGGAGGGGCTGAGAGCGAGAGAGAGAGAAATGAATGTGTATCTCGTCCTCGCTCCCTCTCGCCAGATTTTGACGGAGAAGTTGGTAAACACGGCCGAGATAAGGATAGAAAGAGAGATGTAGATTTGCGGAGGTAGTGAGCATCAGTAGTTGGCGAATATGTGGTTATGCGATGATACTCTCCCTGGGAAAGGGCGTTTAAAAGCGATTGATAAGGATCGTCGCTCTTGGAGTTAGTCCAGACGGGGAAGATAGGGGGAGACGACGACGGGAGTGGGAGAGAAAAAGAAGGAACAGAGAGGGAGAGGATTGAGCCGCCATTTTGAGACGAGACGCGGAGGTGGCTGGGAAGACAGTCCGCAGAGGAGAGCGCATGGAGTGGACTTGCGGAGTAGGGGATGAGGGGAATAGAATTGAAGAGATAGTGGGGTAGGAGAGATGGAACATGAGCAGATCTTCTATCTGTTAGACCCTTTATTTCTGCCTACATATCTCGGACTAAGAAACTTAATACTCTCGTCCAGGGTATCTGTTTAAGCACCTCTCTATCGAGATAAAAAAAGGCCTTTAAAAAGTCGTAGCAGTGGGTCAAAACAAGGGAGATAACCTTACAAACGATCATTTTACTGGCGTTTGGAGTGGGTTAAAGAGCGATCTGTAGGAGATATTTCATAATTATTTCCTCGCTAAATTCGTGAATAAATCAAGAAAAAGATCTAAGCGACGGAATGAATCTAATCAGGAAAGGCTTGTATCGCTCTTTTCATTGTTAACAGACTATATTAACCAAATAGAGTAGAGATTACAATTTGTGTTTGATGACTTATTCCATTACAACATATACTGCTCTTTAAAATGATAAAATTCACATTCAATGTACACCAGAAAATTTGAATACTGTATGCAAGATACTTATGTAGTTCCGCTGAGACTCACAGAAGACACTATATGGTCGTCGTATATTAATTTACTGAAATGCCGAAATACGGCTTACGACTATAAAGGACATATCTCATGAATGCTACATATCGCTCATGAATTTTAATCCTAAACTATTGTAGTTGATTCCCTGTTGATATTCCACATGAAAGCTATCAAATATATTTGCATAATTTTGGCATGAAAATTGTTTAAATTTCCTTTCATCATTTTTGAGGTATTTTTAATCCTTGGATCGTTGTATTCTTGTGCTTTTAAAATATTTTCGATAGATAGAGTAGATAAAAGAAATAAAAACGCATTGTGAAGTGCATTGGAAGGACTGGCAACTAATTCGACATCTGTATATTCGGAGGAGTAGCATTAGAGTTTAAACCTCTTTTTTTAAGCCTTTGTGTTGTGAGGATGAGTTACTAAGGCTAACATTGGAGAAATTAATTAGGACAGGGGAGAGCTATGTTTAATTGTGGATGCTTGGGTCAATGCTAATGTTATTACATAGTAAATTAATTTCAGTTGTTACAGAAATTCTGCGAAGAATACGGGATAAAGACATATTAGAGTTAATTTAAAATGACGAAATTCTCAAGAAAAAATGAGGATGGCTAAGTTTATAATAAAAGTTGAATGTACAATTAGAGGAAATCGAACAGTTCGCATACTAGGGGAATATTTTAGAGGAAAATGGGCGTAATAGTAAAGGAGTAGGGAGAATAAACGCGCCGCCGAAAGAAGAACTTACTTTACAGAGGAGGTAACTGCTGAGAGACATGCTGAGTAAAAGATAAAAATGGTAAATATTTTAATATGGAGCATAGACCTTGATCTTTTAAATTTGGATATGGGGAACATTTTTTGAAATGGATTAGGTAGATGAAAGCTATCCACGAAGTTTTTAATATGGAGGAGGATGGTTGGGAGAATCTCAGTGTAATTCGAAAAGGGCAGAATCGGTGCCTGGCAGAGATGTTGATATGTCGTGGAATGCAATTAACCATTGGTAAAGGGATGAAAATTTTATGTGCAGGAAAGAGGGAAGAACATACAAGATGCTTGAATAGTTGTATGGGTCAGTCAATCCCATTTCTTCAATTTGTAAACTACGTTTTATGACGATAATTCTTTAAAATATTTGTTCTCTATCAACGCAGTATGGTTTTATGCGTTAACATGTCCTCGTAAGATACGTATTTGTAAACCTCCATTAAATACGCTGGCCAGGTGGAGAATACTTGTCTAATTAAAAATAAATACAAGCTGAGGTATTTTTCGTGTTCAAATTATTCACTCGCAGCATAAGGATCGGGGCATTCAGCGTGTGGTGTGTATGTGTCTAAAAAATGTAATACTTTAATACTCGACCTCGCTGTCATTATAGGTCTATGATATGCTTATTTTTGTTTTAAACAAAAATGAATGCATCAAAATCTTCAGGTGTTATAGGTATTATTAGGTACCAAGAAAGATCTTAGTCAAATCAAAAAATGGGGAAGGGAAAGGGGTCCTTTTCTAAACCGTGTAGCAACAACATTTTCATTTGAAAAATTGAGCTCCTGGAGTTTTTTGGAGTAGGAGCTCTTTATCAACGGTCATATATCTAAAACAGAACGGATATTGAACGAAAGAAAATCAAATTCCATGAATAGTTAGAGAGAATGAGAACAAATAGAGGAGAAATAGAGTATGTGTTTTCTCCGATGGTCGGTGAAAAGAGGGGTGAGGGAAGAGAGGGGTTGATTTTCGGGGGACCTTGCCCACCGGTGGGAGCGTCGGGGCACGTACGTACGCACGACCAATACAACAGCGGGGAAAAGGGTGGGAGTGGATGAGAACAGAGAATGGGAGAGCGGGAGGGACAGTACAAAAACACAAATGGTAGTTGAAGAGAGAGAATGAGAGAGAGGGCGAAAGAGAGAGAAGAGGGCGGTCCGTGGGGGGGAGATGAGTATCAGCATTCGCGAGACGGCTGGGGGATGTGTCGGGATAGGGGACAGAGGAGACGGTAGGAAGTGGGCTTGGTAGGGGTGACATACACATTGGGAGGCGGGTGGGTGGGGCGAGAGGGTAGTCGCATTGGGCACTCCGGACACCCTTCCCATTACACCCACCTCTTCTCCGCTCTCCCAGAGGAGTGGGGCGAGGAAGGGGGAGACCTCAGGGAATACGTATGGAGGGGGAGGGTGCGGGCATTATACTCTATAGATGTGATGTGGGGAGGGGGGGAGGAGACAGGATGGATATGAGGAATCGGGTGCAGTTAGGCGAGCGGTTCGTTGGGCGATGTACGCTGGAAAAGAATGCCCTTTGAAAAAAACAGAGTGTGTGTGTGCGCGTGTGTATGTGTTGTGGCGGTTGTTGGAATCGTTTGGCCGGATGGAAAACGTGCGAAATAACATCGTCGGATGACAGGAAGGAATAAGGGACGGAAGAGGGGCTAGAAGGGCGAAATGGGGACCGAAATTGAGTTGAATCAAGCCTTTTTTTCATTCTCATTTCATTCGCATGACTAAATGCGTGAAGGTTCGAATACATTGCATTTCAACTCTGTTTTTAAAAATGCTCATACTCCAAAACGAAGTTTTACGTAAGGTAGCACTTTCCTCAGTGATTTGTTTAATCCTATGTTTCTCCTAAATGTCATAATGGAGGGGTGAGGTAGGAAAGCACTTATTCTCTATTTCTGTCCAACCGACAGAATTTCCCAACAGAAATCGTTAAATATGATGTCGGCTATTTTAACGAAAATTTCTATTAACGATACCAAATTGTGTAGAAGAGCTGCATGCACTTAGCTCTTTGGCGCCCCTTTTCTATTAAAAGATATCATTTACTATGTGAGCTTCCATCAGTTAAAATAATGAGTAACATTTCCAATGGAATAAATACGATCTTTAGATTTACATGGCGGGGAAAAGGTGATTTACCCTATGGATAGTGTCCATGAGTGGAATAATAATCCACACCAACACATGGACCCTCAAAAATCCATACGCGGGTCCAGATAACATTTTTTATGGTAACTCACAAAAAAATTAAATTATTCCCCCAAAACCTGGGCGAATTTCTAGCACCAAGAATCTTCAGGATTAGAGTGGTAATTTATTTTTAATTTAATAAACAATTTAGATTTCATTCAACAAATTATAACGATTTCAGTCTTATAACTTCTACAGCGAACAGTATTGAAACTTCATAACATGAAACTCTACAGGGAGTTCTTCATACTTAAATGTACTTCATATCACTGCGCTGTGTGTACAGCGTGTTTAACCCTTTTGTAGAGAAGTGGAAAAATAAAAGCAATCCGACTGCTCATTGTTTCGGTAGTGTGAATTAATTGTGAAACAAGATATTCCTACTGTAAATTATCGGATGGGTTATATATAGCATAAAAATATTTTCTGTTGTATAGTGTTATAAACATATATACCTAATATGTTACTTATGTAGTCCATCATGGTTTTACCGGAAAATATCTGGTAATCATTATAATAAATTATAGAAATACCTGACCGAGTTTCTTAACCGTTCTTAAAAGAGTGAGCAAATATATCGCTCAGATAGCTAGATTAGCCATTTAATAAAAATATGCCATATCATTAAGATAATATACGTGTGTGTCTTTAACAGTAAGCAAGTCGAATTTACATTGATTAATACCAGATACATTGCAATATACCTAATTATGTTTACAATAATTTGCGGACAACGTGTTTGATTCCACGTTTTAGATATTTCAGTGGAAGTCTGGATGGTGTAGAATTACACTCATAATTGGTGTGGACGACTGTCAGAGTTTGAAGCAAATGATTATGGAATATAGGAATTAAAAGGGACATATTTACGGAATACTCATCTCTCTTAATTATTTGATTCAGCTTTTTGCAGAAAGAGTTTGCCTGAATTTTAGAATGGAGAAAGATAAATTTACTATTTGCTTTGGAATGCCTCATGTGCAAACTTTTGATTTAAAATAAATATGCCGAATTCGAAGGGCATTTAAACCAGAAAATTTTTTATTGCCTAAATCATGCAGATAAATTGCTTTATAAAACTATTTCTTATTAATTATTTGATGCATTCAATTTTTAAGCCCTAACTCCTCAGCAATGAAGACGTAAATTCAGGTTTCCCTCACGAAAACAGCTCTAAGAATGCTTAACATTGGTACAATATGCTCAAAGGAAAGAACATTAGCAGGGGTTAGTAGGTCCATAGTTCATTAAAATATAGCGAGGAATCTATTTACACTTCTTGTATTCGAAATCCATGAGTAATATATTTCCCTCTTCATAATGAAATATATCTATAGTTATTTAATAATTTGCGCAAACATTTGTCTTCAATATAGTGTTAAATTAAATAAATCGCTAGACAGTTAAAAGATTGAAATATTTCGGTAGACTCAATTGAATGAGAATGAATAAATATCAGCTGTCCACTGATACTATCGATATAAAAAATTTACATGAAAAAATAATTAATACGCCTTATCGATCAATCAGTGGCACACGACTCACTTTATATGCTCATAAAGAAAATTGTAAGTCCTCATTGAAGATGCCAGAGCGATTATTTATTCAGTGCTTTTTAATTCGTGACGTGTCACACTGAAGTTGCAAACACGTGGCCACCGACGCTCAAGAACAACATTCTTATACGGATATCCCAAAATGATTTGTTGGTCCATACATATTTAATAACTTACCTTCCTCAGATATTTTCATTCATCTGGTTATGTGATAAAATCGACGTGGAGGCGCATAATAACCAGGCTGTATTCCGCTTATGACGTCGGAAGGAAGGAGGCAAAGGACATTCATCGGAGCACTGTTAGCTGACCGTATCTCTCCTCAAATGTCTATGTGATTGTCCCGCGATTATTCCCGCTCGCGACATCAGGAAGCACTTCTCGCCACTCCACGAGAAAGAGGTGTGGGATGGGTCGTAGGGGGAGAGGAAGCAGGAAAGGCAAGGGATGGGAGACGGCGGAAAGTTGGAGCGGGAAGGGGAGATATTACAAGTTCTCCATCCCGATTCCTCTTTCTTGCCAGACCTCCGCGGCCAGCGTCACAAAGCCACCAATCCTCCACCCTGTCTCGCCATTTTCCCCTTTCCTCCATCTCCCTCTTCCCCTCCTTTTCAAAGCCTTTCACTTGCACGACAATTACCGACACGTACCACGTAATACAAGCACTCATGGGAGAGTTTGAAACAGGAGATCCACAGTGTTTGTGAGTTCGAGGAGAGAGACCTCTCCATTTGCTTCCACGCGTACATTCATTCGTGCCAGAAAAGAAGAAAGAAAAGTGTTACTCCTCCGCTACTTCCAGGGTCCCTTAATACGTCAGTCACCTCCCATCTTTATCCTCGCCTCCACTTATGCGCCGCCATATCGCTCTAATCCTATCGCAATTCCACTTTCAACTTTCCCTCTCGGCATATAATTTATGTTTATGTATTTACCCTCGTCGTCCACTCCGTCGCATGCGGCTGTATCAACCCCTCCTTCTCCCCGTTCCACGAGTGCATTCTGGAGGAGTAAGTAGGTAAGAAGGGAAGTGTGTGCGTGCACTATCACAGCTAAGTACTCGCCCGAGTAGGTGAGCGAGAGGCTATTTCTTTATTCGTGCGGTGGAAGGGGAGGGGCGAGGAGTGCCAGAAGGGGGAGAGGGGAGGTGAACAACTTTGGTGCCCGTCGGCCCACTTCATCCGGATCCCGCATTTTACACCCCCCCCCTCCTGCTCCCTATTATCCTCTCGCCGCGCCCTCCGCGCTGCAACTGCCGCGCCACCCTGTGGACTCCTCCAAATTCTATGCCAGATAGGTAAGAGTCCCCCTGGTCTTATCTGATGGGCGATGGTATCTCCGCAGCCCTCCCCACTCCCAGCTTCGTTCTCTTTCCCTTTCTCTCCCCGGAGCCACTCGGCAGAGCGCCTGCTGCAGCGGCAGATTGCGAGTGCGAGAGATGGAGGCCGAGGGGCGATTTTGGAGGGTTTGTGGAAGGATGGGAGGAAGAGGAATGAGCACAGGGGTGGGGAAGCGGAAGGTCGTGGTCTCCGCAGTATACGAGAGAAAGAGGATTTAGGAAGAGAGAGACTGTAGTATTTTTTTCTAAGATGGCTTGTGGTGTAGGTGAAGAAAAGAATAGTTTAGGATTAAGTGCCAACGTACAGGGTATAGGCAGGTGAAACGAGAGGTTTATGTGTTATTGATGCGTGCCCGAATCTCGCGGTTACATGACCAAAACGCATAAAGGGAAGCGCAGAAAAATACGGGGAAAGAGAAATGGTGGGCAATAATGGGTTGGTGATGAGTGTGGTTGTGGTTGCAGGTTAGATTTTGGTCTGTCCACGAACGATTGTCACTTACGGTGGTACTTTATTCTTACATTTAATTAAACTAGAGATGAGTAACATGAATTTTTTGTGGGTGCGTTTACATTATTTTTTTCTTTACCACAAGTAAACTGACAAAAATACCTTCCCCACCTATCGACTAGGGAAATATGTTTTCCTCTGCTCAGTAATTTATTTCCCCAAAAGCCTTATTCCTCCTTATCAGTTTCTATTTATTATATTGTCCTATTTTTTTGTTAAAACATATTCGAGATTTACGTTAGATTATATAATTCAAATATATGTCTCTCTGATTGAATTGTTTTGTAACTCAGAGGATATTTTATATGGACCATTGAGATGGATGAACCTAGTTTTTTTGGTATGTTAAGCAATTGATAACGCAATGTTATCATTATGCTCTTCATTAATATTATCATGTAATTATTAAATTAATTTAGTTCATCTTTTGTGATGCGCAACCTACTTCGTTAATTGGGAAAGAATGCAAAATATTGAATCGGAATAACTTAGAACATGAATTTGCCCTTTAAACATGATAAATAACATATTTTCTGGCGGAACATGTTGAAAATCCTTCATGATGAAAGCAGACACTTCGACTTTCCACATAGAATATTTTTATTACATCTTATGTTACATTTCGTTGCCGCTGTAACGAAACCTAGGTCGTAATGAAAATATTCTGAGTGGAAAATCAAAGTGTCTTCTTTCATCATTTAAATATGATCATATCCTTCTGCAGGCAAACTACCAACTCATTGCCTCAAAGAACTTCACTAATTTTCTTGACATCGGTCAGCGCTAAATTTGCTATTCTTGCATACTGCGAGCTTCGTTTCATTTTCTATAGTATAGATGCATGACGAAAGAGACGGAATTACAATAAGGACTTTCATAATTTAAAAAAATCATCTACATCCAACGTCATTATCATATCCTTGATGCCATGTGATACTACATTTATCAAGTATCGCTGTAGTTTTCCTTTAGTTCACCATATGCCTCCTTATGAAAAAGTCCTTTATTGCAGATTCACAAATATCGTAAATACTCGAAATCGCTCCTTGCCTTGGGCCTCCGCTAAATTCAGAATGTCCCATCATACCGTGTACATTCCCAACCCGACTCTCTCGCTCCTTCACACTGGAAACCGTCCACATCTGCTCATTTGCACCCTGCCTCTCTCTTCTCCTTTGCAACAAATCCTTCCCGTTGTCTCGACTCGAAAACACATCCGCATCAACCCCCCTTCCCCCAATGTGCTTCTCCCTTTGGGCCTTCGCGCCTCACGCTTTGGGTGACCAGACCTCCCGCCGGACCGATTGCCTCCATCGATAGGCCGGAAACATCGACCGACTGACCACCTCTGAAGTGCGAAGCGTCCGACTGTCCCTTCGGTCAAAACCTCCTTCGATTCTGCGAAAAACCTTTCCCCTTCCTAATCCCAGAAGGAACGAGTAGGCACAGAAGTGCGTACGACCGTCGGACACTCATCCATCCATCCATCCTCTCCTCATCCTTCGCCGCGGAGTGAAAGGGAGGAGGAAAGGCTCGTGAAGTGGTACAATTCCCAACAGGGTGGAGGGGACTAATAATGGCGCAGGTGTGTGCGATCGGAGAAGGGGAGGACAGATTAAGTGGGAGATTGGAGATGTGTAAGAGGGGAGAGACAATATGGCCAAGTGCTTCTTGCAATCCCCGGCCGTGCTACCAAGTACAGTGATTTTCCAGAAAGGCTCCGATAAATCTTGAAGCGTTTTAATCCGCATCCGAATTCGAAATTCACACTATTTAAGATTCTACAGCTGTAAAATATGGATTTTCTCATAAGTTTCAGAATGTCTACTGCAACATTCTTCCCAATGATTCTTATTGTGGTAATTTATTTTTCTTTTGATGAATTACATGCTTAATCTTGGCGTTTATTCACATATCTACAACAGGAATGTTTCAAATGTTACCTACATTTCCAATATGATTCATTTGGTAAAACATCTCTTGCATGATAAGTAAACCAACATGCAGCCTAGATTTTTTAAAACTTATTGTTGAAGTCATTAAAAATTTAAATTCTTCTAGCCAAATGTAAATTTTTGTTTAGTAAAAGTCCTTAGCTCTACTAAATATGATTGGAAGGAGGGCGAAGGTAATTTTTCCTGTAGTGCCGTTAATGTTCTCGCTATTATGGGTGAATCAATAGTTATACATATCTGCAAGCATACATAGTAAAAAGCAGTTGATCTGATTAAAATCCTAGTACAGTTCTTTTGCATCAATATATCAATCAATTAATAAGAGAATAATTGTTTGTGGTGAAAGAAATGTAAGGTCTATTGAGCATTGATTACATTTTTCCCAAAGCTTAACCATTGTAAAAATGTCTAACCTAGTCGACATTTATTCAAAATTCTTCCTAACTAACATCAATAATTTAAAAAATGGGGTACATGCATGTTTTCGTAATTTGTATTCGATAGAACGTGAGAAAATAGGCACAATAGATATGAATAAACATTTCGTAAGGACTGATTTGTCATTATAAAACCTATTATAAAACCATTATAAAAACCTGCGTCGAGGCTCGCCAGTTAGGTGCATAAATCGCTCAGATTTAAGGAGGACGCCATTTAGAAGGGTGCCCAAATTCGTTTGGTAGCAAGAGGACACAAATTTAGGCACTTGTTTCGGACCCCGGAATTGTATGCTAAATACACCACATTGCACATATATTAAAGAAAAATACAAAACAGATAATCTACAGAGAGTAATTAGAGTCCGATAAGAGAATATATACAAAAATATAACCAAAAATCGCTTAATGGATTGGTAATGTATTTTCAAAGGGCCACATCTCGGTGATCTCTAGTCTTGGCATTACCCATGCTGCCTGGAAAGGGGCTGCATCCGCGAAAACTTCTTCCCTGGTGCCCCACTGGGAAAATTCTCTTTCTTTATGCCATACTCCGGCTGCCCACAACTCGTTCTCCCACTTTCTGTCCCGCATGGCGAGATCTGACAGGAATATTTCCACCGTATTTCCACCACCAACCTTTTTCCCAAACGTCCCTCCGATATTTTTAAACACCCCACCGACCTATCACATCTCCTCAATTAACCAATCCACTATTTAAATCCCTGCCCTTTCCCAAAGCTACTCCCATGCCCTGAAATAAACCTATATGCAAAAGATGTTTTATTTTCAAAATCTGAACCCCATCCTTCTCCCTCCGGCTTTTTAGCTCACTCCCACCAATTCCCTACTCCTCATTTACTTCCAGCAAGGTAGTTTTCCTTCAGAAGTGCCAATTATGCCCTACCTTCTATATTGGACCGTGTACCACACCCCTAAATATTAGAATTAATAACCACCGGGCCTCATGCAAGATTTCTTCCCTGATGTAGATACTTGCAATCCCAAAACACGCCTCCGCACATAACACTCCCTTTGTTAAATGCTATAGTGTCTCCATTTTAGCATCCCTCCCACCCTCTGACCCTCCACTCAATCTCAAAACAATAGATCAAGCGTTTAACTGGCTCCTTTATTCCTGGAATGAACCAGGTATCAATATCATACACTAATTACTCCACTCTCCAGATAGTTTCATCCCCCTCCGCTCCTAAAACCTTTAATATTATTCTCACACTTTCAAATATTCCCCTACCAACCCTCGCGAACCTTTTCCCGCCTCCCCCTTCCATACAGCGTCCCCGCCTTTTATTGCTTAAACCGTCCTCTCAACCTTATTTCCAGTTCCTTCTCTCCCTTGAGAAAGGTAGCAGCGCTGCCGAAAAGTCTGAATACGCGTGTTTTTGTTTTTGCTCGCTAGTGCAATCTTGGTATACATTATTATTTACATCCGCGAGACGTTTGCATACGTTATGTAAATATATATGTGTATATATATATATACATATATATATATATATATATATATATATATATATATATATATATATATATATATATATATAAATATTCGAAAGCTCGAACAATTTACCGTGCGAGTGCCCATTTAAATGTTGCTATTCTATTTGTGTTCTATTGTGCCGTCCCAGTATTGTGCTGCTCGTGTGAGTTTCCGTATAATCGATATATATATATATATATATATATATATATATATATATATATATATATATATATATATATATATATATATATATATATTTATTTATATATATATATATATATATATATATATATATATATATATATATATATATATATAGATAGATAGATATGGGGGTCACGGTAGTCCAGTGGGTAGAGCGTTGGACTGCTGACCGTAGGGTCCCGGATTCGATTCCCGGGCAGGGCACTCTGGGCACCTACAGCTCCACCCAAGCTGAAGTGATTTTTCGGGTACCAGGTCTTCCTGGGGAACCATAACCGGCACAGGGAAAGGAACTGGCCCCCCTACCCTGATGTGTGAATTTTCACATGCCGTATAGGGCTTAGTAGTGGGTGATCTCGACCATCACCTACTAAACCGACCTTCGGGCTGATTACTGTGTTTTATGGTGTACATATATATATATATATATATATATATATATATATGTGTGTGTGTGTATATATATATTTATTTATATATATAAATATATATATATATATTTACATATATATATGTGTAGTAAGACTCTTACTTGAAGAAGGTAGTACTTACTACGCGTATCATGGAAGTAAAATTTCTTGTGATGACAATGTTAGGAAGACTAATGCTACTAAAATTTTGTCTGATTCGATGAAGTATAAAAGCTGGCGTTATATATACTTTTTAAGTAAAATTACGAATTGTAAGTCCGATGCGATTGATTGTTTTAAATAATTTAAGGTCTATTAAATGGTCTCATTTCTACTCATTGACTTATATTAATTACATACTCTTCGTGGTCCAAAACTTTTATAAGACGTATGATATCTATTTCCCCGGTCGTTTTTTTTAATGAAAATAATTCCGCATAGAAAAATTACGCGTGCAAAAAATGGATTACGTTGGCGATTCATTGAAACATTTTGGTATATAAAATACAGGGTGCGGCATATTACATCCTTTTTTGAAAGCGTTTTGCGGTTGAAGATATGCTGCCTTGTATATAGACATTCAGAATAAGACTGAAATTCAAATTTGGGCCAGCAGACTGTAGAGGATTTTCATTTGTCAGTTCTTGTATGTAAATTAGACAAAACCCCTCCCTGATCGAAACAGATCTGCCGTATATATTTTGCGAAGTGAGCATAAATGATTGTCCCGCTAGAGAAATAAATAAATGATATTCTAATACTCATTAATTGACTTAATTTGGCTCTAATTAAAACCGAGTTATCATTCCTAAAAGTTGAACTAATGTGTCCATACTATTGCTAATAAGCTAAATGCCCATATTCCTGAAAGGTAATATATAAAATTCCTGGATATCAATGAAGTAATTAGAAACTGGACTAACCGTTGCGAATGAATCTGTGTTTGGGAAGGAGCCAATCCAATCTACCAATTTAGGCATTTTTTTATCTAAGTGTTTACGTTTTCCTCTGTCTATATTTTCTTCCATTTATCATTGAGTTTTTGCTATTCAGAATATACCTAGTGACATAAATAGGTACTTTCTTGTTCCTACGTTTCCTGTTCATCCAGAAATTTTCATTCCAAAAGATTATTTTCCTCCCCTAACCAATATTCTGTATGTCGAGCTTCGATTTTGGCAGGATTAGAAAGATATAAGTAGAATTTAAAGTGAGGAAGAAGGCCATTTCAAATGAAATTCGCAATTATAATGAGAGCAAAGGATCATTGAGGATCATCGAGTCGACCGAGGTTGTGGAGACTTTTGTGGTGAATTTGTCTACTTCTCTGCCCTATTCCTACGACTGAAGTAGGGGTAGTCCGATTACCGTAATCCTGTTTGGACCGCCTTTGACATTGAACGTCATAGAGCAAATCATTCAGGTACCTGTGCGGAAGCTGGTCGCCGGCGCGTTAATAATCTCCTCGGCTTCCCCTGTTGTCGTCACCGGCTTTCTCGACTCTCCGGTCGCTCCCGGGGAAATGTTCGATTCTGTTGCCGTAATCCGGAAGTTCGATTCAAAGTTTTCGAAGCATGCGGCTGCGGAGTCCGTTCCACTCTCAGGTCCTTGGCAAAGAATAGAACGTTTTAATGGATGAGTGAAATCGAAGAAAAACTTGAAATCTTCTTTTCGCTGAAAAGCTATCGTAAAGGAGCTAGGAAGAGATTATGCCGGGAAAAAGTTATTTCCCGAACAAACTGAACTGAATACGTAAATTTGTTTTTCTCCGTTGCAACATGTAGTTGACGGCACGGTGACTAGTAATAAAAATTTTCAGCATGCTAATCCAGAGAACATTTTCTTCTATTAGTAGAGGTTCTGATGTGATTTCTGTAATTTAATTGAATTATTTATCATTTAGGTCAAAGTATCATTACATGCAATTGGGTACCCTTAAAATTTATTTTAAAATATGATTTATAAATATTTAGAGATTTAATTACCTCATCAATTGCATGCCTAAATGTATTGCGTATATTGAACAGTTAGAAATAAAATGTAACTGTACTATGGCAGGATATATTATTTCCTGTTCACTTATATAGTACTGTGTTGTGAACTGCTAATTATCGTAGTAAATTTAATGTATTGTTGAAGATATTAGCATTATTTTTCCAGTTGTTTGTTGTCTAATTTTTCTTATCCCATAATGAGATTGAAATACTTATTATAAGACAAGTTAGAAGCTTAGCCTGACAATCTTCATTATTCATATTTTTTTATATTTTCAGCTGAAAGAAAAGGTTCAGGTTTCAGTACAAACCATCTCCAGGTTTCAAGTCGACCTTATGTGAAGATCAAAAGAGTGAGTTTTACCTTACTGCTATTTTGTCCTTCATTTTCCAAAAGTCTTTCTCTCTTGCAACAACTCTTGAAAAATAAATTTTTTTGGCATCATCAGTACCTAGTAATAGGGTAGAATGAACTAGAATTTTTTATGGGTTAAATGGTCTCTTATTTGAATATTTTTCGATTTAGGTTCGAATTTGAAAATACTTTTATGAGACCGTTTTTTTACTCGAAACAATGATTTTCACAATGCTGAATTCGGACCTGGTGTTCCTTCCAATCAAACTTCTGGGTGGATTACTGTCGTTTTTTATAACTATTTCTCATTAAAGTCATCCCTGCTAGATTAAAATTATATTTTATCAGTGAAAAGAGAGTTTTTCCTAGTGTTATTTCTATCATAAATTATCTAGGATTTAACCTAATTTTCAAATACCTGTAAATTACTTATTAAATGACATTTAAGAGAATACATATGAGGAGAATGAAATTTGTAAGGATAAGAAGAAGCACTAAATTCGATGGCTATATTTATTGCATTAATGAAATGTCAGAGGGCTTGGGATTATTTTCATACAGATATTTTTTTAACTTGGCCATCCTCTCAGTAAACCATTTTGAGCATATGTAATGCATAATAATTGGTGTTGATTTCCAATTGCTAGATGAAAGAAATATCAAGTGTTTATCGGCTCTGGCTCAATTGGAGGGGAACCATTCCAAAAGAATGTTGGGAGATTGATTTAAAAAATTTACCATCGACGTCCAATGATCTTGGTTCCAGTTGTCTCGATCTCCCGATAATGGAGTAACGAATATAATGTCATCTCACCTGCCATCGTGAAAAATGATAATGAGAGCGATAACAACAAAATGCGCAAACGGTTGCAATGCCCAAGCCAGGAAGCTCCGGCAATAGGGGTGGGAAGGAGATGGATGTGATATAAGGCTGGAATGAAGAAGGGCAGAGGGAGAGATGGGAAGAACGGCAAGCGTTGGCGGAATTGACGGAAGGAGAATGCGGTCTTCTCACCCCCACCCATCTCCTGTGCCTTCCATCTCTAAGGGAATGCAGGAGAAGTATGCACGCTCGGTGGAAAAGAGGAATTTCTGGAACGGGAAGGGGGTGCTAAGGGAACGGGAAGACGTTAGGGCGTGGTGATCATTGGAGGTAGGAGATGTTGAGTGGGAGGAAATGAGCGTGGTTTGAATGATTTTTTGGAGTGAGGGAACAAGCGTTTTAAGGGTCTCCTGGGGAAGAGGCAAAAGCTGGGAGGTGGTGGTATGGAAGGTGGAAGTTGGACGTGGGATTGTGGATGACTGGGGGGAGGCAGTGGCGACCGCAGCCGATTTTGAGATAAGGGATTGGGGCTCTGCGGATGTGTCCGAGGTATCTTTCCTCCCTGCGTTCATCTCTGACTGCTCTCCTCTCCATCTCCTTCCTTTCTCTCTTTCTCCCTCATGCCGTGCGGTTCGTTATAGCCTCATGCCCATATCACGCCCTAAATAGGCGATGTTTCCTTTTCCGACTTTTTCCTTCCCATTTCTTTCGCTTGATATGATTATGTATAAAAATTTAAAAAAAGAGTTGAATATCAATGAGCAAGCATATCTTGAGTTGATTGGAACCTTGGACGTATATTTTTAAAGAGATAGGGACAAAAAAAAACAAAATTTAATTGATTATTGGGAAAGATTTATATCTCCTAATGCGTGAGCGTTGTGTGTGTGAGCATATGCATGTATATATATATATATATATATATATATATATATATATATATATACACACATTCATACATACGTATGTGTGTGTGTACATATATATATATATATATATATATATATATATATATATATATATATATATATATATATATATATATACGCACGCAAACACATACTCACATAGATATATATAAGTATGGTATTTTCCTGGCGTCAATAGATGAGGAAACTAAAGTAGTTCACATTTATTTAAAAGCTAAAAATATTTTACGTGAGGCATTAAACTGCAAATTTAGATGCTATATCTTTTCGGGCAGTCAACCTTGCATATATATTGCGATAGTGTTGGATGACAGCTTTAAATAGTTTATGTGAGCGTGCAATTCCTGTGAGATAGTAAGGGACAGTGTACGAATGTTTTTCTCTCTGACAAGGAAATGTTTTGGAACGAAATTTTATTTACATCGCATGACTGATTCTTCCGTCAGTCATTGTAATGATAGAGTAATGGTATGGATAAGAACGATGACCATGAAGGTAATTTTCATAATTATTGGGGCCATACATACCATGCAATGATTCGTAGAATAAGAAGAGTCATTTGGACTAGGGGTGAATTTGGAGACGGGAGGCATGTAGAGGACGATTGTATCGTGTCCAAGAGAAGGTGACTGTGGAAGACTGAAGGGCGTTTAAGAATTTCAGGAAATTGACGGTCTTAGCCTCTCATGGTAAATGTGATCTATACTATATATCTTGGTTGTATACAACATATTGATTCTTAATTTAATATTTATCGAGACCTATCAATCTGAATATTGGTTGGTACCAGTTCTCCAAGCTATGCAGTTCCCTAATACGTGTTCATTCCACCATAACTACTTTCACCGACATTTTCCATTATCTACTTCTCGTGACTCATCCTAGGCCCTTCTCTCTAAATTTTTCCGCATGTTTTCTTCAACTACAACTCGGAAAACTCTCGTGCCTGAAGATATGCTCAATGTATTTCCCTCTTCTTGTAAAGTTCTCCCTTGTAGGTTTCTCACCTCCCCTACTCTTCAAAATACTTCTTCATTTTTACCCTGTCTATCCATTTTTATCGTAGCATTTGTCTGTAGCACTGCATTTTCATCTTCTCCACTTGTCTTTTCTCTACTGCTCCTTTTTTCTCTATCTTACATCCGTTAAAAAGTGGACTTCGTTCAAAACTCTAAACGAATCCCCTCCTTATATCTATGTATATTAATACTGTTTTGCCAATTCCAGTTGCTTCTGAGAAAAGCTCTTCTTCGCTATTTCTATTTTCCTTACTGCTTCTCTTTCATTAATTCCATCGTTTGTTCTAATTGTCAAGTAAAATACAGAGACAGTCCACTCGTTCCTGCGTTTCTTGCCCTAGTTTTATTTGGAGTTTATTTTTTCTACTTCAAATACTAACCATTAACTATTTTTTTTATTTTGAGGTTTTAAATTTTGTGTGAATATTAAACCTTTGCTTGCTTCGAATTATGTGCTACTCACAATATCGGAAAAAACTTTGGTAACCCACATCCATAGGAGCCACATCGTCTTGGGTCGTTTCGTGATTCTATTGGTTGTATGTCCGTTCTTGAATGTAATTTCTGTCCCAAATACCATCTTCATTCATTCATCCCTGTAGGGTCGATCCTAGGGAAAGAACCCATTCTAACGTCTTACAAAGTTTACCTTACTCTCTGGGGATGTTAAACGGAGTGGAAAACAAGTTCAAAAACAAGCTCGAGTACTTGAAGTGGTTTAGCAAACGAACGTGCCTGGACTGGCGAAAGAATGGCCGCCGTTGTCACCAGCGGGCACGCAAGTGGACGGCCGGTTAGTCCTTCCGCGCGCGGACGCCCCTCTCTTCGAGTGTTTTGTTTGTCCGAAGAAAGCCACCAGCCGAAAGGCAGAGCCCACTTTTGGCGGAGACGTCGCGTTCTACTCCCTGACATTATGTCTCCAAGGCCAACTGTCAAAATCAAGACCAATTTACTGAATTTTAATGTTTTTCTTGCTTCTCACCCACCTAACTGGTCGGTGATAAATAAAAAAACTTCACTTGAATACAATTTTCCGCATCGTATTCCGTATTTTATCCATGGAAGTTGGACTTCCAAGAATAAATTAAATAGTTTCATTGATACTTGAGGAATTTGCACTCATAGGAAGGGTTTGCATTTAAGTTTGATATTGGGAACAACTTTGGTTATTGTGATACTTATCAGTATTTCAGTCCGAAGGTAGTTTTACGGCAGCCCTTCATTTTTCTCTTTTTAGTGTTGATGCCATCACCACTTTTGCTTTTTTGCTTTATGCGTTGCTTTTCTGTTTTACGATATGTTGTAATTAATTTGTCCTATACACCTGGATCTCGGTCTTCCTCGCGGGATCTTCCCTTATAATTAATTTACGGTGCCAGAAGATATGTCCAATCCATCTGGTTTTTCTTTACCAAAGAGTTCACTATCTGCTTTCCTCTTTTGCTTCTCCAAATGCTTTCATATGCCTTCATTTTTATGTCATTTAATCTTCAGTATTCTCCTAAATCACCATGTTTTAAAGGCTTCTATTCTTCGCAGATCCACTTTCCTAAGTGTACAATCTCCTTGCCTCGGATTCGTAGAGCATTATGCTCAATTGGAAATTTTTGATATGCTACATCCTTGTATGCAACCTCAGGTTTCGTAGTAGTTGCCCCATCTTCAACAACGCCTGCTTACCTTGAGCTATTTTCCGCTTGATTTTGGTCGAACTTCTTCCATCCCAAGCTGTAATACTGCCCAAGGTTGATGAAGGATCGACTATCTCTAGTTTCACTCCTTAAATGGTGATATCTCCCTTCAGCTTCTCTCTTTCACACACCAGAGTTTTAGGTTTCCCCTCGTTGATGCTCACGTGTGAAGAATTTGTCCTACAAAATACCCACTAGAAATTACCATATTGCCTTTCATTGTGCGTGAATTAAAATGCTAAATTTTGTGATAATGGTCTCTGAAACTTAAGGACAGTACGAGCTAACTAATCAAATAATCGCTTAACAACTTTGTCACATGTGTTTGTGGATGGAAAAGTTCTACGAAGACAGTATCTTGAATCTCGCATTTGGTGCAATTAGATTTTATAACTAATTAATTCATTGCTTCTAAGAACACTTTATATTTATTGTCCTTTCAGGTTTTAACCTTGTCTCCATATTTTTTGTGTTCACTAAACTCACCCTTGCCCTGCTTTCCACATATTATCGTACTGGATTATTATAAAACTGGACAATTATAATGTGCTCTTAGGAATTGGTGTTTATAATATGTAAGTGCGCCACTGAAAAATATAATTACCTTTATTTTGGGTAGAAAATTTTGTCTTTTCCTTTCGTATTATATATTCACTTGAGTAAATTAATTAGCCAGTTCATTCAGTTGCCAAAAAGTGAACCCATTTCTCTCATATGAAATGATGTCATTCAACCTTGCGGCGTCTATTTCCATTGGCTTGTTTTTTCTCTATTATCTTCAATTTTTTATTCGTTTAGATTCACAGGGAAATTATAGCGTAGTAAGCAGTGTTTCGGACAAAAGTTTATCTTATGACACATTGTTTGTGGTTGGATTCCACACTCTCGTCAGCAGAGGCCATTATATTCAAATTATTTCACAGGTTGTTCTCAGTTATAATTTTGTTGATGATCTCTTTTTACGCTGCTTTATAAAAATACGCTACCGGCTGGGGTTATAGACGGAATAACCTTCGAGGCACCCAGTAACTAAAACACCTATTAATCCACAGGTTATCAGGCCATAATTTGTTTAGTTGAATTTAATTGCCACTTCACTTCTTGTCGCATCACAGCCCTGCTTGAAGTATTAGCGCTAGAAATGTATTCATAACATTTACCCAGATTTGCAGTCATTATCGAAAGTAAAAACGTAAAAAAAAGGAGTTATTACCATGGTTTAATCTCTTGCAGAAACGTTAATCACTCTTGAAATTCTGTACCAAACAATTCAAGCCTGATCTTTTGTTTAAAAATTTCTGGAGATTATATTGCATTTTATTTTATTTTTTAGTGTTATACATAAAAATGCATAACCTTCATATCGATCACATTCGAGTAAGCACAGGTCAAAAATGTATGATTTAAAGTCATTTTTGGAAACTCAGTCTCTTCTACTAATTTGGTCCCTACATACTATTTAGCCTCTTTCATATTTATGCATTGATTCACATATGATCATCTGTCCCACAGACTCTTGATAGTCCTCGTCCTGATCTTGACTCTCTTCAATCGCATTTACCCATGAATTTTCCGGTCCCTCTCAATCCCTCTCAATTCATTTACCCATACTCTCATATGTTTCTGTTTGGTGATTTGATTCTCATCCATTCTCTCAACATGACCAAGCCACATTCTAGCATTCAGCCAGATACAGATATGTACATTCCACATTCATTTTTGGCTCACTCATTACTCACCCAACGCTCCTACTTCTATAGCAAACATTCCTCAATTACCCAATGACTATTTTGTATGGCTGATATTTATACTTATCCTGGAATGCCCGAGTTTCACTTTCATGCGTTAATGTGGAGTACATTGCTATCCAATTCCATTTTTGCTGGCTTGAAGGAACATTCACTTTTTCTATAATCCATGCAAAACCGAATTCTAGTAATTTGACACGCCTACACTATTGTAAACAAGCTAGCAGGAAACTCAAGCTTTGTAGTCGGTTTGCCGGTGTTCATACTCCATCACTACGAGGTACCTGTACGATATGTACTTATGCATGTACGATATTATAATTTTTTTAATTAAATCAAGTATTAAAATAGGGAAGCTGAAATATTTTAAGAGATGAGTTCAAAATTAACACGTAGCTTAAAATTCCATATTTCTCAATAAATACTCCATAAAGGAATAAGTATAAGCATAATGCCAAGGGTGCCTGTCTGCGTTATGTGTGCTCGGGCGTTATGCTATCCAAAAGTTACAGGGTTGCAATTGGCCGTGTCTTAGTAATTTATTAACCATTGACAGGGACCGATGGAGAAAAGCTCGAGTTAACATCATCCTGTCGTGTAAGAAGGGTGCCATTCTATCATCGTCCCGTGTTTGACTTAGGGACGTTACTTTTTGCTCAAACTACTTGTGATTTTGCTAGTAACCGAAGCAGTAATACCTTTGATTAAACTATTTCTGTGACTGAATAGAAAAATATTACCTTCAACCATGATAGCTATATTTCACATGGGATTAAATAGCCAGAAATTAGGTTTTGCTTTATTAGTGGTGTGGCATGTGAGAATTAAATGGAGATTTTTTTTAGAGGCCGGAAAAAAAGTCGTGACCTTATGAATCAAGCTTTAATGAGTTTGAATAATGCGCGCTGAATCATTGCGTTTAATTTCCCAATTACGTAGATATATTTCCGTTCATGCTGAATTTTTTTTAATTCCTCATTATGCCATTAAATATTTTCATCCACATATCCTGTTTTACCTACAAGTTCGTTCCCCTGAAATTTAATGAAGAAAATCATTAATTAGTTCATCTGGTGGCAACTTTCATAATAAATATTTCAATTAATGACACATATCTGCTTCAATGTGTTAAACATTTCACTTGTTTCGGATGAATTTTAGTCATTCGTACAAGCAGTTATCTACTGTATATGGGGCTGATATCATATTATTAAAAACATTTTTCTGCATGTTAAGTTTTAAGAGTAAGAAGTACATAATTTAAATATGCTAGGATTAAAATCCATATCAAATACATATGGGTAAACCGGGAAGTGTGCAGTCAATTGAGTTGCAAAGCGTCGATTTTAAATAAAATATTATGCACTTGTGCCAAATTAAACGCAAAAAATGATTGAATTGGTTATTTAAAAATACATAGTAATTGTGCTTCCATATGTTTTAAGTAAGAAGGTCATGAAAGTCATTCTGAGCACCATCAGTTTGACCGAAACCGTGTGATTTTTTCTGGCACTAGATCTTTCTGGGAAACAATAGCTGGTAAAGTGAAAGGAACTGGTATCCCTACCTTGTTTGATTTAATCACGCCGAATGTTTTAGCATAAGTTTTACGTTATCCTCAACTTAAAACTAGCCTGCTGGTTGATTACGGGGATCGGGATAATGCGGTGGCTAACGTACTGGCTTGCCACCGAGAGGGCCCGGGTTCGATTCCTGGAGACGACGGAAATTTTTCAATGGTATCGCGACCACTACTTGAGGTGCTTTGTGGAGAGCACTTTGAGTGAGTTAGAAGTCCGTCGGATGGGACGTTAAACTACGGACCACTTGGCGCCATTCGACAAGAATAAGGTAATGCCGACGCCGGGTTTCTCTCCACCCTTCCTTTCCCATCGATCCCTAATGGCGCAAATGACCTTAGCTGTCGGTCGCCTTCCATAAAACTACTACTACTACTGGTTGATCACTATGGCATGAATTAAGTCACCCAAGTAAGTCGAACCTGCTTACATCAAATATTAGACATCAACTTCTTGCATACCAACATTCATTCCGATGGGAAATTATGTAATTATCAGAAATAACAATGGCTACTATTCTGCACAATCGATTTGGTATTTCATATTTTGGTTCTTATGAATAATGAGTCGAGATATTTTCGGCTCTCTTCAAAATATTCTAATGATTGAAGAATATTAGACAATGACCAAGACAGGAAATTCAAAAAGGTTTGACTCGAAGTGAACACACTCCGGTAAACTGTAATCCTTTTGTCGTAGTTTCTGACCCGTGTGATGTTAGCCTGAAGTTTCGGCCAGAGGGTTTGAGGACATGAGTAAGTCAATTTTCAACGCGGTAGTTAATGACCTAGGTTAACTCAGAGTATTAAAATCTCATCAGAAAACTCTCTTAACCGTGGCGGCGGTAAGTCCCAGGGAATGAAATTGAGAGTGATACGCCATTGTAAATAATGACTGCTGCTTTCCCGTTATTACTTATCGCTGTTTCAATTATACCCCATGTGCTTAATCTTCATTAAATGTATATTGTATAGAAAAATTGGAGGCCGTCAAGGTATATCAACATGTCTTAGGGTAGCCAGAATGAACGGTTTGCCAGATCTTAATGAGAAAAACCACTGAAGATATTATCTAACTTCTAAAATAAAAGATGTCCACTTATTTCATTCCTTGTCTAAATATCACAGCCTTAACTCCAGGGCAGGGTATTCCTAAAATTATTTTTCCTCAATTATCCCACAGGAAAGGCCGAGAGAGCTAGTTAATGTTTCCTCTTTTATGATTCTCGTTTAGAAATGAATGTATAATGCAAAGTTATTGGTTAAAATAACACATTAATATTGATTTGTAAGAAAATATGATATAGTGATGAATCTTAAAGTGTCATCGGTTCTCTGAAATAAGGCATAATACTGTCTGAAATAATAGTACTTTTTCCACCCATATAAGTATTAATTTACTAGATTTAGACAGTGCATGGAAGTTTGTCATCGAAGTCACCCAAATCATTTCTTCGCTTTTTTGTATATTTCTTATGCAAATAACTACTGTTACTAGCTCTTCACTTGTGCGTATACCCCAATTGAAATCTTAAATGCAATTGTGCAAGCAAAGATCTGCATAACCCCAGTTTATTTCTTCGTTTGAGGTTGATAGCTTCTCATTTATTCCGTAACGCGTTAATAATATGGTTTGCTAAGCGTGCAATCACCATCTACCGAGCAAAATTGTCTTTCAGAGTGCTGCATAGTTACATTTAGGCCTATTATAATAATACATATTAAACTATGCTTCTAGTGCGATTCTAAGCCTCCAAATTTCTTTCACGAAGTCATTCGATGGCATCGACCTGGAGGCAGCGGTGAGAAAATGGCTAGTCGCCAAGAAGAAAGAGTGAAGTAGTAAACAGCGTCTCGGGTAAGAAAAGGAGGGTTCGGGCGGTGGGAATCGGAGGAAGCCTCTTCGAACACCTTATTCCGGGTCATAAGTTATCTTCATTGTGCCGACACGAGTTGCAGGAGGCAGGAGATGACGGTGGAAGAAGGAGAGGTCACGGTACGCTGGTTTCCTCGCAAATGAAGAAGGAATTTGAGGGTGGAACGGAGGAGAAGGGATGGGGAGGAGAAAGAAGCGGCGGGAGGAGATGGGAGTCCGTGGGCAGACGATGGACGAGGAGATGCCTGCCGGTGGGGGGCAGTGGGGTTGGGGCTGGCTGGGGCGGCGGCGCTGGAGAAAAGTCCCGCGGGGAGCAGGGTGTTTTTTTTCTCTTTCTCTCCCTCTCCCATTATTCTCTGGCCTGCGACTTGTCATTGCCACGAAGATTTCCCATTCCACAGGCACTGCGAAACTAATGTGAAGAAGTCGGACTTGGGAAAACAGCTCGCCATTCACCCGGGGGCCAAATATTGACCCTAGTGGAGACCTCACTCTTTTTTTGCGAGTGTCCCTTCTTTATTGGGAAAGGGAGTAGAAGAGAAAATTGAATAGGTGCTCGATGTAAGCACCTGTAAGGTCGGTCCAAACCCCTGCGATTGTCTGAATTCAGAAAGTCCTTAGCGTCCATGCCACTGCCATGAAGTAATACTACGGGCCAAATGTTGTGGCAGCTTATTAACTGTGATCTTGGAATTTAGACGCATTGGCCTCTGGAAATATTGAACCATTTTTCGTCTCGCACTGGTCCTGAAAACTAATTATTTGCGATCAACAGAAACTTACGATTGCTGGTGTTCCTGATGAAGCTTTGTTGGTAATTACCATGTTTTGCAGAATATCGCAGCAGTAATTTAGGAATATCTCATATTTTCATTTATTTGAAAATTAAAGAGTGATATATAGCCAGAAATTTAATAACACACCTCGATAACTCTCTTTCTGTGTTTACTCATTGATTGAGTCAGTGTTTATAACGAATCCGTATACCACAGCACTACACCGTTGTTTCTATTCCTCCTCCGGTAAAGGACACTATATGGTTCAAATATAATAAAGCAATAGAGTAATGCCAATCTTCATTTAAATTTAGTAATCTGAAAAATTTCTATTGTTTCTGAGCCATTACAAATTATACATTCAGTTTAGCTGCCCTCTTGTAAAAAACCTAAAACACTTTTTAAGATCCATGAGATACAGCAGAAAGCATACCGACCCAGCATACCATGTCCTGACAAAAATGCACGTGTCACCGGGAGATTCGAGAAAGAGAAAAGAAATGACCTTGCGTCGGGGCTTGAAGAAAGAATTCCTTTGGAATGCGAAGGAGTTGAATGGAAATGTCGAACTACGGCCGTCGAACTTCAAACGTCTTTGAAAGTTTGAAGCAACATTGATTTTAACGAAGACAAATTCACCATCAAATACGTGATTCTTAAAGCATTAATAATATCTTTTCAACCATCTATCTGAAATATCTACTTGGTCATTCATGCTGAGAAAATATCTCTGTTTTAGGGAGAGGAAATGGAAAGTAGTACTAACTGCATGCCAAGGACGAGACAATTTAATGTAAAAAGTAAAATAAAAGTTATATCCTTTCATTGCAGTTAACAAATGGCATTATTAACAATTAGCCTAAACAGTTCTATTGTTTGATCAGTGTTTAATACATAGCAATTTTATTTATCAGATTTATGTCCTATTGATTTAAAATAGTCATCCTCTAGCCTATGTTATCCCCTCTTCAGGCATTCTCCTTAGGATGATCCTCCGATAATATATGCATTCAGGTGTATTTTCCAGACCATAAGCGGAGTTAAGCTATTCAGAGAATGGGCGGAGAAGAGATTATTTTCCTTTTCATGGACTCTTTGATAGATGTTGCAATAATACCATTGTGATCATGATCAAGTATATTCATTATCATTAGTTAAGGAGCAAATAATTAGATTTTAGAGATTCGACCGAACTTTGACACAGTGTGCCATGATTAAGTTTTACAGAAATTTACCCAGAGATTGTAATCCATCATTATGAATATGCTGCTTTTCCATTGAATAACGCCTGATGCAATTTAATTGGTTAAATGAGTTTACGAGGTGGGAAAAAAACATTGTGTTAATTCAGTGTGCTTTTCCATTGTTTATATTGACTCCTTTGGCCATTGTGACCAATTACTCGTATTGCTCAATACATCCCTCATGGCATAGCAAGATTCAAATAATCATAGGCTGATCAACAACTACGTATCAACAGTATGACTAAAGTAGGCATGAAATCCATTTTTTATAGACAGAAACTTACTTAAATGGGTTCCGTAAACCTCGGTTCGTTGGGGACTGCGCCGTAAAAAAGGGTAAACTGAGTTGTAGGCTACAAATAAACGTTCCAAAGAATGAATAGAAGAGAGGCGGAGGAAGAGAATGGGTTGGACGTTTGGAGGTGTAAAATTTCCAAACTCGAAGCCGCGCGGAATAATATCGACTTCCCCTTCCTTTCGGTGGGACTTGTCGCTAAAGGTCGCCACCTCGCTTCCATTTTTATTCTCTGCCTCCGTACTGGGAGGCCCCGGAGATGCAGACGAAAGAGAGACACGATAGGAAAACTCAGCTGTGAATTGTGCAGTCAATGGGGTGGGGGACAATGAAAGGGGGGCGCGATGGAACACTTGGAGAAGCAAGGTGAACGGCGACGAAGAAAGAGGTGAATGTCAAAATGAGGGGAGCTTTTGAAGAAAGAGATTCAAGGGGGTGGGATCCGAGGGAGAACCCTCAGAGGGTTGAGATACCGTAGTGAAAAAGAGGAGGCGGAAAGAATAATGACGAGTGGTCCCATGTGATCCAAAATGTTCTTCTCAGAAGGATACTTCTAGGACATTGAGAGAAGACGAATGGTGCCAAAGTGTGAAAGATTGTGGTGGGTGGGAAAACAGGAGGGGTCGAGGAGGGGTGGGAGACAGCGTGAAAGAAAGAGGGAGGAAACCAAGGAAGGGTATTGTTGTAAAATGGGAGATGCATTGTTGGTAGGACCTAAGGAAGGGGCTCGACCACCGGCGAGCTTCGATTGTTGCCGCTACATAAAGAGGACTGAATAGACCTATCGATCCTTTTTCAAATATATTCCTCACGCTCAACGGTTTCTACAAAAATTAATAATAATAAATGTCTCTGACAGTAAAGGATTGGACACTACTCTTTTATATATCGGGGTAGATTTATCATAAGAATACCATTGAAAGCTGATATTTAGTTTCCCCTCTGATTTTTTTCTTATTGAAATGAATTTAGCTGGAAAATTATCGCATTGGTAAAGAAAATTCTCAAATCCTAGTATTTTAGCTTTTTATTTAGATATAATTGTATTGAATAAGGAGTTAATTGGCCAGTAATGACAAAATCAGCCAACAGCCCACCTGCATCTTTACAAGCATCTGATAATTATACATAATTTTCATCTGTAAAATACCACTATTTATGAATTTAAGGCGCTCCAGTGGTTTAAAAGATACTAGATACAGGAGGAACTGCACTCTACAAAATATAATTGCCAAGTGAGAAGTAAATTAAATTTGGTTTTGTTTCTATATAAATGTATACCTATAGAATATGCATACACACATATATTGTAGATAAGATGTAAGAATAGAGATAGCTTCTGGAAAATCAGGTTCACTTCAAAAATTGTTTGATAGGTTAGGTCTCTGTTTATGCATTTAAGTGTGTTTTTAGTTTCACTGGCTATTTTTATCATCTTACCTGTTTCAATCTCAATAGCCAAGACGTATGACCGAACGATCATTTCTTCAACAAAATAAATGTAGAAAGTAAGCTTGCTTATGTGTATTATTGATGGTAATTACGGTAGGTTTTTAAAGAACAGATACTCACTTCTGTTACTCTTCTAGCTAAGTTTCACCTGCCACGTTACTTTGCATATTACGTAGTTAACCATTATTAACCTCCTCCTACTTTCTATTTTCCTTCATTTCGTCCAACAGGCATAATATTTTCCTCGACCTTGCTTCCGTAACATTTTCTCCTCTTATAACAGTTTTTATTCTTCAGTCCCATCCCTACTCAGTAACTACCCATATCCATATTTCATGTCTTTTTCGAATTGCTCCGAAAACACCACTCTCCTTGCTACATGACTAGTACTTCTTATTCAGTTTTATTTTCGTCCATGTCACTTTTTCAATCCTTTTCCACGCCCGCATGGCATTATCCTGCATTTATTGGTTGTCTTCCACCTCATGAACGAAGTTTCGGCACCACTGAGATCCAAAAGAAATCTTGTTTGCATTCTATATATTTTTCTCACGGATATTATTACACCCATGATATTGCTGCGTGCCCTTTTCTTTTCTAAACCTAAACTGATTCTCCCCTAAGTAATCAGTTATCTTCTTTTCCATCCTGCAGTTGACGATTGTAAGTACTACCGTTTCTTCGGGTAAAATACAGCGTATGATTTAATATTCCTCACACGCTCTTTTTACTCGCGTTTCCTTTTTTGAAGTAGGAATCAATACTGTCTACTGACTAACGGAGTCTTCTGACCAGATTACTTCATCATTAATGGTACTAATGAGCTCATATAAATTCTCCCTTCCACGTTTTTTCTTAATTCCCGGATGCTA